>NW_028274820.1:84302637-84605668 GCF_037043125.1 Eumetopias jubatus
AACATTACCTTATACGACAAAAGAGATTTTGCAGATGTGATTAGACCAAAATCTTGACATGAGATTATCCTGGATTATCTAGTGGGTGTAATAACATCACGAGGGTTCTTGGAAGATGAAGACAGGTGTCGGAGAGAAGAGAAGATGCTCCAAACCTGGCTTTAAACATGGAGGAGCTGGTGGAGGCGAGAAATAGATTCTCCTCTGGAAAACCCAGGAGGAATCCCCCCTGCCGATTGCATAAGACTCATTTCAGACTTCTGAATAAATGTGTGTTGTTTTAGGCCACTAATTTTGTGGCAGCAATAGAAAATTAATACAGGCCGTTTCTTGTAAAATTAAACATACCACTATCATATGCCATCATAATTGTCTCTTGGATGTTTATGCCAAAGAAATGGGAAACTTAGAGTCACACCACAGCCTGTCAGGAAAGAGTCATAGCAGCCCAATTTTAATAGTCACTAACCAAGGCAGCCCAGATGTCCTTCGACAGGTGGATTCAACAGCGGTAGTACATTCATAGTACAGTGCATGATTCAGCAGTACAAAGGGATGAATCACTGATACATGAAACGATTTGGAGGCATCTCAAGCGAATTATGCTGGGTAAAAAATCCAAACGCAGAAGGCTACAGACTGTGTGATTCCATTTGTCATTCTTGAAATGACAAAATTATGGAAATGGGAAACAGATTAGGGACGGAAGGTGTGGCAGGAGGGAGAAAGAAAGATGTGCTTATAAAAGGGAAACATGAGGATCCTCGTGATGAAAGTGTTCAGGGTCTTGATTGTAGTGGTAGATACACAAACCTACACATGTGATAAAACTGTATAGAACCAAACACACACACACACACACACACACACACACACACACACACACACACACACAGATGAGTACAAAAAAATGGGGACAATGTGAATGAGAAAGGTGGATTATTACTAATGCCAATATCTAGGTTGTGATATTGTACTATAGTTTTGCAAGATGCTACCATTGGCGGAAAGTGAGTAAATGGTACATGAGATTTCTCTGCATTCTTTCTTTAAAAAATATATATTATTTATTTATTTATTTATTTGAGAGAGCGAGAGCATGTGCCCATTGTAGGGGGTGGGTGGAGGGATGCAGAGGGAGAAGCAGAGTCTCTGCTGAGCAGGAAGCCCAACGCAGGCTCCATCACAGGACCCTGGGATCATGACCTGAGCCCAAGGCAGATGCTCAAACAACTGAGCCACCCAGGGGCACCTCTCTGCATTATTTCTTGCAACTGCATGTGAACCTACCATTATCTCAATAAATTTTCTTTTTTTAAAAGGTTTTATTTATTTATTTGTCAGAGAGAGAGAGAGAGAGAGAGAGAGCACAAGCAGGGGGAGTGGCAGGCAGAGGGAGAAGCAGGCTCCCTGATGAACAAGGAGCCTGATGCGGGGCTCGATCCCAGGACCCCAGGATCATGACTTAAGCCGAAGGCAGAACGCTTAACCGACTGAGCTACCCAGGGGTCCCTCAATAAATTTTCAATTAAAAAGGCATGTATTACTATCAGCATACTAAAATAATGTCTTCCTCTTTAACAAGCATTTTATGTCCCTCATACAAACAAATACTATTAGCATTTTAGTAGAACTACTCTTGTAACTATTACAGATAGTTACATATTGGTATATAAATTTTTTAGTCATAGAGGAAAACTACCCTTAAGTCAGATGATTCAATACTCTATCTGCTTTTTATTTTTGCCATATATACATTTCTGCAATGCCCTACTCTACTAAACCCTTCATATCGACTACCACAAGTAGAATGGTGGTTAAAGCCTCAGGCTCTAAAATACGATTATCAGGGTCAAACCTAAGTTTCACTATTTATGATTTATGTGTGCTTAAGTTCTCCATGACTTAGGTTCCTCCACTGAGAAATGGAGTGAAGACTAATAGCTACCTAAAAGGGTCATCGTGACAATTAAATGAGTTCATATGTGCATATAAAGACTGGACACAGAATCTTATACAGAGAAAACACTCGGTAAGTATTACTTATTATTCTGGTCTGTATCATTATTCCTGCTATTTTATCACTATCAGGGTATAGGGGTATATAGGTGTGTGTGTGTGTGTGTGTGTGTGTGTATATACATATATATATATATATATACACACTATGACTGCACACAGATAGGATCCACAAACCTAAGGGAAGAAACTGTAGAGTGAAGGCCATGCTGAGACAAGTGAGCATCCATCTTTGTGATGACATGAGTGGGGCCCCTTGCTGCCAGCTAAATGACTTATTCCTAGAAATCTCATTATGCTTTATACTAAAAAGCGACTTTGCTCTCTCCCTTTCTCTTTTGATGCCCATGCCCCCACAGTCGTATGACACAAACTAATCTCTTAGATTAAATTGAATTCAGGGTACCTGTGAACAGTAACAGATTATGTTTCCATGTTTTCTTTGTAGCTTGATTTTTTGGAACTTAGAAGAGATGGTTTAGGTTTGTAATAATGGAAAAGGCAAAAAGTTGTAACTTTAAAAAACTGTGGTAAAAAAATATGTGACATAAAATTTACCATTTTATTCAGCTTTAGGTGTACAGGTAAGTAGTGTTAACCATATTCACACTTTTATGCAACAGATGTCCAGAACTCTTCATCTTGCAAAACGAAAACTCTATGCCCATTAAAAGAACAATTCCCTGTTTCCCTCCCCCCAGGCCCTGGCAACAACTATTCTACTTTCTGTTTCTATGAGTTTGACTACCTTAGACACATCATAATTGAAATCACAAAGTATTTGTCTTTTTGTGACTGGTTTATTTCACTTAGCATAATGTCCTCAAGCTTTATCCATGTCGTTCCTTTCTTTTTAAGGCTGAATAATGTTCCATTTTATATATATATATATATATATATATACACACTAAATTTTCTTTATCCATTCATCCACTGATGAACATTTAGATTGCTTCTACTCTTGGCTATCATGCACAATGCTGCTATGAACATGGGCATGCAAACACACTATCTCTTTGAGATCCTGCCTTAAATTCTTTTTTTTTCTGCTTTAAATTCTTTTGGATATATACCTAAAAGTGAGATTGCTGAATCATGTGATAGTTCTATATTAAATTTTTTGATGAACTTTTATACTGTCTTCCATAGTGGTTGCACCATTTTATAATCCCACCAATAGTGCACATGGTTGTCAACACTTACTATTTTCTGGTTTTTCAAGAGTAGCCATACTAATGGGTATGAGGTGATATCTCATTGTGGTATTTGTATTTCTCCTATGATGAGTGAGGTATAGCATCTTTCATGCTTGTTGGCCATCTATCTTTATGTCATCTTTGGAGATATGTCTATTCAAGTACTTTGCCTATTTTTCAATTGGGTTAGTTTTTGTTGTTTAATATTCTAGATATTAAAAGAATGCAATATTATGAGTCAATAAATATTATAATTGACTATGTCAGCAGCTTGAATGGCTCTTACGTTCAGCAACGTTTGGGGCAGGGTCTTAATGCTTTCTTTGTTTCTCCCTCTAGAACCTTATCAGTGCTTTATACCCAGGACCCATCTTATGTTCTTTGTCAATGGCTTCTCTCTCCTCCCTATGGACAAAGCCAGAAACTCCACTCTATTCCTTATCTCCTATTTCCAATGGGTTTCCAAATACTACCATTTTATCCATGACTAGATAACCCTATAGGAATATTAAGTACCTTCTTAGGATGAGAATGAAGCAAAGTCATCTCCAATAGCATGAAAACAAAATTTGAGGGCAGCTAGGTGGCTCAGTCGGTTAAGCATCTGCCTTCGGCTCATGTCATGATCTTAGGGTCCTGAGATGGAGTCCCACATCCCATCAGCTCCATGCTCATCGGGGAGTCTGCTTCTCCCTCTCCCTCTGCCCTTCCCCCACAACCGTTCATGCGTGTGTGTGTGCGCGCGCGTGCGTGTGTTCTCTCTCCCTCTCTCTAATAAAATCTTTAAAAAAAAAACAAAATTTGAAAGAAGTGTATATTTGATGTTTCTATAAAAATATCAAAATATTGTTATAGGCAAAATCAGAAGTTTATTGGATTTTGTTATGTTTATTTTACAATTCAGTGTTTTTATTTTAAACAACATATGAGAGCTAGGGAGGATGCCATTAGCTTGTCAGTGCTTAGGGTCTTTGCATTTCTTAACCCAACCTAATTTTACCTTAAAGTCATGTCTTTGCTATCCAACTGCCACTGCTCAGGTTCTGGCCCTGCATTATAGCTTATATGACCTGCTCCTTTTAAACTGGAGCCCTTGCCTCTCCTTAGAATCAGGTTTCTGCTGCCCAGATTACTTTTCTCTAAGACATATCATCATTCCCCAGCTGGAAATGGCTTCCCACCACCTGTGGCCAAGCCTAGATTCCCTAGCATAAATTTTAAGGCTCTCTGACATCTGAGCCCAAAGTACCTTGTGAGTTTTGTCTTCTATTATGTCCTTTCATGTCCCTTGCCAGGCTAGACAACCTGCCCTCTGCCTTCTCCTACACAGATCACCTTCAAAAGCCCCCCTTTACTCATGCTATTCCCTGGGACTGAAATTCCTGTCCACCTCTGCCACACATACCACCCCCAACCACCACCATTTTTCACCCAAACAATGATCCATTGTTTAGATCAACAAAAAGTTGGTGGGCTGAACTCATGGACTGTGGTGCTCAGGCAGCCATGACAACCATCAACTGTGACCCAACCCTGCCCGTGACACTCAAACACACAAGAGCAAAAAGGTTATTGGTTCTTTTCCCAATCCACCTCCTATTTTCATGATATGCGTACCTTGATTCATCCACATCTGCCTCACAGAACAACCCCATCCAAGTTGCTGGCTAGTGCTCAAAAGGGAATAGGGCAATACTGATAACTTTGCCACTCCCAGCTGGCCTTTGACCCTTGGGGTCCAATCGGAGCTCTCTTGACTTTGTGTCTCCTGGTTTCAGCTTTCAGAGTCATGATCAGAATTTGGGCACTTCTTCCACAACTTCTGGCAAGTCACTAGACTTTCTAGTATTATCACCATTCCTGGTGCCAAATAAGTGCACTTGTAAATTAAAGATCTATCCTCAGCATCCAGCTGCCATATTTCTGGTGTCTAACGTAGCTTCAGCCATGAACAGTGAGGATGACATAGTGTAAATGTGCCACATCCAAATATCTCAGTATGCACTATGATGTCATTAGCATCCACCTTGTGCGCTGATGGAATTCGCTTCCTTACACTCTAGGTTTGAATCCTCCTGCTATGTGAAGCAGTTTTATAGTCATCATGGTTAGATCACTATCGTGTACAAATCTTTCTCTTTTAGGTTTCCAGGACCCAATGGCAATGTGGCAGAGGCCAGGTGGGGCAGGGTCCTCCATACCACCAAGCAAGTCTTGGGACACCAACTGGGTATCCATGAATTCAACTCAATTCTGACACTACCTACGCCTAGATAGCACCAGATTCTACAGGTTGGGGGCACAGTCCCACAAGATGCCCCTCCCCCAACTTCACACACCAGTAGCAAGCCCAGGTGGTTACCTGGTTTCTGACCAACCCGCTACAGATTGGGGGTTCCCACAACCCCCTCCTTCTTTTTCAGACTCAAGTCACAAATCCAGGTTGTTACTGTACTTCCGACCAACTGGCTATAAATCTGAGGTTCCTGAGACCCTTCCTTAAGTTTGATTAATTTTCTAGAGCAGCTCACAGAACTCAGGAACCGTGTTTTCTCACTAGATTACCAATTTACTATAAAAGGATAACACTCAGGAACAGCCAGATAGAAGAGTGCAAGGTATGGGGGAAAGGCGCAGAGTTTCCATGCCCTCTCCCAGGCATGCCACTCTCCCCAAGTCTCCCCAAGTTTCTCCATCTGGAAGCTCTCTGAATTCTGTCCTTCTGGGTTTTTATGGAGGCTTTGTTACATAGTCTGATTGATAGAACTCAATCTCCAGCCACTCTCCCTTCCCCAGAGGTCAGGAGGGATAGGAAGTTCCAACCCTCCCATCACAGAGTTAGCTGCCCTGGCAACCCCATCCTTAGAAGCTTTCTAAAAGTCGCCTCACTTGCACAACAAAAGACAACTTTATTGCCCTCATCACCTAGGAAATTCTGAGGGTTCTAGGAATTCTGTGCCAAAACAGGGCCAAGACCAAATAAATTATATTTATTATTATAAACCACAATGTCACATCTTCCAACTGCTGAGAATTCAATATTATCTCTACCTTGTAACTAGACAAACTGAGTCCTGGAAATCAGGATTATTTTCTCCTGTACCAAAAGTCAGAGTCAAAGTTTCCTTCCTTTCAGATACAATGTTGCTCAAAAGTCATATCTGGGAAGGTGGGCAACAAGGAAGGCCAAATCCCTGAATAGACTGGAGAATACAGGATGGTGAGCCAGCTGCAGGTGTTGGGAGTACACTTCTCCCCACTTAACCTTGACCCGTGTCATTTCTTCTTACTTTCACCAGATAGGTGCTTACATTGTCAGCCCCATCCACAGAGAAAAAAGAAGTTAGACTAGGCCCCAAAGAATTCAGTCTGCAAGCTCATCCCCATTCAATCTAAAAGTCTGATAGCCAAGCCCCCGCTTTGGGCGATGGTCTAAAAACCAGCAGCCTGGTGAGACATGTAGCTCTGTTCAGCCTCGAACAGCAAGTGCTTTTGGTCACAGTAACAGGCTCTCCAAGGAAAAAGAAGGAATCCACTGCTGACGACACTCAGTCCTCTCAGGGTTGCTGACATCCCACAAAACAACTGGACCCCAGCCTCCATGACACCTGGACGTGCAAAGAGAAGGACTGAGCGAACTATAGAGCTGCTGCATCTTTTAAATGAATGTAGGTTTTCAGAGGCTACAATGGAGCCTAGTGAAAGAATTAATATGGCCCTTTTTAGAGCCAGTGACTGTGTCCAAAAAAAGATATGCGCTAACATTTAGTCAATATATTCCTCACCATTGACTATTTTCCCTGTCCATTCTAAGACACTCATTATCAGATAGCTTCACCCCAATGCTATCATTTCACAGTCTGTTGCAGTTACACTGAAATGACATCAGCTCTTGTCCATTCTCACGATCAGATAAATGGGTGTAAAAGCCATTCTCTGTATATAGAAAGCTTTCATTATAATGTACTTTTGCTGGCATTTTTTTTAAGGGGGAGAGGAAGCTGACGGTATTCATACACTAAATCAGAGCCTTGAGTACAGCAGGAGAGGAGACGCCAAAACTCTGGCTCGGCTTGCATCACAACACTGACATCTGTTGGCTGCAAGCGCGCTGGATCCTCTGCAGCTGCGGGACCGCTCCTATGAAACTGAATCTCTTAAGGGCCCTGGGCCATTTAAGATAGGTGATGTCCTTCACTCCTAATAGATTGCAAACTTGTGTTCAGAGTTTCTTATGTTAGCCTTCAACTCTCTCACGAAACAAGACTTTATGCCATTTTAATTCTTTTCTAAAACAAATCAAACATTTGTGTATGCAACATCCACATCCATCCAAACAAGCTGCATAAATGAGAACTGTCATTTTACTGATACAATTTTGAAATGTACTTTATGAGGGAGATCACACAAAACACGCTTATTGACATATCAGCCCATCGCCCACACAAAGGCTTCCTGCTATTCAGCCTGCTAACTAGTCTCTCCTCCTCTCGACCTCATCCTCCTCTGTGTTCTTCACTTCTCCAGGATCCTACACTTGCCTTTTCTTCCTCTGCCTAACTATGAGGACCCACAAAGACTCCCTCTCCAGGCCTCCAGAGGCCTTTTAATGCACAGTGTCTATGGGACTGTATCTAAGCACATGGTTTAATATCCCATAGAATAAAGAACACCCTGACCTTTCCTCTCCTTTATCCCCTAAGTTTTCAAAGACTTAGAATAAAAGGGATTACCTCCAAAGCCCCTTATTTAATGCTGTGTTATCAATGTTAATCAACATCTGTATCAATATCAATAACTTTATCATAAACACTGAACTATTTATTGTCCTCTTCTGAATCAACACCCCATCCCAACTCCCCCGTTTCTACCAACTACAGCACCACCCTCCCAGGCCCTTAACTGCATTCGGACGTGGTGTTGGTGTGGGTGTCCTGGCTGGCTCCCTTCTTTTCTCTCCCACAACATTCCTGATCCCTCCCCCAGCAGGAGGCCTGACCCCCATCCACCTGCCTCTCACCCAGACAGACACAACAGAACGTTCTTCCTCTTCCATGACACAATTTCTATCTATGTACTGAGGACTCCTACATCCCCTTCTCCAGCCTAGATCTCTCCCCTAAACTCCAGACCCACGTAATCCACAACTGCTCATCTTCGCGTGGCTATCCCCCTGGGGTACCTGCAACTCCACATACCTAAAATCAAACTCCTATTCTTTCTTCCTTCCCCACAAACTGCTTCCCTTTCCTCTGTTCCTTATCTCTGTAAATAGAGAGATTATTAGCTTTGCCGTCCAAGCCAAAAACTGGGAGTGACCCACAACTTTATCTGTCCCTCAGATATCATGTCCATCAATCACAGAAGCTTAATTAATTCACCTGTTGATTCCAGCTGCTGGGTTACGCTTTATTTCATTCATGTCTCACCAAGCCAACTGTAGCAGAGACCACGGTCTACCGCCTAAGATTTGGACTCCTCTTCTGTAGCATGGAATTGTCACAGGGAAACAGCTGTCCAGACAGACACTCTATTTTCTAAGCCCCTGGTATCTGGTGTGGGGAAGAGAGCATATGATTAGCTATTGCCCATGGAATATAAGCTGATGTGACTTGTACTACTTAGCATTTGCAAAGCAGACATACATCCCCAAGGCTCTTTCCTCGTCCACCAGCAGAATGGAGCGGACTCTGGGGTCTGAGAGGATGATGGGACCATGCGATAGAGGGACCCTAGGTCTCCGAATGAGACCCAGAACGCTGTCTGCCTGGAATCCCCATATTGGGCTGTGACACAGCATGGAAACAACTTTTGTTGTGTTGAGGCATGGAGAGTTCTGGGCTTGTCCGTTACAGCACCTGAAGCGCTCTCTGACCCTCCCTAGGTCAGGGCACCATCACTACTCCCCCAGGCTCCTGCAGGTGACTCTCAGCTGATTCTGTGCCTTTAGCCCTGTCTGCGCGCCCCTCCCCTGTGGCATGTAAGCTCCTTGGAGGCACCCATCAGGAAGCCCAGCCCCTGATATGCAGTAAAAATGACTAGGATCCTTTCCTCCTAATTTCTCCCTAGCTCATACTCTCCTCTCTTGGTTTCTATTACCTCGTGTCCCTCTTCCTCTTATCCTGACCACATGCACACGCATACACAGTCTCGCTCGCTGGCTCTCTCTCTCTCTCTCACCAAGGGTCCACTTGAGCCCTCATTACACACTCCTGAGGGAAGAACTGAGGTTCACTCTTCACAGAGCTTCACAGCAAATGTTCAATAAATGCCACCCACCGAAGCCAATAATTTGCTTTAAATAATACTCTACCTACCATCCTCTAGATGCCTCTGGGTCCAAACTTTTTTTCATATATTTGAATTAGAGGGATTTTAATAAATTATACTTAAATTTAAAATGAAACACAGCCTTTACAAAGAAAAGCATCTCTCCATTACCTCCTTTGTGACTGTGGAGTTTTCCAAAGGGGAAATAGATTGTTAGAGTATGAAATAGGCAATTAGTTCCAATGTATAGTTATCATTAATAACAATTAATAGTAAAAATTATAGTTTAGTGTCTATTAAACCAGTGCCTGGCTCACACAGTAAATGCGCTGCCAAATATCTAATTTAGTTCTAACAACAACCTATAAAGCAGTTTTCTTGCTGTTTCTGAATTTTATCAACTTCTCCCCAAGCTTCCTTTCTTGGAAGAGTCCAGAACTGAGGAAGGGAGCTCTCCTTGAGACACCTGAAAGGCTCACTGCTGAGGCCTTCTGAAAGACAAGGGGTCTAGTGAGCATGCCAGAACATAGCTCATGAAGAAGAGCCAGGGGCTGTCAGCCTCAGAGAAGATTCTCCCATCTTCACAGGGGGGCTGCTGGGAAGGTAGGGGGAAATCCTGGAGATGCAACACCTAGTCCCCAGACAGACACCATTATCACCCCTGTAATCCACCCATGTCATATGCTCCACTCATCACACAGTCCGTACGTCAATGTCTGCCGTGTGGTCAGTCAAATGACATGCGTCATCTTAAGCACAAGGGAGCTATGCTCCCAGCATTCCTAGGACACACAGGCCAGCCCAGAACCAAAATCCCTTCAAACCATTCAACATAGCACCCCTCAAAGAGATAAAACCTAGCTCTCAAGTAAATTTGTTAAAGCCCTCAGATGTGCCTTACCATGCATTTGAAGAATTATTTTTCATTTACGAGCTGTACATTATCACTTTGTGTGCGGCCATCATATATATTATGCTGCACAAAAATAATTGATTACTTATGAGTGACAGAGTAATTGGCACTACCCCAGTTATTCAGCTGTTTTTATGCATTATAATTACTAGCTTCGGTACACTAGACAGAATTTAATGTTCTTGAAAATTAA
Organism: Eumetopias jubatus; assembly: GCF_037043125.1. Taxonomy (NCBI): domain Eukaryota; kingdom Metazoa; phylum Chordata; class Mammalia; order Carnivora; family Otariidae; genus Eumetopias; species Eumetopias jubatus. The sequence continues at coordinate 84,313,229 of NW_028274820.1, forward strand.
TATTATTGAAAAACTTGATACAAAAGCATGTAATGTTCTTAAATTAAAAACCTGTCACACAGTGATAGAGTCTCACATTGTTGGCTATTTATCAACATTTTGTTTTAATCACTTCAAACCTTTTTATCAAGGTACCGAGACTGGCGCTCATGTCAATTCAGTACAACTGAATTCTAGTTGCTCACAATCTGAATTAAAGTTTGCAATAATAATATTACATGTTTAATGTTGTCTCAGAGACCTAGAATCTTTTGCCTACTGACCTGCATTATAGCTATGAGTTCCTTGAAAGCAAAAACAGAGGCATTTATATATGATCCTAGTAAGTGCCTGGTGTGCTAAGGCTGCATGAAATATATTAAAGAAATAGAATAATATACAACAAGGACTTCCAGGGGGCGCCTGGGTGGCTCAGTTGGTTAAGCGACTGCCTTCGGCTCAGGTCATGATCCTGGAGTCCCTGGATTGAGTCCCGCATCGGGCTCCCTGCTCAGCAGGGAGTCTGCTTCTCCCTCTGACCCTCCCCCCTCTCATGTGCTTTCTCTCTCTCATTCTTTCTCTCTCGCAAATAAATAAAATCTTAAAAAAAAAAAAAAAAACAAGGACTTCCATGAACTCACTAGAAGAAATTCCATCTTCTGTACTAGGTCTAGGTGTGATACAGCAGAGACCCTGCCAAGATAAGAGACATGGTTGTGAAGCTGGATGGGGTCCTAACTGAATGTCATCCTACCCAGGGTGAGAGTACCAAGATAGGAGATCTGTCATTATGCTTTTGATTGAATAAGGAGAACCCTCCCCCCCTTTAAAATGACTTAATCCCGGTCTCCCAAAATGCTCATGACTTCCTGAAACCTGTTTTCCTTTTCAGCACTCTGATAAATTTCTGCATCCTGCAGTCTCTTTCTTTTTTTTTTTTTAAGATTTTATTTGTCAAAGAGAGAGTGGGGGGGGAGAGAGAGAGAGAAAGAGCACAAGCAGGGGGAGCGGCAGGCAGAGGGGGAAGCAGACTCTCCGTTGATCAGGGAGCCTGATGTGGGACTCGATCCCAGGACCCTGGGGTCATGACCTGAGCCAAAGGCAGACCCTTAACCGACTGAGCCACCCAGTCGCCCTATTGCAGTCTCTTTCTTTCCTCTTCTATTCTGTTTGCCTTTCTATTTTTAATAGCACAAATTTTACATGTTTCATTGAGTGCCATTCATCTGGGTGGGTCTTCTCCACTCTGCCACAGTCCCCCCTGCCCCATGAACCGCCAGGCCACACTAGCCATCTGGGGGTGGCTTTCCTGACTGGTCTGTCTCCTGAATTCATTTTCCCTGATCCTTCCTTCCCAATCCCGTCCATCTCTTTTCTCTTCCTCAGCAGTTGGCCAACATATGGAACTATGGCGTGCTTAAACACTTAATTCTTAAGTGCTTACATAGTACTTTCAGTTGCCTGTTCCTAATGCAAGAACCAGATTCGTAGACTCTTTTTTCAATCTTATTACTTCCTTTATAATAATAATTAAAGTTATGTTTTACTCCTGTGGCTCATGAATTGCTTTTTTATTTCTGTTAGCAGAAGTCCCTTAATAGAAAATGATTTCCCATCCCCAGTATAGTGGCTTAATAGATATGAATCAAAGAATCATAGAACATTTTACTATTATTAGTTTTAAGAAAATTAAAGTTAGAAAAGACAGGGCTAGCATCAATTTTAAATGTGAAGTCAAAATTCTAATATTTCCTTCATAATCATATTAATAGACTAACATAATTTCAAGTAATGGACTATATTGTTCTAATATACATCAATTTAATAATCAAAGTGATATCTGCCAACCTGATTAACTTCCATAAACTTGCATGAAAAATGCTTTTTATCACATACTATGTACAAAAAATCAAAATGCATTATAAACCTAAGATTTTAGTTCTTACTATAATTAATAAGAACTAAAACTACATATTTCACTTAGAAGGAAATAATAGGAGTAAATCTTTGTGACCTTGGATTAGGAAATGTTTTCTTAATATGACAAAAAAAGTCCAAGTGACCTAAAAAACAGATAAATTGGACTTCATCAATATTATAAACTTTGTGCTTTGGAGAACACCATCAAGAAAGCAAAAAGACAACCCACAGAATGGGAGAAACATTTGCAAATTACGTATCTGATAAAGGTCTACTATCCAGGATACAAAGAACACTTAACACTCAACCCAATTAAAAATGGGCCAAGGATATGAACAGCTATTTCTCCCAAGATGATATACAATGGTCAATAAGCACATGAAAAGATGTTCAACATTATTAATCATTAAGGAAATACAAACCAAAACCATTATGAGATACCACCTCACACCCACTAGGTTGGCTATAATCAAAAGAGTTCTGGGCTTGTCGGTTACAGCACCCAAAAAGAAAATAACAAGTGTGGGCAAGATGTGGAAAAAGCAGATCTCTCAGACCATGTTGGGAGGGCTATAAAATAGTGCAGCCACTCTGGAAAACAGTCTGGCAGGTCCTCAAAAATCTAAACACAGAGTTACCATATGACCCAGCAATTCTACTCCTAGGTATATGCCCCCCAAATATGAAAACATACATTCCACAGGGCACCTGGGTGGCTCAGTCAGTTGAGCATCTGAGTCTTGATTTCAGCTCAGGTCATGATCTCAGGGTCATGGGATCAAGCCCCGCATGGGGCTCTGTGCTCACAGCAGAGTCTGTGTGAGATTCCGTCTGCTCCTCCCCACCCCAAATAAATAAATATATAAAATCTTAAAAAAAAAAATACATCCACACAAAAACTAATACATGAATGTTCATAGCAGCATTATTCACAATAACCAAAAAGTGGAAGGACCCAAATGTCCACGGATTGATAAATGAATAAACAAACTGTAGTATATTTACACAATGGAATATTTTTCATCTGTTAAAAGGCAACTGATTCGGGCGCCTGGGTGGCTCAGTCGGTTAAGCGGTAAGTGTCTGCCTTCGGCTCAGGTCATGATCCCAGGGTCCTGGAATCGAGCCCCACATCGGGCTCCCTGCCCAGCGGAAAGCCTGCTTCTCCCTCTCCCACTCCCCCTGCTTGTGTTCCCTCTCTCGCTGTGACTCTCTCTGTCAAATAAATAAATCTTTATTAAAAAAAAAAAAGGCAACTGATTCATACTACAACATGGATGAACCTTGAAAATATTATGCTAAGTGAAAGAAGCCAGACACAAAAGGCCACATATTGAATTATTCCATTTATTTATGTGCAGAATAGGCAAACCAGGGGCTGGTGATGGTTCCAACAACTCTGTGAATATACTAAAAACCACTGAATGATATATTTTAAAAGGGTGAATATTATGCTATGTAAATTATATCTCAACAAACTGTTATTTCTAAGTGCTTATTGCTAGAATGTGCTTGGGCTCTCATCAGTGAAGGAGTTTCCAGAGATGGGGGTGGGGAAGTGCCTAAGGCCTAGAAGGGATAGAATTCCATTCCAGGACACCAGGCTCTTCACCTGGCCTTCCCCCCTTTTTGCTTTCTTAGTTAACTCAGAAAATCAGCCATGTGTTGATGTCATTTTAGGTAAATTAACTTTTCCTGACCTCAGTTTTCTTTTCTAAGGTATTCACCCCAGGGAGTCAGCACCTGGACCTTCCGAGCACACACCGGAGTGAGGGCAGCTACTATTTTACTCCTAGCTCTACCAGATGGGAGACTTTGCTCATGTTAGTTCACCTGGCCAGGCCTCATTCATCCTCACTATAAAATGGGGATAATTTACACTCACCCCACAGACTGCAGAGAATGAAACACTATACATTTATTGGGATCCTTGACAGGGACTAAGCACTCTGCAAATGCAGCTTTTATTGGCTCAAAGGCTCCTTCCTGTTCTCCAAGTCTCCGGGCTATCCAGTGGAATTCCAGCTTCGATAGTATATGTGATAAAAATAGTAACGCTACTTCCAACAGTTGAGAAGGTTGTCATAATTCAGTGAAGTATGAGCCAAAAAAGATGGAATACATAGCAAGAGTTGTTTAGCCAGCCAATAGAATACAAAAACATGTCATTTTTAGCATGCATCATTATAAACTGTCATTCTAAGGAACAAGTCAAAGGAAAACTAAATAAGAGGGGAAATAGTAACGAACATAGAATTAGGACTTAAGTCAGCGTGACATAGAGCTTAAAAGAGTAAGAAAAAGCTAAAGTCCTCTTGTCATTCTATACAAGCATGGCCATCACAACGGGGTGGACTTGATGCTTTTCTCCATCTTCTGCCAGTTGCCTGATTGCTCAGAGAAAGTCGTTTCTATAACCTGGCTAAATTCTGGGCCATGACTTTCTTCTACTGAAGATTGATCTGGCAGCTCACAGGACTGCTGGTGGGGGGTAAGTGTAAGTGTGTGTTTAGCCGTGGTGACACTGTTCTCCCTGCCCCTTATGTTCTGAGTCAGAGAGAAGACACTTTGATGATGGCGTAGGGTTTTTTTCCTCCTCATTGGATGCCTGCATGCTTGACATGCTATTTCTTAGATCGTCAAGCAAGCATTACTGTCATCATTTGCCAAACGACAAAATTATAGGGATGTCTCCCCTGACTGCTTTGATGGACTGACTTCCAGCTCTCAAGGTAACTTCCCTTTTCCTCCAGCAGTAACTTATCTAAAAGTTAATTACCAGCCATTAGCTCTCCTACTGAGCTAGCTCAGGAGTCTGAGTTGAGAGTGAGGAAAGGAGGTGGGGAGGGAATCACATAAGTTACCCTCTGATTTTTCTTGAAAAATAGAGAAACAGAAGCAATACTAAAAGAGAGTCTTGGTACCAACAACAAACTCCTGCAAGAAAAATCCCTTAGACTGCTGTAAGATAACATGGTCTCATTTCATTTTTAAAGAAATATGTGCTCCACTAAGAAACAGTAGACGGTGATTAAATCTAGAGCCATTCAAATCCCTCCAAGCCTGTGGACATATCATAGAATAAAAAACATACTGGTGTTCACAGGTCAGCCCAGCTGCAGTAGATATGCCAACGTGGGAGAAGGGGAGAGCAGACACACACTTCACATAAACCCTCTAAAACTTATTAGGGTTTCTACAGCAAGCTTGTCCTTCATCTTCAAGGGTGCCCATGGGGAAAATGGCAATCCATGAACACAAATGACACATTATCCTGAATCTTAATTTTAAATAAATGAAAATGATGCTATCCAACAAATTATTCCATAGCACCAGTAACTGTTCAATTATGCAGGCTTCATCAAAACAGCTGACATGCACAATGACATTTACAATAACGTTATTCCATCTTAATCTAGTCTTGCCATTTGTGAGACTCCACAGTTAATGCAGCCTACCATGGGTTACCATTTTGGCAAACTGGAATATTGCATGTAAGTGATATAGACACTTAATAGAGAAATTGATTCAGAAAAGGGAACCAAAACAAATTCTGGAAAATTTGAGGCATATTAAAATAAAAATATTTGGCATTCAAATAGATGACCTATTACAGTCTATGCATTTGCATACTTTATTTTGGAAGGGAATGAATGAACTCCAGAGTCAGATGAACTGGGTTTGAACTTTGGTTCTTTTTTTTTTCTTAAGATTTTATTCATTTGTCAGAGAGAGTGAGCAGGAGCAGGGGGAGCAGCAGGCAGAGAGAAGCAGGCTCCTCGCTGAGCAAGGAGCCCATTTTATCAGTAAAATGGGAATAGAAATTGTACTTATCTTATAGGCTTGAAAGGCGGATTAAATGAGTTAACATGAGTAAAATACTTCTAACGGTGTCTGGTGCATGGGAAGTACCACACAGGAGTCAGCTGTCATTACATCTACTATACTGGGGGGGGGGGGGGGGGGCTCCAGTAGGGTACTGTTTTAGCAAGAAAAACACAAGTGGGCCCCTTGGCTTGGCACTTCTGGATGCCTGGGCCCCAAATCCAACCTGAATGATGATCTGAACCAACAGATGAACCCTTCTATTAGCAATGGAAGGAGGCATTCATGAGTTCTGTTTGGTTCAGGTACCTTCAACTCCTGAACATCCAAGGGATGGGAAAGAGCATGGTCTGGATCAGCAAACATTAATTAAGAGATGCCATAACAAGACCATCCATGCACTACCACATTGCAGAAAACTGTAATACAGTCTACCCATAATAACATTTATAAAGCAGTTTTGACAAGTCAGAAAGCACTTCATGATCCGAACATTATTATGAGCATTTGTTATCCCTATACTACAGAGGTACAGACATAGGATATCGAGTTGAACTTACATCAACTATATCCTAGAAATAGTCCCCTTTCTAAATTAAATATCCCTGACATGAGTATTCTTACTTACAACTTGGCTTTGGGGGTTTTTGTTGTTGTTGTCGTCGTTGTTGTTTTGGGGTTTAATTTTCCAGTTCATTGAATTCTCTTTTGCTGTGTTCTTCACCCAGCCCCTCAGAGGGTTTTTCCCAGCTCACCACACAGACTGACTACCCTCTGAATGTAGAACCCCGAAATCAAATACCTAGCCCTAGTAAGCACTGCAATAGTAATTCCAATATCCTCACCTCCTTTTATTTTCTTTCCCCACAAACAATGTTTTACAAGATCTTATCAGGGCGCCTGCGTGGCTCAGTCGTTAAGCGTCTGCCTTCGGCTCAAGTCATGATCCCAGGTCCTGGGGTGGAGCCCCACATTGGACTCCCTGCTCGGCAGGGAGCCTGCTTCTCCCTCTCCCACTCCCCCTGCTTGTGTTCCCTCTCTCGCTCGCTCTCTATCAAATAAATACATTTTTTAAAAATCTTAAAAAAATAAAAGATTTTATCTACTGAAATGCAATCATTGACTCTCCATTTGCTTGTTGAAGGACATCTAAGTGGTTTCCAATTTTTAGTGATTACAAACAAAGCTTTTATGAACATTTGGGTACAACTTTTTGTGTGAACACAAGTTTTCATTTCTCTGGGATAAATGTTCAAGAGTACAATTGCTTGGGTATATGGTAGTTGCATGTTTCATTCTATAAGAAACTTCCAAACTGTCTTCTGGGGTGGCTGTATCATTTTACATTCCCACACACGACCTCAGAGTGATCCATTTTATCCACATCCTCACCAGCATTCAGTGGTGTCATTATTTTTCATTATAGCCGTTCTGATAGGCATATAGTAATAGCTCATTGCAGTTAAATTTGCATATCTCTAATGACTAGTGATGTCAAACATCTTTTCATGTGCTTATTTGCCATCTGTATATCCTCTTCAGTGAAATGTCTGTCCATGTCTTTTTGCCCGTTTTCTAATTGCGCTGTTTGGTTTTTCCTATTGAGTCTTCAAAATTCTTTATATATTCTAGATGCTCGCCTTTTATAGAACATGTGGTCAGCACATATTTTCTCCCAGTCTGTAGCTAATCTCTTCATCTTCTTTACGTAGTCTTTCACAAAGCAAAAGCTTTTCATTTAGTGAGGTCCAATTTATCCATTTTCCTACTATGAGTCATGCTTTTTGTGTCAAGCTTGAGAACCCCACAGCAGGAGTCATTACATTAGAATTAAGGTGCCTACGAACTCACCCAGGTTTGTCCAGGATGGGACTTTCCTGGCTTTAGCACCGGAAGTCCCACATCCTGGGGAACCCCCCAGTCTCGGACAAACCGGGACAGTTGCTCACCCAAACTAGAACCAATGAAATCCTGCACCTCTTTTGCACCAAAGCAGCCTCAGCTGAGCAGTGGAGGGGCTAATGCCAGAGCGACACCACATCCTAGGACTTAGACTCAGGATCTGATGTCACAGACACATGAGTAGCTGTGACGCCACGAAGTTCTGAAGGGAACACACAGTAGCTTTGCGACTTCCTCTCTCACAACAATGAGCGTGATGTTCTGGAAAGGCGGGCTGGCAGGAAGGCTTTGGGCCAAGGATGCTCAGTCCTGGGTGCACTAGATGCCCCTGAAAAGCAGTTCAAAACTGCTGTTGACTGAGCCCCATCCCAGACCAGGGCCTCTCTCCAAGTGGGAGTGGGGCTCAGACATCTATGAGTCCCCAAAACTCCCGAAGTGATTCCAAAGTGCAGCCAGGGTGAGACCCTCTCTGCTGCAGGCTCCAGGAGTGCAAACTGCTTGTGGACAGGGATGAGAGCTATTTGCCACCACTGTGCCCACAGCACCTCGGGCAGTGCCTACATATAGTAGGCATCCAGTATACATTTAATGCATTTTTTAAATGAGCGAATAATATAGAAATGATAAAAGATTGGGACCAAATATCATTTACTTTGTGTCTCCTGCTTGGAACCAAAGGATCAAATGAGGTGCAAGAAAAACTGTAGGATAAGCTCCCTAAAACCAGACTGTCCCCAAGCCTTTCCCAATCTCCCGAAAAGTTACTGGAGTTGAAAAGCCAAGAACTCCCTGATGGCCTCAATGTGCATTTTTATCCCCATCATCTTACAGATGGATAATTTGGCTGTGGGACAGTGAGAACTGTACCTCACCTCTTGGTGAGTTAAAATCCAGACCCCCGGCAGCATCAGCAATCACCAAGGAGCTCCTTAGAAATACAGATTTTCAGGCTCCATCCCAGAGCAACAGAATCACAATGTGCATTTTAAAAGACCCCGGGTCCTTTGCAGCTCCTTAAAGTTTAAGAAGCACTGTCTAACCCAGAAAGCTGAGAAGTCTCTGCGGGGAAGAATCAGCTGACTACGCTGGGCCCCTGGGAGAGTCCAGAAAGGAAGAGATCCCCAGAGGAGGTTGGGGGAAGAGGTGGCCACACCCTAAGGCCAAATCTCAGAGCTTTTTTGACCTTCACAAAACCCCCAAAGCATCTAAGGACTTGAATCCTTAACTCACCAAGTCTAAACCTTGAGCAGATAAACTGACAGGGCCTGGGAGAACAACCTGTAGATGCCTAAGAATGTTTATATTTACCTCCTGAAGAATCTGGGTGAATTTAGAGCCGTGATCAGTTACTAAGTATCATCCTGAGATGGATCAAAGAATGTGGCCCCATCTCTGAATCACCTGGCAGAGGCAAGCTCTTTGGGGTTTGCTCAGGGAGGCCGGGTGGGTGGACCTCCTTGCTCCCTCCCCCGCGTGGCCAGAGTTCTGTAATTTCCATATGACGTCCACTGTGCTCAGCAATCCCCCACAAGCACCAAGATCCCTTAGGAACCCTCGCTTGTAACTACCCCCCCCATGTTAGTTAGCCTATGGGCATTCCTCACCTGAGCTTGCGGTGGGAAGCTGTTCTTGTCATCATTGACTTCATCCTAAAAGCAGCCCTTGTGGGGTTTACAGATGGGAAGAAGTGGCTGTGGTCCTCTTTTGTACAGCAGGGGGACTTACACCTGCGAGGAAATCTTTTTTTTTTTTTGCAAATTCTAGATACCTTTATGCAATTTTCTCCAGATTCTAGTATCACCTTCCCGTCCTTCCCTGCAGAGACAATAGCAGAAGTTCACGGAGAACAGCCCCCAAACCAGGGTGAACATCAAGGGAAAAGCTAACGCCTCAACTCCCTGCATCCAAAGCACCTCTCTGCCCTCCATGTAACCTGACCATAGCTCCACACACAGAGAAGCACAGAATGGGCGCTCTCGGCTAGAAACTGTGGTGAAATAATTATGCTTTGCCCTCAACGAAATTACTTAAACTACTTTCTGCTTTGCAGCATCATACACAGAAAACATTTTTCATGCCCGGGGCCGTGGCCTGAGGCAGTTTTTGCATTCTGCATCAGGAGGAAATTGATTAACATGAATGTTTTAGCTGTGGTTGTTGTTTGTGTATAAACTTTTGTTAAAACAAGTACGGCAGAATAAATGACCTTTATGTAGACACCTATTAAGGCACTAAAAGGCTTGGCTACATTCATCTGAGACGCGTACACATAACGAGTGGAACAATGAGGGGATCAGCAGCTGCAAGGGGTTGAATTGAATTCTTCAACAATAGAAAAGTTTTTCAGACCCAAATACCAGCAATCAAAGAGAATTTTTGCAGATAATCCGAAAGAAAGAAAATAATAAAATTAAAAAAAAATGCTAGCCAACTTTGCACCAGTTAGCATAAGGTTGCCATCTGAAACATGTCAGCTTAAGAGCAGACCATACCACCATTCTTTTGCCCAACTGCAGTATTCAGAACTGTTTCCCCAAATAATCCCAGATGGCATGCCACAAAATTTCAATTCATTTTAAAAGCTTTCTTTGCTGTTATTATGTGATTGAAAGTGCAAAAGCAAGTTGCCATTCTCATGGCGCTATTTGCATTGGCCATTATCCCCTAAAATCCCCTTTAAACAGCTACATTGTCAGCCCATAGGCCTCATTTAGAACTACAAAAAAGCCCAGATTAATTCGATCAAAGAAAGAGCCAAGTACAAAATGCACTTTTCAAACTGTATCAGAGTGGGTTCGCTTTACAGATCGCTTCGGGGCAAGAACCGCAGGGGAAAGAAAGCCCTGAAATAAAGCTTGGTTACGAAGCGAAATAACTAGGTTTGGCTCCTTCTCTGATTTATTGGAGCACCTCAAGGCGAAAATCTCCAATTAAAAATTCTTAGAGTGCAAGATATTTAAATATAAATGCTGAAACAGACCCCCACAAATCTCAGCATCCCGTGTGTACCCTTGGCTCTCAGCCACCATTCTTAGGAGGAGGCCCTTGGAAGCCTCGCCTGGGTAACCTGGTTAGGAGTGGGTATTTCTGAAGTCGCAAACACCCCAGTCAGCCAGAGGGCTTGGCACTTGTAAACATTTATATCCGACTCTCCTCGCCCCATCCCCGGAGGAAATGTTTTTAAGTTACCGCAAGAAAAGAAACGGCTGGAAAACAAAGGAAAACGGTGATGACAACATTTCTTTCCACGAAACAAAACATGCCCAAGATTCGGGTCGAATTCCGGGCTTAGGAGCCTGCTTGCGAGCCCCGCTTCTACAGGCAGGCAGGCGGGACTGTCGGTCGGTCGCGGGGGCTGTCGCTTTGTTTTAGTCTCACCTGGGGGTCTGGAGGTGGGGGAGAGAGCTGGGGTGAGCCAGGCTGGAGTTGGGGTCTCTTAGGGACGCTCCATTAGTGTCCTAGGCGGGGCGAGCGGCGTCCGCTGGAGCTGGTGCGGCGGCGCGCGGCGGGCGGGCTCCCTCCCTCTCCGCCCCAAGCAGCGCCCCTTCAGCGGCCGCTTTTGTGCGCCGAGAACATTTTACTGGGGAGGGAAGGGCAGCACAAAGGTAGGGCTACGGGACGGGTCTTGCTGGATGTGCCGCTGCCTCTTCAGGGACCGAGCGGAGCCAGGAGAGTGCCGAAAACAACGGGCAGCTGCAGTAAATACCAAAGTCATTTGCAGGAGGGAGGAACCCCGGGAGGATCTCAGCCGGGTGTTTCAGCTCAAGCTTTTGCTCCGCGACGGACGCACTCGAAGTCCTGAGTGGTCTGCTGTCCCCCCAGACCCACCCTGGAAACAAAAGAACATCGTGCTGCTGTCATCACATCGCATAGAATGTTTAGAAAGGGCCACGCTTACCAAGACGCTCCAGCCAGCCAACACCGGTCCTGAACTTCTTGGCCGCATGCTAGAAATGCACCGGGCTGGTGAGTTATTCACTTGGCTCCTAGGTGTTCACCACCCCCAACCACCAAATCCTCATCGTCCTGAGAGTTGTCTAGAGGAAACACATATGGATAGAAAACCGCAAACTCGAAGTCAGGAAAACGGAGAAAGAAGTAAACGGTGAATACATATACAGGAGAGAGAATATAGAATCGAGTTGTTTTCAGTGAAGGAAAACATTCCATCTTCCCCCCAAAATCTCCGAAACAAATTATGCAGACTCTTTCCCTGATGCTCCTTTTAATCACAGCAACACAATACAAAGAAAAACGGTTCTGGTTTTTTGAGACCTGGATAAACTTTCTGAAATTCTGCAAACCTAAACCTGGAGAGGAAAGACAACTGTTGATTCGTAGGAGACAAATTGAATCCCTGTGAGAAAACACACCCACAGTAATTTCTTTCTAGTGAATTTCGGCCGACTGGTAACTAGTTGGAATGGGAATGTTTCCTGTGACTTTATATAGGTCTCACTGAAGCCCTAACTGAAAACACAATTACTTCCCTTGATGGGAAATATGTGTTTGATCATGAGTCCAGAATATTCCAAGCAAAGTAAGAAAGGAAGATCAGTGCCTTCCTTGTTACTACCACTGCCAGCATTCAGACACCCAAGGTGGTCCCATCGGGACTCACAAGGACATTATTTAAGGCAAATCTCTTGAGTTTTTTGTTTTTTGTTTTTTGTTTTTTTTTTAGGAGAGCAGGAGAAGAAAGGAACACGTGCTGTGATATATCGTAAAAGCCTCAAGGCTCTGTTAGGAGATCTGAATTCTGGTACTGGATCTGCCTCTGATTAACAGAATGACCTTGGCTTAGTCGCCTTCCCTCTCCAGATCTTAACTTTCCTCATCCATAAAATAAGGCTAAAACAGATGATTTCGAAGGGCCACCCCAAAAAATATCAAAGAACGATGAGAGCTTTCCTCTAGAGAATACAGACAACAGTAATACAATGGGTCTAAAATGAGTTTCTCATGTTATGTGCTTTCTACGTAACAGAATAGCTTCATTGGCATAGGTTTGGCTTGAAAGGTTTCCTCCCCTAACCTGCTAAAGGCTCTGGTCCTCCCTAGGCTATGCATAAGAATTAACTTCAGCCAGGTCTATTTGAAATTAGCCGTGAAGTTTCTGGCAGTTGGCTGCAACAACTGATCCCCAGTCTGAATCCTCCATAGGGAAGCCTACTTGACCTATCTGGGCATGGAACCCAAGCTCTTAGTCTCCTAGAAACAGTTTCTATGTCCTCTTCAGTCAAATGAAAAACAGGATGCCATTAAAAAGAAATTTATTTGACAAATATTTATCTGAAACATTTTCTATTTATAAAAGGGAATTCTTGGTTTAGTCATAAATAATTCTATTACAGGTATCAGTATCCATGCATTCATTCAAGAAATATTTATTGAGCACCCACATTGCACCAAGCACTCTTCTAGGTTCAATAAATCCAAGAGTGGAAAAGAATAAGTTCTCTGTTCTCATGGAGCTTACACTCTAATGAGAGGGGCCAGGAAGAGACAGTAAACAAAAATAAGTGTAGAGCGGTGGGACAGGAAGGGGGTGGGCTACACCTCATCGGTGGACTCTTTGGAAAAACTAGCCATGCATAGCTCAGGGAGGAGCGCACTCTGGGCAGAGGGAAGAGCTAGGGACAGAAAGAAAGCCAGTGTGGCTAGAATGCAATGGTGGAGGAAGTGAGTGGTGTGAAATAAAGTCAGAGAGATAGGTTTGAGCTAGACCACTTATGTGATTTGATTTTATGCTAATTATAGGAGGGTGCATATCAGAGAGTTTTAAACATGATCTACATTCCCTTTTTAGAAAGTACTCCTGCTCTGGGAAGAGCAGATTCTAGGTGGAGCAAGTATAGAAGGGAGGTTATTTCAATAATACAAGGAACGGTAAAAGTGGCTTCTACTGGAAGTCATGGTGAAGTGAGCGTATTCAAGACGTGTCTTGGGAGACTTGTTACTGGAGCAAATGGGGAGTAGTCAAGGGAGAGGACACCGAGGAAAAGAGAGAAGTGTAACTTTCAGATGTGAGAATTGAGCAACTCACTAAGGGAGAAGCAAGTCTGGTGGGGTGGGAGGAATTAAGAGCTCTGGTATGGCAACATGAAGTCTGAAATGCCTGATTAAATTTATGCGGCAAGATGGGCAGTTGGACACATGAGTTAGGAGCTGCAGGGAAAGGTCGCTGGGATAGGGTCAATGACAATCATGATCAATAATTCAGACAAATGGAACAGAGACCCTCCAATCCAGTTCACCTGGGACGTGTAGTTGGTTAATAAATCAAATTCTTGGGGCGCCTGGGTGGCTCAGATGGTTAAGCATCTGCCTTTGGCTCAGGTCATGATCCCAGGATGCTGGGATCGAGTCCCACATTGGGCTCCCTGCTCCTTGGGAGCCTGCTTCTCCCTCTGCCTCTCTGTCTCTGTCTCTGTCTCTCTCTCTCTGTGTGTGTCTCTCATGAATAAATAAATAAACTCTTTAAAAAAATAAATAAATTGAATTCTTCAGGATGTCTGGGTGGCTCAGTCAGTTAGGTGTCTGCCTTTGGCTCCGGTCATGATCCCACGGTCCTGGGATCGAGCCCCGCATTGGGCTTCTTGCTCATCAGGGAGTCTGCTTCTCCCTCTGCCTCTCCCCCTGCTTGTGTGCTCTCTCCCTGACAAATAAATCAATAAAATCTTTTTTAAAAAATAAATAAATCAAACACTACCTTGGTGCTGCTGCGGCACTCTTGGTCTCAACTGAATCCAAGGATTTTGGTCACTTGTTCCAGACCAGCTGCCACAATCCAACAGTTTCTACCTTTGTGCCCACACCCTACATCTCTCACATTGACCTCCAGGTTTTTCCAGAGGATCTCCTTATTGAGGCAGACCATATATATATATTGCCCACATATGTGCAATTGGGAAGTGTGAGGAAATTAATGTCCCATGGAATAGATGATAGATCTTTGACGGAGGCAAAATGGCAGCTGACAGATAGATTCTTCCTTCCACTGGACTCTATGTGAACTGACCCGAAAACAAAACACAGCAAAGCCTGTCAGAAAATTATCTCATGAGCTTGAGAAATCAGTCATTTTTTTTTAAGATTTTATTTTTAGGGGCACCTGGATGGCTCAGTCAGTTGAGCATCTGCCTTCAGCTCAGGTCATCATCCCGGGGTCCTGGGATGGAGCCCTGCATCACCTCGAGACCCGTGTCAGGCTCCCTGCTCATAGGGGAAGTCAGCTTCTCCTTCTCCCTCTGCTCCTCCTTCTGCTCATGCTATCTCTCTCTCACTCTCTCTCTCAAATAAATAAAATCTTAAAAAAAAAAAGATTTTATTTTTAAGTAATCTCTACACCCAATGTGAGGCTCGAACTCACAACCCCAAGATCAAGAGTCACAAGTTCCACTGACTGAGCCAGCCAGGTGCCCCGAGAAATCGGTTGCTCTCAGATCCAAGTGGTGGCCATTGACTAATGCATGTTCATATTTACTCACTCACTCTCCTCTCTTGCTTCCCTACCCCTTTTCCCTCACTTTTCTCCTGGGATTGCATTCGGAATCAGGAGTCCGAGTGGAGGTGCAAGCTGCTCTGCCACCTTATCTCTCAGTGGATCTGGTGGTGCTGGAAGCAACTGTGGTGGATAAGAACACTGTGTGGAGTCTCAGAAAGCCTCAGCGGGAGAGTTATCACAAAATACTAGGGTCATAGAGCAAGGCCACATCATCTACGGCTAAGAACTAATTTCCATTTGAAAAACAGCTCTTGGTGTGCCACTGGGTCCTCGTAGAGATTGATTGAACTTGGGATACCAACTGACTATGCAAATGAGTTTGAGATTTGCCCATCCAGCTGGATATGATTAGATTCACTGAATCATGAGGTCAGGCAAGTACAGCAATCCACTAAATGATGGAAAATGAGGTCTAAGTAAATTACATGCACAGGTCATCCAGACTCCCATTCACTTGTCTCGATGGCACCAATAGCTCCTCCTCAACTCATTCCTGTAGCCTCACAGAGGATACCTTAATACCAGTTAACAGAGGGAGAAAGACCTCAAGCCTGGTTCATAGATGGGTCCATAACAATATATTGGTACAAAACCAAAATAAAATAAAATAAAATAAAGCAAAAAAAATTAAATTAAAAGACTGCAGCTGCATTGCTGAGGAACAGACCTAAAGGACAGTGATAAAGGGAAATTCTCCCTGTAGATAGACCTCTGAGCAGTATACTTGGCTGCCCATTCCAATACGGAATGGCCTGAAGTAAAGATATGAAGAGATTCCTGGGCAGTGGCAAAGAACGGCCTGTTTGGTCAAGTCCTGAAAGGAACAAGATTAGACTATCGGGAATAAGGAGGTCTGGGGGAAGAGGCATGTGAATGACCGATGGAAGTGGATACTAAGTGTTTATATGTTTGTGTCTCATGTTAATGTCCGACCCTCTCAGGTAAGGCTCTCACCAACCAGATGGACAGGGTGACTTGTCTTACAGACATGAGACAACCTTTCTTTCTTGGCCACCATTGTGCTTGTACAATAGACTCATGCTATATCCATAGCCTCATCCAAGCCACCATGGTATGGGTGGGCTACATAGCATGAATTACTCCTCATCAAAATGGACAAAGCTAGTACCACTGCTGAATGCCCAACTTGCCAAGAGCAGAGACTGACACTGAAATATTTAATAGCATAGCACTATTCCTCAAGGAATTATACTTACATAACCTTTTCCCCTAGATGAAGAGCAGTAGTTGTTTTTTCCAGATGTGACACCTGCTTAAGTTAAGGTTTGCCTTTCATCTCCACAATGCCTCCAACAGCACCACCAGCCAGGGTTTACAAATGCCTATTCTATTGACATTATATCACACAGAACATTGCCTTGGTCCAAGGTACCCACCTGATAGAAGAGAAAATGTAACAAGGGACCCATGACCATGGACTCCACTGTCTCACCATATGCCTCAACACCCTGAAACATTCAGGCTAATACACAGTGTAATGGCATTGAGGGGGGTGCGCAAGGGGCAGCTGTAGGGATAGGAAGCAGGCTGCCGAGAACCCAACCCAGATATCAGGGAAAAGAGGAGAGGCGGGACACGTGAGCAGAAATTCCAAGTCCCCAGGCATGTGCTTCATTATCCCTCAGACTTCCCTTACAGAATACACATTCAGAGATAAAATTATTAAGAATTTCAAGACAGCAACTACAGAACATTAAACACCAGGAGTCAGCCCCCTCCTGAGCTTGGGGCCTTGTATGACTGCACTGGTCTCCTGCCCAGGAAGCCAGCCCTGGTGCCCATGTGTGGCTCAATGGGAGTGTAAGAAAATCAACACTCCATGGAACAAACGTTTAGTCAATGAGAGAGGGGAGGCAGCAAGTAAATTCTTCTCCCTCTTTTCTCTAGACATACTGTGCTGAAAAACAGCCATTTATATAGCCTCTCAGAAAATAGTCCCTGGGTGGCTCAGTCGTTGGGCATCTGCCTTTGGCTCAGGTCATGATCTCTGGGTCCTGGGATCAAGTCTTGGCAGGGAGCCTGCTTCTCCCTCTCACACTCCCCCTGCTTGTGTTCCCTCTCTTGCTGTGTCTCTCTCTGTCAAATAAATAAAATCTTGAAAGAAAGAAAAGAAAGAAAGAAAGAAAGAAAGAAAGAAAGAAAGAAAGAAAGAAAGAAAGAAAGAAAGAAAGAAAGAAAGAAAGAAAGAAAAAGAAAGAAAGAAAGGAAGGAAGGAAGGAAGGAAGGAAGAAGAAAGAAAGAAAAAGAAAGAAAGAAAGAAAGAAAGAAAGAAAGAAAGAAAGAAAGAAAGAAAGAAAGAAAGAAAGAAAAAGAAAGAAAGAAAGGAAGGAAGGAAGGAAGGAAGGAAGAAAAAGAAAGAAAGAAAGAAAGAAAAAGAAAGAAAGAAAGAAAGAAAGAAAGAAAGAAGGAAGGAAAGAAAGAAAGAAGGAAAGAAAGAAAGAAAAATAGCCCCATAAGAAATTGGTCACACTTGATTGCAAGTGCAGGCCCGCTCAGTTTGGCGTTTTCACACTGGTGCTCCCTCCTTCCTTGCCTAACTCCCCTTTTCTTCATCTTGCCTGGGTTGCATTCTTGATTAAAGCAATGGCCCAGAAGCTACTTCCACCTGCTCTGCATTCTGGGTAACCCAGGCTGAGACAAGCAGTTAACTGAAAAAGCAAGGACGCAGGGAACATAAACTTTAAATATTTTAATTTAAACGTTTAGTTTTAATTTAAAATGTTATCTCGATTTAAAATGTTTAAGCGTGCATTTGTTTGCCACTTCGCCAAAGGTTTTTGGGGTTTTTTCAAGACGGGATCCACAGATTGAAGTTCTATTTTATCTTTATTGACTAAATCACAACCAAAGCACATCATTTCCAACTTGCAGCCTTGATTTATTTAAAGTAAAACAATAATTTAAAGACTCTGTTAAAGCAACTTGAATGCATAATTCCTCTAAATTTTTATAGATTTTTTTTTCCTGGTCTTTAACTGTTGCGCCATGAAACCAAACATTATTTTAGTGAGGGGCTGGGCTTGTTTTGGCAGCACATATACTATTTTAGTGAGCACCTATATTGTCTTGCAAAAACATTCAGCTTAGTTTCATAGCAACAATCCTTTTTTCAACTACCTTTCCATAGGTTGATGTGATATTTAATTAAATTACAACCACAAGTCCATTAGGTATAAACAAATTTACACTGTTACAATTGTTAAAGATTTACAAATTAGATTTTTTTTACTATTTACAGCTGTAAAGATTTATAACTGTAACAGTATAAATTTGTAAATATATATACACAGATTTCAGAACATACATAATTGATTCCTGGTAACATTCAGCTCTGCCTACAAGGACAGAAGACTCTGCTGTCCTTAGATCAGCCTCAAAGCCTGTCCCCAGACCCCAGCATCAGTGTCTCCTGGGAACTGGTTAGAAATGCAAAATTCCTAGGCCCCACCCCAGACCAACTGAATCAGAAACTCTGGAAGCAGAGTTTAGTAATCACTATCTTAAGTCTTCCAGGTGATTCTGAACACAGGCAAGTTTGAGAAACACTGTCCTAGAGTATATAGTTTAGTGGCAGGAACATTCATGTAATGAGCTGTAACAACTCGCACAGGTCACTGAGGAAATGGACAGGACCCTTAATTTCACAAGGTCGTTAATCGGTGGTCAGTTAAAAGAGCTTCTACTATGTTTCAGTTAGGATTAGGTTTGGCTTCGTAGAAACAAAAGCAAAAAAAAAAAAAACAGTAGTTTGTGTAAATATAGTTAACACTGCTGAAATGTATACATAAAAATGGTTAAGATGGGAAATTTATTTTACTTTTTTACCAAAATTTATTTATTTTTCTTTCATCTAGAAGAAATCTTTTTTTTTAAGATTTATTTATTTATTTATTTATTTATTTGACACAGAGAGAGAGAGAGAGAGAGAGAGAGAGAGAGAGACAGTGAGAGAGCGAACACGAGCAGGGGGAGTGAGAGAGGGAGAACCAGGCTTCCCGCAGAGCAGGGAGCCTGATGCGGGTCTCGATCCTGGGACTGCAGTATCATGGCCTGAGCCAAAGGCAGACGCTTAACTGACTGAGCCACCCAGGTGTCCCTCATCTAGAAGAAATCTAGAAGTAGACAATCCATTACTTACTTATCCAGCACTCCGCTAAGTGACCAAGGACCCAAGGTGCGTTCCAGCTCACTCTCCACCATTCCTTGTGTGGGGCCCTCCTCCTCATGGTCTAAGAGGGCTGCTAGAGCTTCAGCCACTGCATATCCATCCCAGGCAGCAGAATGGAGCAGAAATCCCCCCCAAACCTCATGTGAACTTCCATCATCTTTCTGGAACCACTCTTCTCCCCCAATATTTAACTTCTGTAACATTTCTTCCTAGAATTCACCCAGGTAATGAAAAAGTTAGAAATTGCTGAGAATTGGGTTCTGCCCCAATCTGTCCACACTGCCTGCTGCCTGGGGGAGAACTCCGCAAGACAGTGTGGACCCTAGCCCTCTAGTGGAGGAAGCACTGACTTTGCTTTTCAGGCTGCAGTACAATTTGATGTGTCAATATTCTGCCCGCCCTTTTACAAGGCAATAGTAACAGATGTTGCTGTGGGAATTACATTTTTCCAATGATTAGATTATATAGCAAACTAATCACTTTTGCTTTTATGAAGAATAAAGTGCACCACCGCACAGCTGGAGTTGTTATTAGCGATTGTCAACTAAATAATTTAAGTGGGGCTGTTTACGTAAGTCCCTAATTACTGCTGGGATTTGTACAGTAAGATAGAATTAATGATCTTTTCTGTCATATCTCTTCTGTAATGTGATGACTTTTGTGAGCTTCCTCCTTCTAATTGCATAAAACAAAGAAAGCACTGTGTTAAGGAAAAATGGGCAACTAAATAATGACGAGTCAAAATCCACCTAATTAAGATGTGAGTGCCAGAGCTGAGCCCAGAACTGCTTAGGGGCACACTTCTAATCATTACTGGATGTCTCAAAAACAAACTGTGTATGAATACACAACGGGTCTGCCAGGGACCAGGAAGCAGGCAGGCCCTCCAAGGGTAGCTGGTACTGTACACCCTCCCAGCATCAGCCCCATCAGATGTATTGATTTCCTCTGGTCACCATAACAGAGAACCACAAGCTAGGTCACCTGAAACAACGTAAATGTATTCTCTTTCAATTCTGGGAGCTACAAGTCCCGAATCAAGGTGTCAGCAGGGTCATAGTTCCTCTTCCTGCCTTCTGGTGGCTCCAGGCAATCCTTGGTGTTCCCTGGCTTCCAACTTCACGTGGCCTTCTTCCGTGTGTGTCTCCTCTTCTTTTAAGGACAAAAGTCATTGGATTAGGGCCCACTTGAATCCAGTATGACCTCATCTTAAATAATTATATCTGCAAAGACCCTATTTCCAATGAAGGTCACATACTGAGGTTCTAGATAGATGTGCATTTGAGGGATACTATTCAGCGCATTACTAAATATGTAAGCACCCTCTCTAGGAAAACCAGTCACCACTTGAAGAGTAGGATGGGCTGCCAAGTCATTTCTCTACTCTCCCTCCAACTCTTCAGTCCC
This sequence comes from Eumetopias jubatus, assembly GCF_037043125.1. NCBI lineage: Eukaryota > Metazoa > Chordata > Mammalia > Carnivora > Otariidae > Eumetopias > Eumetopias jubatus. The sequence continues at coordinate 84,333,958 of NW_028274820.1, forward strand.
TCTTTTTCCTCAGCAGTGTTCCCCAGAGGGGTGGACAGAGGCATCTTGCTGGCCAGGCTGTCTACCTTTAACAGTTTGTCATGAGAAATATGCTGCCCCATTGTGCACCCAATCAGAGACCTTGGAACCTAGAGCCCCTGAACCCACTTGGAAATGACCCAAGGTTTGCATGGTTTACACGCCTGCAACCTTTGTTCAATCTCAGACTAAACTCATGAGTTTGGCACGGAGCCTGGCTACACTTTCAGCTCCTGACCTTTGGCTCTGTCAGGGATGCAAAACTTACCTGAACTCCCTGAGATGTGTCCTCATGGGCCAGTCCTTTCCTAAGAGCCATTCAGACATGGCCCAGAGTTCCCACAGTCATGCAATGTCCTTCAAGGCCTCATCCACCCTGGGACCAGAATGTGCACTTGGGCACCAGTGTGCTCAGCTTCCTACCCGTTTACCCAGGACTTTAACACCCTGTCTTTGATACATGGGTAAATTGATCTTTTTCAGGCCACACTAACGATTCAGGTGGTATCGATAACTACCCTTTAAAGAAGGTGCATGGGGGGCACCTGGTCAGCTCAGTCAGTGGAGTGTGTGACTCTTGATCTCAGGGTTATGAGTTTGAGCCCCACGTTGGGTGTAGAGATGACTTAAAAATAATTTAAAAATCTTTTAAAAAATAAAGAAGCCAAATGGGATGACACTCTTCCTTTAAAATGGCCTGGCCAATCCAGAGCTAAATGTTCTGATGGGAATAGGGACACTATTTGGGAGTGATTTAATGAAGTCTTAATTTTAGAATAATTTTAGATTTACAGAAAATTTTCTAAGATTATATAGAGAGTTCCCACATACCTCAAACTCAGTTTTCCCTATGATGAATATCTTACATTTGTATGGCACATTTATCTCAATTAATAAAGCAATAGCAATACATTGTTATTAACCAAAGTCCATACTTTATTTGTATTTTCTTAGTTTTTACCTAACGTCATTTTTCCTAGGATTCCATCCTAGATACCATGTTACATTTAATCATCATGTCTCCTTGCACTTCCTGCTGTGAGAGCTGGGACTCCATCTTTTAGGATGGTTCCTTCACCTCAGACTCAATTCCCATGCATCTCCACCCTACCTAGACTCCTGGGATCCATGAATACAGACAGAAAGGTCATAGGGGCAGACATGAGTCACTCAAGGTAATGCCTGAAGCCTAATCCAATCTGCACTATTGACAAAGGCCTATTAGAACAAGTGAAAGAACCCTTGTAGTGATGTCAGAAACAGTACTTGAGGAGTCATGGCTTTGGAAGTTATCCCCTGTGACCTCCTTATTTGCTACAAATAAAGGGTTTTTTGTGTTACAACTCCAGAAAAGAAAAAGAGAGAGAGAGAAGGAAGGAAGGAAGGAAGGAAGGAAGGAAGGAAGGAAGGAAGGAAGGAAGGAAGGAAGGAAGAAAGAAAGGGAGGGAAAGGGGGAGGGAGGAGAAGAGGGAGGGAGGGGGAGGGAGGGAGGAAGGAAGGGGAGTACTTGGTTTGTACAGCACAAGAAGAGGAACAGGAGACAGATCAAGAATAAAGCCACATGGCTGTGAAAGAGATCCCAGAACGTGTGTTAATGAGGAACTGCTCCATCACTGGGGACTGGGAGGAAGATGCATAGCCTGAGGGTCCAAAGCAGGGCCAGCCAGGGGCGTGGGGACAGGCACTGCTAGTTCACATGCCCCGTGGAGATTAGGGACACAGGCAGCCCTAAGATTCATCATCCTCCAAACAGACGGGTAAACTGCATCATGGGCCACAGGGATGTATCAGGCTCACAGAGCTCCTCCCCTGTGCCATTAGGGCCAAGGACTCTCAAGGACATTTGTTCCCCTGAACCAGAAGTGCCTCCCATGTGGGGACACCATCAGGATCGGGGGCGTGAACCCGATTCCATTCTGTGTCCATCAGCACATTCTCTACCTTATTGCCATAGGGACCAGAAATGCCATCTCTCTCCCTGGCTGGGGCCAGGTCAGCCTCACGTAGTGAACATTCTGCTATTTGTAGTAGGGGAGGAGGAAAGGAAGGAGACATAATACATGGGAAAGACAGGGGCAACCACTCTGAGGCCTGAAGAAGGGATGGGAGAGGGGAGCAAACAACCCCTGGGAGGTACTTTTCCAATCTCTTGTCTGTGTCCTCTGATTATTCATCACCCATTTTTTGCCTCCGTGACCCTCCTAGCATGTTCTTAGTAACTTTATTGAGATATAGTTCACCTATAAAACAGTTCACCCACTTAAAGTGTACAATTCAATGGCTGTTAGGGTTTTTAGCATAGGCACAAAGCTGTCCAACCATCACCACTAATTCCAGAACATCACCCCCAAAAGAAACACTGTGCTCATTAGCAATCACTTCCATTCTTCCCTCCCTGCTCTGCAGCCCCTAGCAATGACTAATCTGCTTTCTGTCTCTATGGATTTAACTGTTCTGGACATTTCATATAACTGGAATCATACACTAGGCGGCCTTTGTGTCTGGCTTCTTTCACTTAGCACAATGTTTTCCAGGTTCCTCTGCATTGTGGCATTATCAGTACTCTGTTCCTTTTTGTGGTTGAATAATATTCCATTGTGTGGATTATACCACATTTAGTATCCATTCAGCAGATGGAGGGCATTTGGGTTGTTTCCACTTTGTGGCTATTATATGTATTAGTAACCATTAGTGTACAAGTTTTTGTATGGAAGTGTGTTTTCAATTCTCTTGGGTATATAGTTTGGAGTGGAACTCCTGGGTCGAACTTTTTGAGGGGCTTCCAATGACTACACAAATTCTTTCACAAGAACAAGAAATGCATTTCTCTGCCGCGGAAGCCAGTGTTCTTTTGGGTTTTGATATATGTACCTCTAAGCCTCATTATAACTGGTGCCCTTGCCATTAAGTCTCTAGTGTTTTGTAAATGGGTATATACACACACACACACACATATATATATATGCTTTAATTGCCAGGGTATGTCTTGTCTGCCCCATAAGACAGAAGAAATTTGAGGACGGGGATCATGTTCTTAACTTTCTTCTTCTATCACAGAGCCCAGTATTGTGCCATGCCCGAAACAGAATTAATTTAAATACTTCTGGTTGTATGCATGGATGTGGGGGTTCACAGCTAGGTCTAAAGAACGGATAGAAGAGCTATGGATGAACCTTGAAAACATCATGCTAAAAAAAAAAAAAGAACAGATAGAAGAGAGAATCGTCAGCCTTCTCCCTCTCTGAGTGGTGAGAATTTCCTTTCTCCGCCATCAGGCACTGAGCTTCACCTTCTATTCTACCATTTTAATTAGAGGACACTTTGTGTTTTCTGTTGAAATTTATTTGGAGAGACATTAGGTGTTGCTGGTTTCCCATGAAAAAGCGTATCGCTAAGAATCATCCAGTAGTACTGGGAGCCTTTATTACCAAGAAGTTAGAATTTTCATTTTACATTTTTGTTTTTGCTAAAATTCTTTCCAGGTAAATTATTTTCCAAATATATACTGTGGTAGGCAGACTAATGTCTCCCCACAGATGTTCATGTCCTAATTTCCAGAATCAGGTTACATGGCAAAGGGGAATTGAAATAGGGAGATGATTCTGGATTATCCCAACGGGCCTAATGTAATCACAGGGTCCATAAGAGTAGAAGGCGGAGGCAGAAGAGAGATAGAGGAAGATGTGACTCTGGGAGAAAGCTGCAGAGAAATGTCACATCGCTGGCTTTGAAAATGGAGGAAGGGGACCATGGGAAAAGGAACGCAGGCAGCCTCTAGAAGCTGGAGGAGGCAAGGAAACAGCTTCTCCCTTAAGCCTCCAGATGGAACAGAGGCTTGATTTTAGTCCAGGGAGACCTCTCTCAGACTTCCAACTTCCAGAACTGTTAGATAATAATTTGTGTTATTTTAAACGCACCAAGTTTGTGGTAATTTGTTATGGCATCAGGAACAAATCAATACTTCTATTAATATTTCCCCCCACTTCATCCTTTTGAGACTATGAATCTACTGCTTAGGAAGACAGTGGAAGGAGTGGGGGAGTCAGGCTGGGGGTTAAGTGACACTTCAACAGCATGTAGTTAATTTGCCATCGTATTACATTATCTAGTGTATAAAATGTCAGACATTAATAATTACATTTTAAAGTACTTTACACTTTTTTTAAGATTTTATTTATTTATTTATTTATTTATTTATTTATTAGAGAGCGAGAGCACAAGCTGGGGAAGGGGCAGAGGGAGAGGGAGAAGCAGGCTCCCCACTGAGCAAGGAGCCCGATGCAGGACTCAATCCCAGGACCCTGGGATCATGACCTGAGCCGAAGACAGACACTTAACCGACTGAGCCACCCAGGCAGCCCAATACTTTACACTTTTCTAAAAACTTTTAATACACTGCTTGATTTGATCATCACAATAACTTTGAGAAACTATGTAAATGCACTGCTTCCCCTTCTGACAGATTAAAAACAGTGAGTCACAGGGGTACCTAGGTAGCTCAGTTGGTTGGGTGTCCGACTCTTGGTCTCAGCCTGAGTTGTGATCTCAGGGTCCTGGGATCAAGCCCCACATCGGGCTCCGTGCTCAGCAGGGAGTCTGCCCGGGATTCTCTCTCTCCCTCTGCCTCTGCCCCTCCCCACCCCACACCGCACATGCACGTGCTCTCTCTCTCTCTCAAATAAATAAATCTTTAAAAACAAAAACGAAACAATGAGTCACAAAGTTCCCAGAGACAGGTGAGGACAAAACTGGTATCTTGTTTTTATCTCTTTCAGGAGTGGTCCTCAGCCTTGTCTCTTACCCTTTCAAAGAACTTGAGTCCCAGGTGCTAGAAATCAAAAGCCCACTTTAATAAGAACATTTGTATGGTTGCAGGCATTCTGCCACCACATCTAGCACTTATGGAAAGAGTTCAAAGACCCGAAGTTAATTGAGCCTTTCCACCGTTGGCCTTCTAGACCATGACCTGAAGTCAGGTAGGCAGGCAGTCTAGGTGTTTCAGACCTACCACAGTAGCGTGCATGGTTCCCAGGGCAAGGGAACTCAAAGATGCTACAGGCTCCCTCCTTCAGGGGTTTATTCCTTCCTGCCTCTCCCCTCCCCACCCTGGCCTCCACCCTCTTCTGAACCCTGGCAGCAGCTCTTTGGGTCGGGGGTTCACCATCTGACTGACACTAAGCATCTCCGGCTTGCACTCACCCCTCCGGGCCGTCCTACTCTGGATGCCAGAAGTACAAAACCCCAGCCTGGTGCCCCTCCCAGCCCAACTCCCCACACAAGTCAAACTGGCGCCTGCTACAGTTTATCCCGCCTGCCCTCCCAGTCTCCAACCCAAGGCCTACCTTCCACTTACTACCCTCCCTCCCTTCCTTCCTTTCTCCTTCAGCAAATGTCGACGGCATGTCTCCTCTGTGCACTGCACAAGGCACTAGGGATGAGGGCATAAAGAGCAGGCCCACTCCCTAGCCTCCTGGTTCTGACATCTACTGAGCAATGTCCACATACATTAAATAATAAATTCTAAAAGGGGGAAACACTGGGCACTCACACTCACTTAGCAGGAAAACTGGTTCTGGGTCCTTCAACAACTTTGGATTTGGTCCTTTTAAGCTTAGTAAGTCCGTTCTAGAGAGGCATTGTAGGGTAGTGATTAAGAACCCGGGCCCCCAAAGCCAGACTTTCTGGGCCCAAATCCGGCACCTCCTGCTTGCTAGCTATGTGATCTTGGGCAAGTTACTTAATTTCCTTTGTCTCGGTTTCCTCAGATGTAAGGTGGATGATGATAATAATGCTTCATGAGGCTGTTTTGATGAATAAATAATGAATAATTAAATTCATAGCAGAGAGAAGCTCTTCAGTCTGGTCTTTCTTACATGTAGACGTAGTACCTGGCACGGTAGACTGAGACCATACGAAACTGCTGTCGCTCTGGATTCAATGCCAGCAGATCTGTGAATCTTCAGCACAGCAAACACAGCCTAAGTGTAGTCGCTGTCTGTTCTGCAGGGGGGAGGTGGGAGGAGCAGATGAAGGGGCAAAGGCGTGAGTGGCCAGGGAAGCCCCAGAAACTGAAACAAAGGGAGCCTCTTCCCTCCTGAATCACTACAGCCATTAAAACAGGGGAGGGGACACATGGAAAATGAACATGTGTTATAAAATAATCTCAAGTAAAAAAAAAAAAACCACCAAATTATCTCGCAGACTGTCCCAATCGTGCAGCATAAAGGCAAGTACTCCTGTGGGCAGATACTGGAAGGGAGCATCAAAATGAAAACAGTTGCGGGGCGCCTGGGCGGCTCAGATGGTTAAGTGTCTGCCTTCGTCTCAGGTCATGATCCCAGGGTCATGGGATCGAGTCCCACATCGGGCTCCCGGCTCAGCGAGGAGCCTGCTTCTCCCTCTGCCTCCCTCCCTGCTCAGGCTTTCTCTCTCTGTATCTCTGTGTCTCAAATGAATAAATAAATCTTAAAAAAAAAAAAATGAAAACAGTTGCTGAGTCCCACAGCAGGAATGTGTGTGAATGTTAAAAAGCCATTTCAAATCCCGTTGGAATGTGGTTTAAAATTTGACAGGGCTGAGGGCACCTGGGTGGCACACCCAGCTGAGCATCTGACTCATGCTTTTGGCTCAGGTCATGATCTCAGGGTTGTCAGATCAAGCCCTGCATGAGGCTCCATGCTCAGTGCAGAGTCTGCCTGAGACTCTCTCTCCCTCTCCCCCTGCCCTTGCACTCACCCTCTCTCTGTCTCTCTCTCAAATAAATTTTTTTAATTATTTTTTTTTTTAATTTGGCAGGACTGAGCACTCTCTCCATGATGAAACTCACTCTCCCTTGAGTTCTTTTTCATCCCCTCCACTGGCTTTCTCCTCCTTTTCTGGTTGTTCCTTATCTGTCTGCTTGTGCTCTTTTCCCTCTGCCTACTTTTTAAATGTTAATGAAATATTTAATATTAATGAAGCATTAAAGGACTCCATCCAAGAGTTCTTGCTGTAGAAGAAAGGAAACACAAATACAGAAACACTGTGTGGAAATGGATTGGAATTGGAGGTATGGGTGTGAACTCAGGATTTGTAAAGTGTATATAGCCACACGTGTACGTGTGTGTATGTATATACATTATATGCAGACATTTCCTATTTGCCTACACTTCCTGCCTGCTGTGATGACCTAAAAGCAGACACCCCAGTGACGATGAGCTTATATCACTCCCAGACATTGGTTTCTGATTCCAGTCTCCACTAAAAGGTATCATATGACCTCACTGATATGAGGAATTCTTAATCTCAGGAACAAACAGGGTTGCTGGAGTGGTCGGGGGTGGGAGGGATGGGGTGGCTGGGTGATGGACATTGGGGAAGATATGTGCTACGGTGAGCGCTGTGAATTGTGTAAGACTGTTGAATCACAGATCTGTACTTCTGAAACAAATAACGCAACATATTTTAAGAAAAAAGAAAAAGAAGAAGATAGCAGGAGAGGAAGAATGAAGGGGAGTAAGTCAGAGGGGGAGACGAACCAGGAGAGATGATGGACTCTGAAAAACAAACTGAGGTTTCTGGAGGGGAGGAGGGTGGGGGGATGGGTTAGCCTGGTGATGGGTATTGAGGAGGGCACATTCTGCATGGAGCACTGGGTGTTATGAACAAACAATGAATCATGGAACAGTACACCAAAAAAAAAAAAAAAAAAGGAACCAGGGATCCCCAGAGAAATCGCTAATTTCAGGACTGGAGTATAGAACCCATAACATGAGCCAGACACACATTTTTATGCCAGAAATGATGGGGGAATGTCACCAGAACACAGGAGTTTGAAGGGACTTTTACCAAATCTGAGGAAATTTGAGCCAAAATAATTAAGGAAAACGGTGAATTATAAACTGTGGAAAAATAGGAATCCATTAGTTCATACTAATAATAAATAGATAAATAAACTATTAAATAAGCGATGGAGAAGGCAGGGCCCTTGCTTAGAAAACATCAAGGACCAAAAGATAAATGCTGGAGTTGAAAATCATTTCTGCAACCATCACGGTCAAGAGAGTAATGATTGGATTATCACGGGTTGATGCTAAATTTAGGAGGGAAAACTTTGATGAGGAGCAGGATATCTGCAGGGACTTAAAGCATCTCCCCATAGATTGCTTATTAGTAGCAAAGCAGAAAAGACTAACCATACAGTGAAGAAATCAGACATCTGTCTGGGTACCACAATTAATATCACCAGTGAGGGGTAAATGGATAGCATTTGCCTCTAGATGTAATATTCTGAGATCATATCACTTGTATAATATTCTGGCAGGGAATGTATAACCAGCATCTAATCATGAAGAAAGATCAAACTCAAAATGAAGAAACTTCTGTTAAAGTGGGAGGGGGCTTTTACATTAAGTAAAATAATGTAGGGAAAATGCAAGCAGTCTGCTTCACATGTATTATCTAAAAATGCCACTGTCATAAAAGATCGTAAAAAGGTGAGGAACTATTCCAGATTAAAGAAGACTAAAGAGATATGACAACTAAATGCAATATGTGATCCTTGACAGGATCATTTACAAGAGGAAGACAAATCCTATAAAGAATATTATTGGGTTGGGAGCCTGGGTGGATCAGTCGGTTAGGCATCTGCCTTCAGCTCTGGTCACGATCCCAGGCTCCTGGGATCCATTGAGTCTGCTCAGCCGGGAGTCTGCTCCTCCCTCTTCCTCTGCCCCACCCCACCATGTCTCCCTCTCTAAAAAAAAAAAAAAAAAAAGTACAGGATGGGACGCTTAAGCATTTGCCTTCGGCTCAGGTCATGGTCCCAGGGTTCTGGGATTGAGTTCTGCATCGGGCTCCCTGCTCAGCGGGAAGTCTGCTTCTCCCTCTGCCTGCCGCTCCCCTTGCTTGTGCTCTCTCTCAAATAAATAAATAAAATCTTAAAAAAAAAAGTACAGGAAACCACTGTGCCCAAGGTCAGTATGAAAAAAGTGCCAAAGGACCTCAGAGAAGGAAGCACCTGCACATGGTTAAGTATCAGAAAAATCGACATGGAGGAAGTGACATTCCAGTTGAGTGTGAAGGGGCAGGAGCATACTGCCGGGGTTGGGATGTGGATGGGGGAGGACTGTGAAGTTAGAAGGAACAGTGTGCCAGGGATCCCAGTTTTGGAAAATAGAAACTGACCAGGTGACTCTGCATAGGCCTATAAACCCAGCACAACAAGCTTGGCCTCCAGACTCCTTCCAACTCAGCTGACTAAAGCTCCACGCTGGGCAGATGGGCCAGGGGAGTATACAGGCTGCCAGGACGGGATTTCCCCCTGGGAAGGGCCTGTGATTTTCCCTAGACTGAAGCTGCATTTTCAGAGGCCTGATAGCGGTTGAACTAAGAGAAAGACAATGGACCTACTCTAACTACTAACCTCAAAAATATTTTGACAGTGGACAGCACGGCCTCAAATACACGTGTTTGCATCCTGATTATGCCATTACCAGCCCTAGGCCTTGGGCAATTCATCTCATTTTGCCAAGCCTCCACGTCCTCATTTGCAAAATAGATACGCTTCTCAAGATTGGTGTGATTAAGTAAAATAATGCAGGGAAAATGCTAGGAGTCTGCTTCATAGCAGGCACTCCACAAAAGGCCACTGTTATTTCTACTTTTGTTTACAGCAACATCTGTGGCTAAGAAACACTGGACTTAAATCCAGGGAGCTAATCTAACTTCCATTCTGCCACCTACACACTCTGGGAAAAAAAGCATCTTATGTGGTTTAGCAGCTACTTTGTTTCGGGTACTGGGCTGGTTCTTTATGTACTTAATTTTTCTTTAAAATGAGGATAGAACCCTGAAATAGGTGTTATTATCCCCATTTTAAGAAACTTAAGTTCAGTAAGATTAATTTATAAGGTCACAGAACTGACAGGAGATCCAATTGCGATTTCAACCCAGAATGTGTGAGCCTAGCTCCTTGCCCCACAACCATCAGGCGGAGGTAACCAGGCTGCCTAGTGAAGCACGGGAAGACAGAGGAGGGAAGTAAAGCGGATCAACAATCGGTAAAGTGACCCGTTCATTAGGGCTCTATTTTTAATTCCCCAAGCTGTTTCCCCAGCTTTACTAGAGGTTATAGTTGGAACCCATTACAGCAATAGCTGGTAACCAGGCCTCCTTTTGCTCTGTTAGTGATTCAAGTCCTAAAAATTAGCCCTGAGGGACAGGGCAGCTTCAGGACTCTTTATAAAGAACCGATGTTGCTTGTTTCACTCTACAGCATAGCAACTTCGCTTGACTGCAATTTTATAGCTGGAGACTTTCTCTCCATTTGAACCAACCCAGTTCAACCTAGAGATGAGTCTCTCCATCCCTAGCAGTCATCTGTGGAGATAGGCGCTGACCATCGCAAGTCCTGAGAAGACAGGCGCATACCCAGATTGAGCTGGCGTTGGGTCATCAGACCTGGTTTGGACATCTAGCAGTTACATGACCTTGGGCAAATTTAACATCTCAACCACTCTCTCCTCATCTGTAAAAATGGAGGATAACAACACGTGTGTGGAGTAAATGATACCATGGGTGTGAATAGCTCGACACGGTGCTGGCACGGTTGGCAAGTGTTCCCAAACAACCCGGTAGCGGCAGCTTCTCAAGACAAGGCCAAGAGCCCTAGTGTTCTGGGTAACAGATGGGGATTTATATCTAGGGCCTGACTATATGGCTATTTATTCCCCAGAGAGGAGATACCCAACAAGAGATGGGGTTGGGGGGAGGAAAGCAGAAAGCCCTTAGAATGATCAACTTGCCTTCCCGTCCCCTTCTCCCTGCATCTGTTCTTCTCAGCAATCCTCCTAAGTTCTGTGGTAATAAACAAACAAGGTTGTCTCATTACTTTATTGACACACCTCATGCACTGTCTGATATTCTGGAACCAAGGCCAAGGGAAAACTTATTTTTCTCTGACTGTATCTGATCTCAATTCTTTTTCTCTCTCTCCCCCTTTCCTTTCTTAGAAGAGTACCCAGCACTGGAAAACCAGTCAAGTAACTGGAAAACATACTTGGGAGGAAAATGTGGGGAGATAAAGAACTTGTGTTCTTAAGGGCGGGAAGGGACCAAGCCTTTTCCATTTCAGTAGGGAGCATTCACAGGCTTATAAATAGCAATACTTTAAAAATTATTAATCAGAACTTGACTTGCTTCTTTGCCTATGTGGTATCTTCTCAAAAGTCAAAAGCACAGAAATTATTAGTCCTAGGAAAGCAGCTGTGACTATGGATCTTTCTACACTGTCCAAAACCACCTAGAAATAACAATCAAAATATATGCTATAGGGGCACCTGGTGGCTCAGTCGTTAAGCGTCTGCCTTCGGCTCAGGTCACGATCCCAGGGTCCTAGAATCGAGCCCCTCATCGGGCTCCCTGCTCTGTGGGAAGCCTGCTTCTCTCCCTCTCCCACTCCCCCTGCTTGTATTCCCTCTCTCGCTATGTCTCTGTCAAATAAATAAATAAAATCTTAAATATATATATATATATATATATATATGCTACATTTACGGGGATTGGGTAAGACAATTAAGAGATGATTTTAGTTTAGTTTGAAATCCTAACTTTTCCAGGATACTGTGAACCCTGATTTGAAGCATAATAAAGCATTCAAAAAATTGATTACTTCTGAAGTTTCAAGTCCGCCCACCAAACCCAGGAGAAAGCTTTTTCTAGTGTAGCTGCTTACACACACACATAATTCCAGGCTGAAAATTTTGCTTGTAATTGAGGTAGTTAGAGCATTGAGATGTTCCTCTCTAAATTCAAGCTCATGGATTTTTTTTTAAAGATTTTACTTATTTGAGAGAGAGAGAGCACACATGGGGAGGGGGAGGGGCAGAGGGACAAGGAGACTCCCTGCTGAGTGCAGAGCCTGATGAAGGGCTCAATCCCAGGACCCTGAGATTATGACCTAAGCCCAAGGCAGATGCTTAACAGACTGAGCCACCCAGGCGCCCCTCAAACTCATGATTATCGCCATCCTTTTTATCCACCATTTGCACTCACACTGTGTATGTGTATATACGTGTGTGTGCGCGTGCACACAGACATTCCGTTAAGAAAGCACACAGGTCAGGTTGTTCAGATTTAATGACTCCGTTCAAATGACTACGTTGTCATTTGAACACATCGCATCTGTTTCTTTGAGTCTGCTGTCTGTAGATAGTCCAGGGCACCCAGGCTCCCAATTAGAACATTTAATCAAAGCCTTCTGCACCCCAAACCCTCACAACAGCTCTCTAGGATGAAATAACAGGGAGATATATATTAGTTCAGTCAGTGACAAAGCACTGGTCTTTAGCGTCCAAAGATCTCTATGGCCAGCAAGAGCACAGGGGGAAAGGATAGAATAGGGGACTGATATGGTCTCTCTCAACCCAACTTTTCCGAGGCCCTCCTTTCCAGATTGCCTTGAAGCCCCCTTTCCTTACATGCAGATTAAATCTACTTGTGCAAGACCAAACATAAAAAACCCAGGAAGGAGGAAAAATTGTAGTAACGCATGTGGGGAAGACGAGCATTGTGTACTGAAACTCTATGACCCCCTAAAGGAGTGGGCAAAAGACCCTGGTAACAGTAACCCAAGTATACCCTGGCTGGGTGTACAGGGAGGTGGAGATTTAGCTGGAATGCTATCCAAGGGTCAACTGGCACTCCAGGCCCTCCGCCAAACTTCCACCACTTTCCTGTGGGGGTCACAGAATCTTCTGGAATCAGCAAATCTTCCTCCTCTTCTCCGTCCCTACAAAGGCAGAAACAGCTGCCGGGGAGGGGAGGAGGTTGTAAATCTCTGAGCTAATTCTTTGTTACCTAGACAGGATCAGAGTTTCCCAATTGGGCCCTTCTCTGTAAAAGCCAGGATTTTTCTCTCAATGGAAGTTCAACATTGAGGAAAAGCTAGCAAAATCATTCACACGAAATCTCAGGCCAACCTGAGGCAGACAGGTTAAGGCAGGGTCAAATGCAAGAAGCCCGCGATAACCCTATTCAGGCCAAAAGCAGGTTACTCAGGAAATGCCTAGGACTGACATGTGCTCGGGGCCCTCTACAGGATGGTCATAGTTATGGGTGTGTTTCGTCCAGACTGACCAGGCCGTACCTAGCCCCAACTAGACCAAGCTTCCCAGTTCCGGGACAGAAGAATCTGTGGACAATAGGGGACAATCTGTCACCATTTCAAACTTCTTGGTCCTTCTCCAACCCGGATTTATGTCCCCAGAAAATTGGGGTAGCAGTGGACCAGACTCAGACCGTGATGAGATAGGGAGTAAAGAGCCGGTCCTTGTGAGTGTTTAGAAATAACTGAACTCCTTTTGGAGTCACATTTACTCCTGGTTCTGTGCTAGGAGCATAATACTAAAACAGAAAGTCTTATTTTGGAAGATTCTCACCACTTCCCCAACTTTGGCACCTCCCAGTCTTCATCTCTCCCCGCTCTTCCCCTCACAAACACACCACCCGAACATATTGCTAGGGCATTTCCAGGATCTCTAGGGCCCAAGGACAATGTGACATTAATGGCATTTGGCAGAAAATCCCATCCCGCATTAAAGACTCTTCCAGTTCAACACAGTGAAGAAAAGAAATGATAATGTAAGAGAAGGGCAGCAGAAACCAGAGTCTGTCCTTCCCACACAAGAGGCACAGAGATTTCGGGAGTCAGTGACAAGGGCATCATCTCTTGCCAGAAGGCCACCAGCTACCGCTGGTCGGGAGCCGCATAATCACTTGTTTCTCCTCAGGACTGAAATGCAAGATGGTCAGGATGGCCGTGAGCGTCTGCTGGCGGCCCAGGGTGTCGGGCAAGGTCAGGAAGCGGTAGATGATGTTTTTGAGGTACTCCAGGTTGGCTCCCTCCCTACTCTGGTCCCTGATGTTCTTCTCAATGTGGCTCTGCAGGGCTCCAACCTGCTCGCGGTGCCGCTCGCCCTCCTCCAGCAGCCGGTCCTGCAGCTGATGCACCTCCACCTCCAGCGTGTGTCTCTGCTTCCGCAGCGATGTGATCTCCACCTCCTTGCGGGCCAGCTGCTCAGCGTACAGGAAGAAAGTGGGCTCGTTGGATGCAGCCAGTTGCAGCGCTTGGGTCAGGCTGTCTGGGGCAGATGAGTCAGCCGGGTCCCCAGGCCCCCCGCCACCCACGGGGCTCCTGCGTCCCGGCAGGCCGGACGACAAGGCCACGGAACGCAGCTGCTCCAGCTCCAAGTCCTTCTCGGCCAGCACGGCCAGGGCCCGGTCCCGCTGCTTGTGCAGCTCCTCTTCCAGTCTCAGCGTGCGGTCCCTGGAGTCCAGCTGGCTCTGCTCCAGCTCCTGCCGGTGCGCGTGCTGCAGCCGGGCCAGCTCCTGCTTCCAGCCCTCGGCCTCCTGCTGGTGCCGGCGCTCGAGCTCCTCGCAGCACAGCCGCAGGGAGATATACTTCTCCTTCAGTTCTGCCAGCTGCTCCTGGGCCTCCTCCAGCTCCTTGGCCAGATTACAGTCCTTGGTGCTCTTGCTCTTGAGGACCACCTGGGCCCTCATCTTGTACCTCTCAAACTCCTCCTTCAGCTGTTTCAGCTCCTGCTGGTAGTAGAGCGCAGAAGCCTTCTCCCCGTCGGCAGCCTCCGAGCTGGCCAGTATCTCCAGGTCACAGAGCCTCTCCACATCCAGGGTCACCTGGCTTTTCCGGGCTGCCACCTGTAGCAGCCTCTTCAGCTTCTCCATCTTATCCTTCAGGACATTGACATCCAGACTGGACTCCTCGCCATGGCTGTCTAGGGGGGAGCGGCTAGAAGCGGCCAGAGCCAGCGTCTTATTCTCCAGGTCCAGCTGCACGATGCGCTCCTTCAGCTTCTGGATGGCCAGCTGGTCCTTCTGCTTGGCTTTCTCATAGGTGCCCAGCAGTTCAGACACCTGAGATATTTGATTCTCCAGGGCCGCCACCCTCTGCTCTTCCACCTGAGACTGCTGGCGTAGCTGATCTTCTGCCAGGGCTGTCTGTAAAACAAGGGAACGGATGGCAACGCGTCCAGAAAAGCCACAAAGGCCCACTGCAAAGGCCCACTGCAAACTGAGAGCGCAAGAGAGGGGGGCCAAAGGGTCACAGGACTGGGATGGCCTGGTGAGAAGGGAAAGTGGGGCTTTGTATGTTGCTCTGGAAACTAACAAAAGTTCCTGTAACCTGGCTGCGTTCTGCTCCCAGAGATAAAGCACACCGAACAATATCAAGAACCTCTATCTATCTGCTGTTGTTCTGCTTTAGTGCCCCCGCTTTTCTCCTGTCATACACAAGGCTCACATGGGAAGTGTGTGACCTTTGTTTATCATCTGTTTCCCCAAATCCTACTAAGAAATCATAGAACGTTCTTTTCCTCTCCCAATATTCCTGAAAGTTCAAAACTCAGCTGGATCTCTCTCCACACTGAAAGGAGCACTGTAAAATAGCACACCTTTCCGGAACAGGCAGCAAATTGACTAGAAGCAATCCTGAGAGGTTACTTCGGAGAAGATTCCTTTTATACCATCCCGCCCCAGCCCCCTACCTATAGGCGTATACAGCTCCCTGTGTAATGCACATGCCCAGAGGCGGACACGCTCCTCTCACTGGGCAGCTGCCGCTATACTGCTTCACAGAGCACAGCTGGTGAGATGCCAAGGCCCAGGGTTCACAGGTATCTGGTTCCAAACCAGCCTACACTGAGGAAGCCCATATCCTGTTGGAAGCACATTCTGTGGATACTGTCAACACCATACCACACAGATTTCCCAGGACTCACAGGGCAACGTTCTGAATAGCATCAAAAATTGAGAGCACAGCCACTTAGTTCTAACTACCAAAGGAGCCAAAACCCTAATATTTCCTACTGTAGACTAAATGACTACCATATGAAGGAGATGACAATAATTACCTTCTTCATTTCCTGCTGCAACTGAGCCTGGAAATGGCTCTTCAGGCAGGCAGCCTCTTCCTGAAGCTCCTGCAGCCGAGGGTCGGGCCGATTCTTCTCATCCCGAAGAGCCTGCAGCTCACCTTTCAAGTCCTCCACCTCACGGGTTAGTTGCTTGGTCTGCAGCTCAAACCCTTCCATCTGACCGGCTGCATATGCCCGTCCTGCCAGGGCTTCTCGGGTCTCTTCCAGCCGAAGCTCCAAGTCCTGGCGCTGGGTCCTCTCCTCCTGCAGCAGTTTCTGGAGCTCACGAAGCATCAAGGCATGGTCAGTCTGCTCTTGGGCCCGATCATGCTGCTGGGTGATAAGTCGGGCTTTGGTTTCGGCTATCTGCTCCTGCAGCCCCTTCAATTCTCCCTCCAGACGGCCCCTCTCCTCCTCTGCCTTTTTACTGGTATCCTCTAAGTCCTGTTTCATCTTCTTCTTGTCAGCCAGGTAAGAAGCTTCCATGCGAGACTTCTCCTGGGTGACTGTAGCCAAAGAGCTGGTCAAAGTAGCCAACTGAGTCTTCAGCTGGTGCAGTCGTTTGTCCACTTCCCCACCCCCAGAGGGTCCATCCCCACTGCTACTGCTAACGCCACTCTCCGACCCACTGGCTTCTTCGGACTTTGGAGGTGGTGGTCCACGAGCCAGCCTCTCATCCTCTACCCCAAACTCACCCTTGGTGCTGGTGAGACTGGCTGCAGTATCCAAGCTTGTGGCGGTCCCAGTGCTATCCTCGCTGTGAGTGGAGCATCGGTCATCCACAGAGTCAGGAAAACAGAGGCCTGGAAGCTGGACACCTGTGAGGCCCACATCCGCCTCGTGGGATACCGACAGCACCTTAATGCTGGCCTCTAGAGCCTCCTTCTCTTTCAAGAGGCTTTTATAGGCGCGGACCACATCCTTAAGACGTGCCTGGTACTGGAGGAGCTGCTTCTTCTGCAACTCAATGGTCTCTAGCAGGTCCTTCTTGCTAGGTCCGCCCCCGAAATTCATACCAAACTTCTCCATGTTCAGACCAGGTTGCTCGACGTCAGCCAGAAGAGGGTCGCGGGGGGCTGTAAACGACAGGGAGAGAACTGTCCCCGAAGTCGCTCCTCCCAGCTGTCCGAGACCGGATGCCGGACGCGGGACGACCTGGCAGAAGCGTCCGCCGGGTCCCAGGCACCGAGGGCGGGGGCGGGTCCTATCTTAGAGGCGGAGCGACGCCGGCACAAGAGAAGCACAGGGCCAGGGTTCGCCTGTACTGTCTCAGAAGCTGCTCCGCGCTCGCCCGGGCCACAGCAGTCCCGGCCGGCCCTCAGGCCACGGCCGGCCAAGGGTTTAAACCGAGCGTAACCCCATCACGACTTCCTAAGTACAGCTACCAGAGAACGGCGCTTCCGGGTCCACTGGAAGTGACGACAGCGCGAAGCAACAGGCTCCGCCCCCAGGGGCGCGAGGTGGGCGGAGCTACTTCGGCCGGAGGGCCGGAGGCGGCCTGTTCCGAACCAAGCGGGGCTATGAACGCAGGGCAAGGAATGTCGAGGACTCCGGAGTGATAATGTTTTGGTGGCGGCGCCTGAGCTTACCCCCGGTCAACGATGAGCGAGAGACAGTGGTCAACGTCGCACTGGGTCCTTCTCAAACACCCGGATGAGCGACTCTTCCTCACATTTGGGGCTCAGTATCTCTGACCCTAAAGATCGACAAGTAAGACTCTCATTTAGACCACGAAAACTGCAACCCTTGATAGGACAGTTTCGGCACCTATTAGGTATATAATATAATAATTATTAGCACCCTTCCTGAGTTCCGCTGAGTTGATTCAACAGATGTATGTAGAGGGCACCCTATGGCCATGACCTCCATCCTATGGGCCATCTGTATTCCAGGACTTTAACAAGAGTTTTGATATTTGGCCCTTGCAGTTATTCTGCTCAGTGGGTGGAAACATGAGACACAGAAAGGTTAAATAACATGCCCAAGGTCACAGAGCTAGGAATCCTATCTATATCTGTCCAATTCTCAACATACCAAGTGCTGCTCCAGGTGATCACCATGAAGAGACAAGGTCCTGACCTCAAGGAGCTCCTTTCCAGTGAGAAAGCAGAGGTACAAACACAAGTCCTGCTCTCATACCAGTATGTATGGGTATATTCAAAGTGATATGGAAGTTAAGAGGAGGGAGGCCTGTCTAGGGGAGGCAGAGAAGGTTCTCAGGGAGAATACTTGGGGATCTGAAGCATGAGTAGCGATTGTCCCATCTAACTAGAGATGAGGGAAACAAGCATTCCAGGCAGAGAGAAAAGATTGCTAGGACTCCTAGGGCATCAGAGAGCCTGGCTCACCCGGGGAAACATTGAGAATCACTTCATGGCAGTAGCTTAGGGTATGTGAAGGAGGTTGGCAACAGATGGGGCAGGCACAATAGGTGGAGACACAAATTAAGGCATTTAGACTTTATCTTGGGTGCTAAGAAGACACTAAAAGATTTTAATCTTGAGTGGCATCATCCGGACTTGTATGACAGGTTGAAGACACCAAGGGGCAGGAGATTGGTAAGGAGGCTATTTCTGTCCCGAGGAAGAGATGGTAGTGAAATAGGGCAAGGACAACAGGGATGGAAAGGAAGAGGCTAATTAAAAGAGCTAAAGATATGGAACTGACCTCGTCACCACAAGCTCGGTTATTATATTGAGACTCTTAAATGCACTTTTCAACCTTGTAAAAAGCCTTAAGAACGCAAGTCTGTGGCTGAAGAGTAAAGGAAAGTCATGGACCCACTCATACCTGGTGTCCGAAGCCTGTTCTCTTTACAGACTTTTCAGGTCAGGATGGGGCAGACCCTGGAGGTCTGTTCAGACCCAGTTAATTTCTTAGTGGCCCAGACAAAATCCAGCTGTACTATACAAAACATTCAGATATATTGTTTCATCATTTTAATCTTCACCATAACCTGAGATAGGGCAGATATTAGTCTCCTTTTGTAGAAAATAATAGGTTGTGAGAATCGTTGAAGCTAAGCCCTCAAAAAAAGGGCAGGAAGGCAGAACTGAGATTTGAACTGAGACCTGGAACAATGTTACATAGTGGGCATTCAATATTTGTTGAATGAGTGAATGAATGAAGGTTCTCTGATTCTCAGCTCACCTCACCACGTCCAGTCCATAAGCCTACTGGCGCTCCGGTTTCAAATCGCTTGCCCTTACTCCACTGAGTAGCCTATTAGTTCATCCAAACCAAGTACTATATTTGTTAAGCATTTATTAGGTGCCTGGCACTGACCCAGTCTCCATCGTAGAAGAAATTTAAATTAATTCCTGTCTTGTTATTTCCCCTCTGCTGAGTGGGGAAATTACCTGTGAAGCACTTTGAGTCTAGGACCACAAGAGTTTCATAAATTCCTGGACAGGTGGGCATTAAAAATCCGGGTTCCCAGGTCTGTGGCAAAGTAAAGAAGCTTCAAAAAAAGCTGCCTGGGTCAGCTGAAGGATTTTGTGTCTGGGCCATCGGGGCAAAGGCGTTTTTTTCCTGCATGCAGGAGTAGGTTCTGCTGATTGCAAAACCAAGAAGGCCAGCTAGAGCTTGGGCACCTTCTTTTTCCACCTCCAGCGCACTCCTCTCGAGATTCTACGGTCCCTTGAACCACCTGCAACGCTCAAAGCCCCTCCCTCTCTGGGCGCTGAAGGGGCCAAAGAGAAGCCTAAGACGCGAGCACAGAGCTTCCGCTCCCCCAGGAGGGTGGGGCATACAGTGGGTGATGCCAGTTCGCAAGAGCTAAACCGGAGCACAGGGTGGGCTGGACGCGACAAACCAAAGCCCAGGGGCCGGCCACTTCAAGCTGGGAATCGAGGGCCGTTGTGGAGCACTGTAGACTTTCCTCGGCCCCGCTCGGGCTGCCGCTGAAGCAGCCACAGATCTGCCAGCGCTTTAGAAACGGGGAGAGACCCAGACTCTTTACCTCTCTAAGGCCGGCGCGGGACGCAGCGAGGCTGGGGAGACTCGCTAAGCTCCAGTTTTTGCCTGAGCCGGAGCCTGGGGGCGGGGAAGGGGCGGGGAAGGGGCGGGGCGGGCCCGCGCTGACGTAGGGCGGGCCGGGACGCGCGGAGGCGGCGGCGGAGCCTCCTCCTTCTGCTGCTGCGCCCCATCCCCCAGCGGCCGGCCGGTTCCAGTCCGCACCCCGCGTCCGTGCCCGCACCCCCTCCCCCGGGCCCCGCCATGGGCCTCACCGTGTCCGCGCTATTTTCGCGGATCTTCGGGAAGAAGCAGATGCGGATCCTCATGGGTGAGGCAGATCAAGCGCGCGGCCCGGGCCGGAGCGTCGGCCCCCGCTCAGCCCTCCCGCCCCCGCGTCCCTCCGAGCCGGGCTCAGCCGGGTCTCTGACCCAGAGTCGCCCACCTCCTAACCCCCTGGGGTCACTGCTCTCGGGTGGGTCGCAGTCTGCAGCGCCGACCCCGGGGCCTGAGCCCGGGAGCTGCGGGCCTGGGTGGGGTGAAGCTCCCTCCGCCCCAGCCCGGCTGGTAAGAAGGGAGGATTCCGCCCTTGGAGACGACTTTTAAAAGGAGCGCGGCCCTCCTCCCATGCCCCTTACCCCCCGGCCCTCTCCCGCCTCTCGCCCGCTTCGGGGGCACGAGTTGGTGCTCACCATCCAGACTGTTCTTAAGGCCTCGAAGGTAGAGAACAGCGCGCACCTGCAGGCGCTTGGGCTCTGCGCCCCCGTCTCCATCAGCTGTCCTGGCCTCTCCCCTTCCCTGGTCTCTAGAGGGCTCCCTCGCTCCCGTCTCCATCCCTATGCCCCTCTCCTTGCAGTTGGCTTGGATGCAGCTGGCAAGACCACAATCCTGTACAAACTGAAGTTGGGGGAGATTGTCACCACCATCCCCACCATAGGTGAGTTCTGAGGCGAGGCCGGGAGGAGCGGGAGGCTGGCGGCAGGCCTTCCCAGGGTCGGCTACCCATTCAGCCTGAGGCCCTTATCTCTGCAGGGAGCTGACCCTGACACCAGACACTGCTACCTGAGAAGTGGGTCATAGTTACCTTTAGTTGCTGGATGGTGCTGAGGCGGGGTGAATGTGACCCAGCTCCACCTGGTCTGTGGACTGCCTGTGCTCTGGGGTTCTGTTCCCATGGGACTTGATCATTGCCTTCTGGTTTTATGTCCCTGATGAATGCATCTAGATTTAGAGAGTTCCTTTCTTTCAGGACTTTGTTCTCATGTTTTTTTTCCCCCCAATTATCTCCAGGCTTCAATGTGGAAACAGTGGAATACAAGAACATTTGTTTCACAGTCTGGGACGTGGGAGGCCAGGACAAGATTCGGCCTCTGTGGCGGCACTACTTCCAGAACACTCAGGTGGGGTGGGGCTCCCCAACCCCAGGAGAAAAAGTGTTAGGGCTACAGAGACTGAGATGTTGGCCTACACTGGGCCCGCAAGCCAGGAAGAAACCTTTACCTCCTATCTGTCCGCGTTCGTAGGCTTACCTCTCCTCATTCCTCAGGAAGGGCCTTAGTCTTCTGAGACTTAGCCACCTTAGCTTCTCCTGAGAAGCAGGGCTTTGGGGCCATGCTGCCTTATAGATAGATAGATATCTATTTATTTATTTTTAAAGTAAGCTTTTTCTCCCAACGTGGCGTTTGAACTCACAACTCCCAAGATCGAGAGTTGCATGCTGAGCCAGCCAGGTGCACTCATGCTGCCTCATTTAGCTCTCGTTTGGTCTTTCCCTGTTCCCTTGCACTTCTTCTAACTACACTGCTTGCCTGACGGCAGAGGTTGTATCCTTTGCAGGGTGTCTCCACTTGGTGCCAGCATGTCTGCAGAGCCTTAGTGAAAATTTACAAGATGAGAAGATTTAGACAAAGATGGGAAAAAGAGAGAAAGAGCCAGACTAGGGTATGTCCCAGGTAGGAGTGATCGCTTGTCCTTTCTTCCTTCCCACCCAGGGCCTCATCTTCGTAGTGGACAGTAATGACCGAGAGCGGGTCCAGGAATCTGCTGATGAACTCCAGAAGATGGTGAGCACCCAGAGCCCTGGGAACTGAGCCCTCGTTTGGAGACAGATCTCTGAGATCTCTGTGCTAGGGTGAAAGTCAGGAACATTTCCTAGGCCTTGAATGTGTTTCTCTTTGTGGACACAGTCACAAGGCAGGCATATCTTACTCTCCTTTTAATTTGAGTCAGGTAAAAAAGCATAGGACTGAGTTTTTCCTTGAATGCTCACGGCTTCACATCCAAGGAGTTTGGTGGGGAAAGGGGAATTATATGTGGTAGAGAGAAACATCGTCTTACATTCTTGTTTTTCCATTTGGAAATTTTGTCATTTTGACTAGGGCAAGGCATTAGAAAAAGGCTCTTTCCGGATTTAAAGCCAGATGGCTTCAAGCTGACTTATGACTCTCTGTCTTGTGTTCAGCAGTAGACTACACAATGTTACATGTTTCCCACGAATATGCTAGAAGGTAGAAAGGGGGGTTCCCCTACACAGCAGGGAAGGGGAGGCCTGGAGACTCCGCCAGGACTCCAGACTCCATCCCCTTCACCTCTCTCAGCTGCAGGAGGATGAGCTGCGGGATGCGGTGCTGCTGGTGTTTGCCAACAAGCAGGACATGCCCAATGCCATGCCCGTGAGCGAGCTGACCGACAAGCTGGGGCTGCAGCACTTGCGCAGCCGCACGGTGAGGCTCCTGCCTCTCCCAGGGGAGCCACAGGAAGGGGGTGGGAAGTAAAGGCATCCCCCCCTTTTCTTCCCTGCTACTGATCTTTCTTTCCTTCTCCCCACAGTGGTACGTCCAGGCCACCTGTGCAACCCAAGGCACAGGCCTGTATGATGGGCTCGACTGGCTGTCCCATGAGCTGTCGAAGCGCTAACCAACCAGGGGCCGGCCCCTGCTGCCCGGAAGCTCCCGCGTGCATCCCGGGATGGCCAGCTTCCCGGACTCCTCAGGCAGTGCCCTTCCCTCCCACTCCTCTCCCACAGACACAGGCCTCTGCTCCTGCCTGCATGTTCTCTCTGTCGTTGGAGCCTGGAGCCTCACTCTCTGGGCACGGAGGGGTCCACTCTCCTGCCTGCTGGGACCTGTGGAAGGGACTTCCAGGGCTAAGGCCCCTTCTTCCAGAGGAGGAGCAGGGATCTGGGTTTACTTTTGTTTTTTCCATTTTGGGTGTCCCCCGGGGCCAGGTGGGGAGGGAAGGTGAGGGCTCCGGGTGGTGCTATGATGTGGCATTGGACATTGAGTAATAAATTTGCTGTGGTTTGTACACGGTGTTGTCTGTAGCCTAGAAGTTGGGGGGCTGGATTGTTGGGTACAAAGAGACAATAAGATTTGGGGGAGGCTCAAGGCTGCAGAGCCAACCCTCTCCTCCCAGCATACGCACACACCCTGCTGCTTTCATCTAGCTCAGCTTCTCCCATGTTGTTATTGAGGCCATAAGTGCTTCAGGGGTTCCAGTGGAGGAAATAACATTTCCTCCCCAATTCCAGGGGGCCTTTGCTGAGGGAAGCGGGGTCTACCTTCATGATTCTGTAAATCCCATACATCCTGTGCCTCTCCATCTCCTAGCAGTGGTTCTTAATGAGTACTATGAACATTAAAATTGGGGAGGAGGGGATATTTTTTAAAAATAGGTCCTGAGGTGCACTTCAGAAAATATAATTAATTAGAACTGGTCTGAAGCTCAAGAATATGCATCTTAGAAATTACCCAAGTGATTCTGTCACTAGTAGTTTATTGGCCTTGTTCTATAAAACATTGGTAGGTCCCTTTTAATCCTTGGGGATTAAAGTTCCTCCCCGTGCACTGGAACTCTTTCTACCTGGGGAGACATCCCTGCCCTCTACTACCCCACCCCCACCATGGGGAATAGGAAAGTGTGCGCATGGAACCAGGAATGTGGGCTGTTTCCCCAAGTGTGGGTTACTCTGCGCATTCTTTGAATCCCAAAACTTAAACAAAACCTACCCCACCGCCATTATTTCTTCTTGTCTTTCTCCTTTCACATTGTCAAATTCTCCAGGTTCTGGACTGATTTTCTCCAGGAGCTTTGTAGGAAATGAGTCCCAGAGGGTGTTGGCCGACAGGGACCCTTTGAGGGGAAGGGCTGGGCTCCTTAGCAGCAGTGCAGCCGGGGATTATGAGGAAGATGCCCCGTGCTCTCTCCACCCAGGACATTTTCCCTCCCCTGCTCTGAGCCAGCCCTTCCTGATGAATACGAGTCATGTGATCCTTGCTGGTTATCTATCTAGGGTTTCCTCACCCTTCCTGAAAGGCAACTTCTGAGACATTTTGGCCTCATTCTCCCAAGGGCTGTAAAAGTTAATAGATTTTTCCTGGTTACCTTGAACTTGAACACTTGTGTCCCTAGGGAGCCAGACAACCCACCCTCACTTCGTGGGGAGGAAAGAGGTTGATTTTTATCCTCTGATTACAATGAGAAACAGAAGTGAAGAAGGGAAGACAATTGCCTGTAGTCCCAGGTGATCGCTGCCACAGGCCAAAGTTCCAATCCCAGTCTCAGCTCAGTCACCTCAGCGCCTGGAGTCGCGCGGGGAGGTCAATGCCAAAGGCCCTAGACCCACTTCCTCTGGGCTGTGGATCGACATGGCCAGGCCAGTGCCCTTTCCCCACCATGGATAGGAGGCAGCCCTCACAGTCACAATGCTCCCGGGTCACAGAGGTGCTGGGCCCTAGGCCAGGCTCTGCCTGAGAAATTTCCTCTGGGGAACGTCTTCTGGTGGGTACTACAGGCCTGATTCCAGGCCCTATGGCCTGTGGAACCACACCAGGGGGGGAAGGCTGGGCCGGACGGAGTCATCACCTGCGGTGCCGGCCCCATGGAGGAGGTGGAGTGGACGGGAAGACCCAAGCCTGAGGAGCTAAGGGTTGGGCTCATCAGCTGGGCAGGATCCTACCTCACTTTTGAGGCATATAAGAACACGGTCACTGCTACTGCAAAGGGTTTGGGCCGGAAACAGGTAACCAAGCAAACCTGTGCTGAAGTCATCTTTCCCAGTGGCCGTGTGTGTGTGTGTGTGTGTGTGTGTGTGTGTGTGTGTGTGGTGGCTGGGGTACACTCTTGATCATTGCCAGACCGAGACCCTCCTCCCCCAGGCTTTTGCTCACAGGTCTCCATCGCTCCCTCTCCCCCTGTCTAAACCTGTTCTGAGAGGCAAAGCCTCAGCCCTTGCGGCCTTGCCTTCTCTGGCCGCTTTCTTCCCTCCACCAACACCGGGTGGTTGTGTCATCACAAAGGGGAGAGGTGAAGAGCCCAGGCTGGAAGGCAGGATTGTGGGCATCCGGGGGAGGGACTGCAGGGCCCATGATTCTGTTCGGATTGTGGTTTGGGAATGGGGAACTCTACAAGCCCTCTGGGAGTGTGCGTCTTCAGTTTAGAGACGGATGCAGGCAACCCTGCAATGCTACCCCAGAGTGAGGCAGTAGCAAGGCCCTCGTTTAGAACAGGGTTGATCCCAGCTGAACCAGACAATTGCATCTCAACCGTGTGTGTTCCCATCCTTATCCCTGGAGCCTGGGCCTGCTTGTAAGAGGTCTTGATCTTCTCCTGCCATGCTGGGGAGGTGGGCTTTGGGGAAGGGGCGTGTTAGCTAGCATGCTATCCAGGGGCAACAGTGAGGAAGAGAAAAGTAAAACCTAAACCAAAGCACTTCTTAGAAAAGTAGTCATTGAAGGAAACCACCAAGTAGGAGAGAAGGAGGTTTACCTTCTGTTAGCTGGAAGAGGTAGGCATTTAGAACGTCTCTTGGGATCTTGAGAAGTGCTCTGATTTCAGTAGTAAAGGTCTCCTGCAATCTTTCGATTACTGTTGGATGAGAGGATGGGAGAGCTGACAGTCACCATGGAGGCTGATGTGGAGGGGAAGGTGGTTGGTCCCATGAAGGTTGTAGGGTGATGCTGGGAGTGATGGTGGTAGGACTCCCTGGCCCCGTCGTCTGGCAGTACTGATCTCCTTCCTCTCCCTCCCAACGACGCCTCCAGACCTGGGAGATCTTGGTGAGCAATGAGCACGACGCCCAGGCCATGGTACGACTAAGGGGCTTGCAGGGCCTCTACCTCCTGTGCGAGGCAGACGGCAGTCTGTGCTATGGCCGGCCAAGGACCAGCCACCATGGGTGCTTCCTCCTGCGTTTCCACCGAAATGGCAAGTGGACCCTCCAGTGCATAATTAGCGGCCGTTATCTGGAGTCTGATGGTGAGGATGTGTTCTGCAACTCCAGGGTCCTCTCGGCTTACCACATGTGGACCCCCCGGCCAGCCCTGCATGTCCACGTGATCCTCTACAGCCCTGTCAACCACTGCTATGCCCGGGCTGACCCCACCATGGGCCGCGTCTGGGTGGATGCACCAGTTCCCTGCCTGGAGGAATGTGGCTTCCTGTTGCATTTCCAAGACGGATGCTACCACCTGGAGACCTCAGCACACTTCTTCTTGTCCCACTTAGACCGGCTGGTCCCCCAACCCTCAACACAGACAGCTTTTCATATGCAGGTGCGGCCCGGAGGGCTCGTGGCACTGAGTGATGGAGAAGGAGGCATGTTGTACCCACAGGGCACGCGTCTGCTCCTGGGCCTGGGCTCCAAGCCCCACAGGGGTGAGGAGTGGTTCATCCTACAGCGCTGTCCCACCTGGGTCAGCCTCAGGTCAAAGACTCGGAAGTTCCTCTCCATCATCTATGGCAAGTGCTGGGTCCAAGACAGCTGTGGAGGGAGGGAGAGAGCTGACTGCTTAAAAGAGAAAAATATGTTGGAGATCAGCAAAGATTTTTGAACCTGCTGATAAAGAAGATCCTGGGGTACCAACAGGATTTCTTAGGTCATGGAGCAGGGTGATAAGGCAGGGGTATGGGCTTTAGGGGAAGTAGCTTGGGTCTTCTCCAGGCACCTATGATCCACAGAGGTGGTAAAGGCTGAAGAGGGAAAACAGAGGGAACACAGATAAAGTGTGGAGGAGGGACTGAGACTGAGGGTGAAGCCAGATTCTGACTCCTTCTGACATGTTTTTTCTCTGCAGATGTTGAGGTATGTGCTGCCTCTGAGCACATAACCCCAATGTCCTTGTTCCAGTTTGAATGTGATGATGAGAGCCCTACCTTACAGCTTCGTGCAGCCAATGGCTGCTACCTAGCCCAGGTGAGACATGGGCCTCCTGAGCAAGAGAACCCTTAATCTCTGAGCTCTCCCATTCTAGACATACTTTCTTCTTCTTCAAGGCAGGTGACCAGATGCTGAGGTGAACTGTGGAGGCCTTTGTCAAGTTTCAACCAATGAGCCCGATTTCATCCAATGGGGCCTCTTTAAAAAAAAAGAAAAAGGAACTATATTGAGGCACAATTTATATACAATAAAGTGCACTCATTTAAATGTGCAATTCAATAAGTTTTGACAAATGTATGCACTTATGCATGTATACACAAATGGATACACCTAATCACAAGTTAAAGAATATTTCCATCACCACAGAAATTCCCTCTTGCCCTTTTGTAGTCAGTTCCCCTTTCCCCTTGCCCTCCCCTCTGCCACTGTTACTATTCTGTCACTATAGATTAGAGTTGCCTACTCTAGAATTTCATATAAATGGAATCACAGCGTATTACAGTATGTATTCTTCCTTTCATCAGCATAATGTTTCTGAGATTCATTCATGATCCGTGTATCAGTAGTTTGTCCCCTTTTATTGCTGAGCAGTGTTCCGTACTACTACTCATCAACACAAACATAATTTGTTTATCCACTTGCTTGCTGATGAACACTTGAGTTGTTTCCGGTTTGGGCTATTGTGAATAAAGTTGCGGGACACCTGGGTGGCTCAGCTGGTTAAGCATCTGCCTTCGGCTCAGTTCATGATCCCAGGATATTGGGATCGAGCCCCATGTCAGGCTCCCTACTTCTCTCTCTTCCCCCTGCTTTTGACCTCTCGATCTCTCTCTCTCTCAAATAAATACATAAAATCTTAAAAAAATAAAGTTGCTAGCAACATTTGTGTACAGATTTTTTTGTGGGCCTATATATTCAGTTATCTTAGGCAAATACATGGGGGTAGAAATACTGGGTCACATGATAAATGTGTGTTTATATATTTTTTAAGATTTTGTTTACTTATTTGAGAGAGAACAAGCTAGAGAGAGAGAGAGAGAGAGAGCGCACAAGCAGGGGGGAAGGGCAGAAGGAGAGGGAGAAGCAGACTCCCCACTGAGCAGGAAGCCCAACAACGTGGGGCTCAATCCCAGGACACTGGGATCATGACCTGAGCCGAAGGCAGACACTTAACTGACTGAGCCACCCAGGTGCCCCATGTTTACATTTTTAAGAAAATGTTAAATAGTTTTCTAAAGTGATATACTATTTTACGTTCTTGCCAGTAATGTATGGGAGTTCTAATTGCTCCACATCCTCATCAACACTTATTATTGTCTGTCTTTTTAATTTTAGCTACTCTAATGGATGTGCAGTGACATCTTACTGTGGTTTTAATTTGCATCTCCCTTATAATTAATAATGTTGAGTATCTTTTCATGTGCTTATTGGCCATTTGTATATCTTCTCTGTGAGGTGTCTGTTCAAATCTTTTGCCCTGCTCGGCGGAAGGCCTGCTTCTCCCTCTCCCACTCCCCCTGCTTGTGTGCTCGATCTCTCTGTCAAATAAATAAGTAAAGTCTTTAAAAAAAAAAAAAAGGACGTGAAAGCATAAATCATGCCCTGGGAGGATGAAGAAAGCCAGTGGGTGGGATGTGGGAAAGGGTCTAGGAATAAAAATGATGGGAAGAAAGCTGAGATTTTGTCCTTATTTCTCTTCTCTGCTTCCTGTAATCTCTCCAGAGGCGCCACAGGACAGTGGTGGCTAATGGGCATCCAATGGAGGCTGACACCTTCTTCCGTGTGCACTGGAATTGTGGCAGGATCATCCTGCAGTCTCCCAATGGACGCTTCTTGGGCATCATAGACAATGGCCTGCTGATGGCCAATGCCACCATTCCAGGTGAGGAGAGTGGCCCTCCTGCCAGGTTATTCCAAGTCAAAGATGCTTTCAGAGGGAGCTGGGATATAATAGAAAGAGCACTGGAGTTGGGGGTCAGAAGATTTGGGTCTGTGTATTTGCTGAATCACTGAGTTTTTGTCATCACTTGGGCAAACACTTCTTTGAGCCTCAGTTTCCCTGGCTCCATTACCAATGGAGGTGACATCCAACCTGCCTGCCTCACAGGATTCTCGTGAAGATTAAATAGATTCACACATCTCAAAGGAAGGAAGAATATTGAAACCTCCTGGGCTCCACACTGTACTAAATGCTTTCACAAACATTTTATAAGCACCTAGCCTAAGATCTGGCACATAGTAGGTGTTCAGTAATTGTTAAAATGTTTACAACCTTCTGCAATTAGCATCCCTCTTCCTGCTTCTATCTGGGAAAGCATCTAGAAGCAGCTCATCCAAATAACTCCTTTCTATTTCTTTCAGGCCCCAATGAGGAATTTGGGATTCGATTAGCTAACCGGCCCTTCCTTGTATTGCGAGGTCGTTATGGGTATGTGGGCACCTCCTCAGAGCACGACCTCATGAAGTGCAATATGGATCAGCCCGACTGCATTCACCTGCTGCCCTGCCGCCAGGGCATCTACCACTTCCAGGGTGAGGAGCTCCTCTTCTCTGGCCCTGGGTTCACAGTCTTGTCCTGCCTTAGTCCCAACTCAGACTTCATGGCCTGCTGCTCAGAGCTTACTCATCCAAAGAGGAAAAACAGAGTTTCTCTTTGTTTTCACACTTCAAGGCCCCCAGAATGTGTTGGCAGAGCAAAATCCAGCCCTCCTGCGTTTCCACAGAGGGACCTGCCGACACAGGCAGGGTAGGGGGGCCAGGAGGGCTGGCATGCTTCCCCGGGAGCCTCCGCAGGTGGTACCCCTGGAAGACTTCATCCTTCACCCTTCCCTCCCCAGCACAGGGTGGAGCCTTCTGGTCAATAACATCCTTCGGCACCTTTCGTCCTTGGGGAAAATTTGCTCTCAACTTCTGTATAGAGCTTCATGGGAGCAACTTGCTCACGGTGCTGGCACCCAATGGCTTCTACATGCGATCCGACCGAAGCGGCACCCTGTTGGCAGACAGCGAAGAGATTACCAAAGAGTGTATTTGGGAGTTTTAGGTAAGATCGAGTGGGTCGGGACCAGGAGGTGGGGGAGCAGGCATGGAGGGGCAAGAAAAGAAGAGAAGTGGGTGAGAGTGAGACCAAAGCACACCCGTGGACTAACTGCTGTCCCACAGCCTGATCAACTCCAGACTTTTATTCCAAATCCGTGCCTTTTCTCTCAGGGCTTCTAAACCCAGACTTGCTGGAGAAAGGAGGGGAAATCAGCGCTAGGTTTCTGGCGATTATGCCACACTGACACATGCGTGCAAGCAAGCTTGCAGGGGATAGAATCAGGTGTCCTCATGTGTTTATCTCTCTTCATTAAGATGCAGAGCTTTGCCCCATTTTTAGGGAAGACAGGTAACTTTGGGGCATGCTTTCTAGCCTGTGCACTTTCTATTCCTACACCCCTGGATCCCTGAGTGCTGATGGCTCCCAAATATTCATCTGCAGCTCTCACCCTTCTCCTGAACAATAACCTCCTCTTTCCAACCTCCTGATTGACGACTGACTTGACTTTGTCCTGCCATCCCCTCAAAATCAGCCTCCTCCCCCTCCCTCCCACAGATGATTCTTCTGGCCCTCCCCCATGATTCTTCCGGTCCTCCCCCATGGCCATCTAGGGTATGGCTGTCCTCCCAAATGCTCTGGATCAAGACCTCAACACCGTCTCTCCTTCCTCCCTTTCATTCCCTTTACCAAACTCTGAAAATTCTTGGGTACTTCCTTAACAATGCCTCTTGGGTACTTGCTCCTTCTTAACTACCTTTGCTACCTTGTGGATCCAGGCTTTTCACCCAAAGCCTGCACTGCAATAAGAGCTCCCCAGCAGCATTCCCTGCCTCCAGACCAATCCCATCCAAGCTCTTTTCCACACCAAGTTTGCTTTCTTAAAGTGCTGTCTCTAATCCATCATTCCCTGTTCACACCTCTTCAGGACACCTCACTGTTCTTAGCCCTGTTTCTTCACAGTTGGCCTCGCTTTCCTGGCTTAGAAGGTCATGAGGATGTTGTAGGAAGAAGAGCTTTGCTTTTGTCATCATATAGACCTGGAACCTTGGGGAAATTGCTTTAACATTTCTAGGCCTTGGTTTCCTTATCTGTAAAATGGGAATAATATCTACTTCATAGGGTGGTATGAAGGTTAAGTAGCCATATGAATCTCCCCACTATATATGTTCACTCCTTTCTTGCATTTTCTACTGGTTTTCTATACAAACCCTTTGCTATGGCCAAACTGGAAAAAAAAAATCAAACGAAATTCCACCAGGCTTGTTTTCTTATCTGTTCCATGAAGGGTTTCGATTGAACTAAATTTCTCAGGCTCCTTCCAGGCCTGACATTCCAGTAGTCAATGCATCATAGTGGTTAAGAGCTCATTTTTGGACATTGAACTGGGTTCTAGTTAGGTTTTTATCACTTAAACTTGTTGTTTGATCCTGGAAAAATGAACCTCTCAAAGGTTCCTTACCAATGAAATGGGAATATAGTATCTATCTTGTAGGATTTTGTTGTGTTATGTGAGATAACGATTATAAAATGTGTAGTAAACAGCCTGGCAGCTAGCGCACTGTGCTCTATCAGAAGCCTTCCCTGAACCAGCTGAATTCTTAGTAAATCTCATCTGTTGACTACAATACCCCTTTGAACTCTGAGGCTATTTTTTACACCATTAAGTTGATTAAAAAATAATTTTACAGCATTTTACTATAAATTAACTTCACATACATCTGTGTAATCCATCATCAAACATGGGACAAAACAGGGTGCCTGGGTGGTTCAGTCGGCTAAGCCTCTGACTCTTGATCTCAGCTCAGGTCTTGCTTGATCTCAGGGTTGTGAGTTTGAGCCCTTTAAAAACAGGAAAGAAAAAAAAAGAATGGGACAAATCACTTTATTCTGTCTTTTCCCAGATGATCTTACCAGATTTTCCCTAAAAGCCCAAGATCAGCGAACGATTGACCAAAGATTTCTATTTCCTCTTCTCTTCCCAGGTCAATGGGATGCCACTTATGGAAATCCAAATCCTCCAGGAGAAACTACTGCACAAAACACAACAGGAACCTCAGAGTCAAGATCCTTGAGAATATCTGTTATACAACTTTCCCTACCCAGTTTAGCAAAGCACCTGTTTCGAGCAACAATACACAAAAGGCCACCCCCAAGACCCCTGTGTGCATCTGACTCAGTACAGAATAGGGGTCTGGATATGGGTGGAGACCAAGGACCCAGGCCACTCCAAGTTCTCTCCAGAAGAGGCGAGACCAAATGGTAACCAATTCTTGCATTGATCTTCCCCCATCCCCGCCAGGACTACTAGAATTCTTCCAGTAATCCTATGAGGAGCCATTTTGCCCTGAAGGATTCAGAATCCAGAAATGATTAGATGTCTTTTGGTTTGGAAAGAATGAAGGATTATGGGTCCTATGGGCATAGGGTAATGGTTATGACACACCTTATACCTGGATAGCCTGAAATTTACCAACCATCTCACCTTTGATCTTGTCATTTGGGCAAGACAGGTACTTTCCCCAACACTGCCCACTTTTTACAGGGAGCTGAAGTGACGGTCCCATGACTGGGAGCTCTGACTCAATTCTTCGATTAGAATGCACTGTAACGTCCACTACTCTTTCCATCAAAACAGAGCTTCCACAATGACCATCATTCTCGTACTGTCTTTATAACTTTGGCCTTCATCTAACTACTATTTGCTCTATCAGTGTCTTTACTGACATAGACTCTTAAGTACTTTTATTTAGAAAGGAGTATTTTAAAGGTGCCTGGGTGGCTCATTCAGTTAAGCATCTGCCTTTGGCTCAGGTCATGATCCCAGGGTCCTGGGATCGAGTCCCACATCGGGGGGGGGGGGTCTCTGCTCAGCAGGGAGCCTGTTTCTCCCTCTCCCTCTGGTGCTCTCCCTGCTTGGGGTCTCTCTCTCTGTGTCAAATAAATCAATAAAATCTTTTAAAATAAAAAAAGGAATATTTTAATCACTATCATAAAATGGAAGATGAGAATCACTTGCCATAAATAGAAAGTGGCCTTAAAAATAAATACAATGAAAACAAAGTGATGTTATCAAATCCTAGTTAGATTCCCTCCCCTGCCCAAGGCTCAGAACCTGAGGTTCCCTTTCCCTCTGTTACAAAAAAAGTTAACAACTGTTACAGAAGCACTAAACACTAGGACCAAAATGAAAGCTTTCTCTTCAATGTAATCAGAATTGAAAGGGAGTCAAAAGGGGAATAATTTTCTCATTTCTGACTAAATATTATTTAAAGCAGTGTCTACATGCCTCCTAAAGTGTTCTCAAATACCAACACTGTTGCCTGACCCCCAATTTGGGGAAATTGCACCATACTATAATGCGTGCCTGGTTTTTAATCTGTTAAGAAAAGAAACTAAAACCACAACATGAGAGAGATTCCATTTGCATAGAGGGAAATGACCTCAGGTTTTTGTAAGTATGTTTCTCCTCAAGAGATAGAAAAGAATTCTGTAAAAATTTTAATCTAGTAAGGAAAGCTTGAGAACACTAGAGACCAGGGCATCTCTTTCCTAGAGAACGTTAAGAATAGGCCAAAGATATGGAGAGGAATACACTACACTCTTCAGAGAGATAGGACCTTGGGGGTCATTTAATGCAGAATCTCTTCTTCAGCATCCCATAAATGCATATACAAACTTAGATGCACAATCATGCATGTGCACAGATACACACACACACACACACACACACACACACACACACACACCCCACATAGTCTGTTACCCATATTCCCCACAAGT
Source organism: Eumetopias jubatus (assembly GCF_037043125.1). Classification (NCBI taxonomy): domain Eukaryota; kingdom Metazoa; phylum Chordata; class Mammalia; order Carnivora; family Otariidae; genus Eumetopias; species Eumetopias jubatus. The sequence continues at coordinate 84,367,817 of NW_028274820.1, forward strand.
GGCCATCCATCTTCCACTTGAATGTGCTTGGCCATGGGGCCTCAGCTGGCAGCTCCCTCCATTGCTGACCTCAGTCCTACTGCTGAGTGAATGGCTTGTTCTCAGACTGTACCATGCAGATTGTCATCCCCCAAAACCTCACCCATTTCCCTGGGCAGTCTGTCACCAGGGGCAGGGGCAGAGTGTGCTCCATGACCCTTGGGATTTCATTCGAGAGCTGTGCTGGTCCATAGAACTTTCTGTGCTGATGGAAATATTCTATAATGTTTACGGTCTGATACAGAGCCAGGGGACACCTGTGACTATTGGGCCTTTGATATGTGACTAGTGTGAATGAGGAGCTGAATTGCTCATTTTACTTAATTTTAGTTACATTTATATAGCTACATGTGATTGGTGGCTAGTTGCTGAAGAGCACAGCACTAGAGTATTTGATGATGAGATAACTTCTGGAGGAGTACCCCTCCCAGATGGGAGAAAACAGACTTGCCCCCACTCCTTTTATCCTGCTTTGCACCATCATCATTCCATCCCCAGCTCTTCAAAGGGGAAAAAATTGGATGGGATGAGCCCATCCCTCATTCAAGGTACCCTTTTCTTCACCCCCCTTTCCCCATATTCCTCTCTTTCCCTACATGCTAAGGCTACCCAGGAGGAACCTAGAGATTTATCTGCAGGGAGACAAAATTGAGAAGATTTGGAACTTACTGCCAAGAAGAAGCAAGCAAACCTGCCCCCCGATCATGTATAAAGGGACAAGCAGAGTATGAATAATGGCCTTTCCGCTCTGCTGCTTTGCCAAAAATAATATGCAATTAAGGAAGAAATGTGTATTTTCTTAGATTAAGGAATTATTGTAAATGTTCTTAGATGTTGTAACTATGTAAGAAAAGTTCCTTATTTTAGATCCCCCAAATAAGGGGCGACATCCCATGATGTACCATCAGTGTATGGGTGTGTGGGTGGGTGCACCTGTGGGTGTATGAGCATCCAAACATTAATATAGATACATATATACAGGCATACATATGTAGATATATACACAGATAGATAAATATATGGATTAGACAGATTAAATAGTTACATAGACCTACAGATACACTAAATAGCTGAGACCTAGCTACATACATACATACATAGTTACATATATAAATAGATCATATAGACTAATACATGGATTAGATGGATTGGAAGATAGGGAGATAGATAGGAAGATAAAGATGATAGGTAGATAGATGGACATATAGATAGAGATAGAACAAACTTTATCGTTGTTAAATATAGGGGTGGAGGTATGAATGTTTATGGGAAAAACACCAACAGGAACTACTGCTATTTAAAAAATGTTTTTATTCCTGCCAACTAGAAGCCATTTAAGGCCAGTGTGAGTAGTGCGTGGCCCCGGCCTCTCCAGCCCCTCCAAAGAAGTGCACATCGGAGGTGCAGCAGGGCAGGGCCAGGCCAGGTCCACGGGTGAGGAAGAATCCCAGGAAGGAGCGGGCAGCAATAATGTGCTTGGGCAGGATGATATTAACTCCTCCCCACCCCATCCCCTTTCCACTCTGGCCCTCCGCCCTCATTCCAGGCCTTGCAGGGGTGGGGAGCAGGGCCAGAGCAAGGCCTCAGGGGTACCAAGACTGGCAATGGAGGCAATGGAAGGAAGGGCAAGGGTGGCAGAGCAGGACTGAATCCAGGAGACAGGTAGCCTGTGGGGACAAAGAGAGGGTGAGTTTGGGTTTGTTGCTGTGATCCCACCCCTCAAAGTCACTGGAGGGAAGAGGGACAGACATCATATATATATGATGGATATATATACTCAAATCCCAATCCCATCCCCTTTTCCTGATAAGGCTGTCTGTGGTACTATAGACTCCGGGGGTGCTAGTCTAGAAAGATGTGTCAAGATTCCTTGATGATCCCGACTGAAGATCCGCACCCTCTTGGGGGTCAAGGAGTAAGCCCTCCCCACGCCGTGCATGAGTGAGACTGGGCCTGTGGATTCTTACCCCAGCAGGGCTTGAAAGAGGCTTGGGGTGGGGTGTCACTGAGACACCTGTCTGGTGCTGTCCCCCAGCACAGCTGATAGCAGGAGGGACCCAAGGATTCGAGGGCAGGCAGGACTGCTGTGGGCACACAGCAAGGTAACTGCTAGAAAAAGCAAGAGGACCCCCCCCCCTGCTGTCAGCGATGGCTCCTGTTCAGCAGACCTGGGGCTCTAAGGCTGCCCCCTGCCTCCGGCTGTATCCTGTACAACTCCAGAAGGCACCATTCACACGGTAGACTATGAGGATGGTGCTTTCTGAAATGTGCAGTGTAGGAACCTGGAGCAGTCAGGAATTCTAGCTCAGACCTCAAACTGGGAATGGGAGAAGCAGTGAGCTCTTGTCTTCCCAGTTTACAGACTCCCCTCTCTTCCTGATACCTGTGCAGAAGTGGTCCCTGGGGAGGCACTCGGTAGAGTCAGATCCTGGGAAGCACCTACAAGGTGAGAGCAGATCCACTCAGAAGGAATGCATCTAGGGAGTGGGGAGGAGTGGGGAGGAGTGGGGAGGTTCTAGGAAAGGCAGCAACTTCTGGCAGGGATGGGAAAAGATGGATGCTACCACCCTAAACAGCCTCCTCCTCAAGGCAGAGCCTTGGGAGACTGGGGAAGAAAGATTAAATCTCAGGGATGGTAAACTGGGGACCATGCAGACCTGAAGAACAGAGACTCTGAATGCCGAGTATCTAACACAGGGCCTGGCACATGGAAGATGCCGAGTAAATGTGTAGTGGATGGATGGATGGTTGGATGGATGGATGGATGGATGGATAGATGGGTGGGTGGATAGATGGATAGGTGAGTGGATGGATGGATGGATGGATGGATGGATGGATGGATGGATGGATGCAATGCACGCGTGGATGCATGGAAGAATGGGTGGGTAGGTGAGTGGATGGATAGAAGCATGGATGTGCAGAGAAATCACCTGGAATCTGCATTTCCCACTTGAACTTCTCTTGTCGGCGCCATTTGGCTCTTCGGTTGGAAAACCAGACCTGAGGGAGGGCAGAAACAGCATAGCTGGCTGTGTTCTCCACTTCCCGGCACCTACTGCTCTCACCACACGTTCCTGGTCTAGACCCAGACTTCCTCAGACTTGACGCCCTCCCTCCCTGCTTTGGCCTTTGTTCTCTGTCCCCTTCTTCACCTCAAAAGTTTAGGGTGGGGAAGAGAGGAGAGCAATCAGCTGAAGGAGAACAAGGAGGGTCTTATGTCTGATTTCTGCTACAAACAAATCTGTTTCCACCTTCTCGCCCCCTTCCCCACCTCACCAGAAACCAAAGCCTTCTCAGCACAGACTCTTTCTTCCTGTAGTCTCTGCACACTGTGGGGCAGAGCTCACTCACCCTCACTGTGTCTTCAGGCAGTGAGGTGGCGGCAGCCAGCCTTCCCCGGGCCGCTGAATCAGGATACTGCCCACGCTGGAACTCTGCCGAGATCGAGGCTCGCATAGTAAGGGCATGTGGAGAGAAGCAAGGCCTGGGTCTCCCCCTCAGGCTCCACTTCCACCTGTTACAACCTTAAACTACCCTCCTCCCCAAGGCAGGGCCACCCACAGCCTCCACCTCTCAACTGCGGCATTGCCTCCATGTGTCACACCAAGCACCCGCGAGCCCTCTGTCTGCCCCAGCCCTGGCACCTTTCTCCAGCGCCTCGGCTTGGCCCGGGGAGAAGATAGTCCGATTCCGGTGGCCAGTCCCTGGGTGGGGACCCCGGGGAGCCTCAGAGCCACTATGGGGAGGGTGAGGGACTGGAGCCAAAACAGCTGTAAAGGGGGACAAATGCTTGTGGTCGTTTGTGATAGTGATTCTTCTCCTCAGATGGGGTTCCCCAAGACCCCGGGGCTATGGACAAGGGATGGCATGGGTACAAGAGCAGAGCTGTGCTGGTAGGACATTCACAGCTCCTTGGAGGTTACTTCAGGGACACTGAGTGAGAGGCACAGCCAATGCCATGGTTGGGTGCATGCTTAGTGTTTGGGGAAACAGCCGCAAGGTTGGTCCAGGTTTGCACGATCCCACAGAACATGAAGAGTGTTCTGAGAAGCTGTGCACGAGGAAGAGGGAGGGTGCAGAAGGTCCAGTCCTTCCTCCTCCTTGGCAGATCCTGTGAACCTGAGGACCAAGGGACGTGAGTTCCATTCCAAGACCTGCCAACAGCTAGCTGGCAACCTTGGGTAAGTCACTTCCCTTCTCTGAGCTTCGATTTTCTTCTGCCAGGAGAGAACAATACTCCCTTCCAGGCCCTCCTTATTGTCTTTCTGTGAGGGTGATCCAAGAAAGAACAAGGGGCTTTGCAAACTGTAAAATGCTGACGTTTGCTCTGAGCGTCCCTGGGGGCAGCTCCAAGACCCACCTGGAGACCTGAGCTGTGCCCAGGGCAGTCTCTGGTCCTCCTGGAGCGCCCGCAGGATGCGGTTGATGGAGGAGACCTGGGGGAGTCAGGGTGTTGAGTGGGGAGATGGTGTGCAGACCCAGGGTCACATCCTGAATCCTTACAATATCCCTACAATATCCTTTCTTTCCTCTGTCTGGACCCCCACATCATTCCCAGGGCAGGCTCTTCTCTTCCCAAGCTTTCTCCTTCTCTCTTGTCCCACGACCCCACTTTTCAGAAGAGAGCCCCTCGGCCCAGCCTCCCCAGCCTGGGATGGCCCCACTGTCAAGTAAGAGGGGGTCTTCTCCCCAGACAGCTGGTTTGCCAGCCCCGCAGGGAGGGGAGAGCACTTACACTGGGAGTCTTGTCCTGCGTGCAGAACCCTTCGGCACAGAGCTGGTGTTGGATCTCCCAGGCAAAGAGGGCTGGGCACTCACCCTTCAGCTGGGCAATTCGAGCGACCACAGGGGGTGTGGCCAGACGTGGCTTGCTTCCCCCAATCCCCTTGGGCTCCAAGACACCTGTGCGGTAGTAACGTGCTAGGATCTTGCTCACACAGCCATTAGATACCTGGGTCAGGTGAGAAGCAGGGACAGATGATGGCATGATTGGCAGAGGGTGAGTGTCCCTAGGGCAGAAGGAGACTACAAGGCAAAGTGAGACTTACTGGCCCAGGCCGCAGAGTTGAGCATTCAGCCTCACCCTTGGGAGCCTGAAGATCCCCACCCTGGACCCCAAGAGGGTCTCCCATGAAGTAGCCCAAGCCCCCAAAGCCCTCAGAGTCTGCAACAGCCTCAGACTTGCCTTAAAGAGGGTGCCATGTCCCTGCTTCTTGTTCCCATCCCTGGGTAAACCGTACTACCTTCAGGCTCCGGGAGATGTCACAGGGCCGCATCCCACTGACTGCCAGCCGCACAATCTGCTGCCGGGTGTCCAGGGGCAGGGGCCGGCCGTTCACAAAAAATCCCCCCAGCTGATTCACACTGCTGATCCCTGGGCATGAGAAGGAGGCATCCACACATCTCCCCTCTCCCCAGCCCACCTGCGGCATGGAGGACCCTGTTGGGGAGGATTCCTCAGGCTGCTCCGGTCGGGCTTCCCATCACAGAAAAAGTCCTCACCCCCAGGGTCCCCCAGCTCCCCCTTTCTTTGGGAGGTGGTTCACGGGTGAGTCTTTGCTTTGAGGCCATTAGCGCTGACCCCTGTGATCTCAGAGAAGCAGGTGGAGCAGGGAGGAAGTGCCTGGATGAAGCTCCCCCAGAACACTGGCCAAGGGCATGGAAACTGGTGGCGTTTCCTCCCCTGGAGGGAAGCAGGGACCTGAGATATTGCCTCCCCCCTTACACTAGCCTGTTCTTCCCACTTCTCCCAGGCGTCTTACCATCCTGCGGCATGTTCCAGGCCAATGCTCTTCACAGAAGGGCAGGAACTGGGAAGACTGGGGAGAGCGATTCCTCCTAGGAGCTCCTTCTTTGGTCTTGGGGCTGGATCTGCAATGACCGAGGTTATTTGGGTGAAGCCTCTCGCTCAGAATGGTCTTGGGTTGTAATGTTTTGTGATAGAGGGTCAGGTTTCTAAAATTTGCCAGCAGGTTGGGTGAGAAAATTCAAATTCTCTCTACTTATACCCTTCAGTGACGAACTAACATATCACAGGGCCAGCAGAGGACTGGGTCTTTCTGGATGTCCTGGTAAGGGCTTGGCGGGTGGGTAGGCTCTCATTTCTCACACTTTTCACTGAAAGAGGCTAGGGAAGTAGAAAAGGATTATGCATCCAAATGCTCAGGCTTTCCCTTTTGCAAATGGACCACTGTTATCTCTGACCCCTCAGAGCCTTCTCAGCCCTGGGTGATGTGCTTAGGCTTCCTAAGTTCAGATTCAATAGGGTCAAAACCCAAAACTTAGAATATTCTGCCCAGCCAGAAGAGGGCATCAGTGACCAAAGATCCCATTTGCCCTGGTCTGAGACTAGAGACCAGGTTCAAGGCCGCCTTCACTACCAGGCAGCTCCTAAGCTTAGTTTCTCCAGACCACCAACTAGAAAGCTTTCCTCAGAGCACTTCAGGGAGGGTCTTGCTCCTGATTTTTTTTTTTTTTTATACTCTCCAGGAAGCTCTGGGGAAACATGGGGGCTCAGCTCCAGTCCTGGGCATTGAGGCTCTGGTCCCACCCACTGGAAGTTAAGGATGAACAAGCATCAAGTCTAGGCTTCTCTTGGAAGACACATCTCTTGGTATCTTCTAACATGCTGGGGTTGTTGGTTCCTATTAACTCTGGAGAGTTCTAGATCCTGCAGTTGAAGCAGCTTCGCTCTCAGAGACCAAGTGCCTGGGATCAGACACTCGCTCATTGAACTAAAATTTACGAAAAGCATGTTGAAAGAAGAGAGTGAGGAGCAGAAGAGAGCTGAGGGGCACCTGGGTGGCTCAGTGGTTAAGCGTCTGCCTTCGGCTCAGGTCATGATCCCGGGGTCCTGGCATCGAGCCCCACATCGGGCTCCAAGGAGAGAGCCGCATGCTGACTGATACAGAATAACTTGTGAGCACAAGAGAGTCTCTGAGCAGTAAGGGATGCAGATCCTGGGCCACTGTGCCTTTCTTGCTTTCATCAACAAGTAACAGGAGTAGAAATCACCTCGTTTCTTGCCTAGAACCCTGGCAGGGCTGGAGGTCACCCCAGAAAACAGCTCATGCATAGAACGTTCCTGCAGTAACTATGCCATCCTGGCTTAGCTCATTAATCCGCAATTATTTGCTGAATAAAGTATTAATCATCAGCACATTGCTGGTTGTTCAGGATAAAGGGAGTGAAAATAAAAAGAACAAGGTTTTTGCCCTCCAAGAGATTATAGCACAGCCTGGAAGAGGAGATGGGCACTGGAGAAACAAGGAACTCCCAGAGTATGGAATCCAGAGCTCCTTTTAACTCAGTGGCTGAATTGGCTTATACTTACTCCTGTCCAGGGAGGTAGAGACACGTTCCCCTTCAAGCTCTCATCTTTCCAGAGAGCCAGGAAAGAAGGCAGAGATCTTTCCAAAAAGAAAGTTGAGGCACAGATTGGGGTTCCCACAAATCAGGGGCCACCCAGGGTGTAAAACTCAGGGAGGGTTAGAAGCCAGTCCCTCCCCAGAAGCCAAAATTTCCAGCTCCTAATCCTGGGGCTCTTTCTCTGCCCCCACCCCTGCTTCATGTTTGTGTAATTGCCACCAAAACAATGGGGAGAGAAGAGCCAAGCTGGGAACAGAAAGGGCTCTGCCAGGGCAGGGGGCTGGGGGCTCAGGATATCAGCCAAACCTTTGCTATGACTGAGTGTCCCCTCTAAGTGACCAGAACTCAGAGGAGGAGTGGGGACTCAGGTTCAACATCCAAACCCAAATCATCTCCAAATGTAAAATTCACCAACAGAAACCCCATGCCCAACAGCCACCCCACTCCTTCCCAACATTCATAATAACTCGTCTGATAAAAGAGCTGGTGCTCCCAAGACAGGAAAGCAGGGTAGGGAGTTGGAGGGGCAGGAGGGCGCTAGGCTGCAAAGACAGAGGAGGAGGAGGGAAGTTGGCTTGGCCACACAAAGACATGGAGACGGCTTGGGAGGCAGAGCAGACAATGAGCCTGCAGGTGAGCTACCTGTGTGGAGCCAATGAAGTGGGCGCTTCAGTGGGAGGGTCTCAGTCTCCTAGGCTGGGCTCCTGAGACCCCTGCAGGCTCCAGGGCTGATGGTGGTCTGGTCCTAGTAACAGCCTCCTCTCTGCTCCTGCTTCAGTCCTGCCAGGGGGTCCAGAGCTACAGAGAGCCCGTGCTCAGGAGAAGAGGGCAGCCTTCTGGGAGCAGGCAGTGATGTCACAGGCCATGAGCAGAGGAGAGAGGAGGAGGGAGGTGTGCACGGGGCTGACTGACACCGGCCCTGAGGCAGAGCAAGCCACAGCCAGTGACCCATTCTGCCCTTCCACGGGTAGTCCTCAGAGCCCACCTGGTGTCCACCTGCCACCCTAAGGCAGGTATAGAGCCATGTCTCGTACAGGCCCCCTGGACCCCAAGTGCACCCGCTCAGGGTCCAGGACTCCTGAAAGGAATGGGGAATATGGAAGATGGGGGAATTTCAAGCTGTATCCTCAAGACTTTGAATGCACAGAAGCCCAAGGGTGACTTCCAGAACCTCAGACAGCTGCCCCCAGCCAGTGCACATGCCAGGGTTTTGGGGTCAACTCCTGGGTCTTATGTGTATTACAATAAAAGATAAATGGGTATATAGACTCATACCTAATACTGGCCAAATTGGCTCTAAATCTCTGAGAGAATGATGGTCCATGTAGAAAAGCACGTGTCACATAGCACCAGCTCTCTCCACAGAGCGTCTTCACCAATTCTCCAAGTGGCTCCTTGACTGAGGTGACACCAAGGATGAATTTTTGCCTAGAAATAGGGGCACCCTGGGCTATAGAACCATGGCAACAGTGGTGGTGGTAATGAGCCTCTAAGGGTAGTGAGGATGCCAGTGGGGTGTTTATGAGGAGGTGTGCAGATTGGTTGTCGTTCTTCTATCTCCAATGTTATCAGGCTCCATTACACTAGGGATTTGGTGCTTTTGAACTCTATGTTATGAATGACACTCCTGTGCCCACAAAGGAAACCACAGTTTATCTGGATCATTGTTGGGGTGGGGAAACCAGTAGCTGGCTAGGTGGTTCTTGTGGAATGGGGTGCTGAAGGTGAAACATAGCCCTAGCGATGGAAGCTTCGTTACCACCATGGTCTTGGGCAGATCCTTCATGAAGAATCCAACATGGAAAGTCCTTTGGGTCCATTCCATACCTTGGATTCTGTGAAACGCTCTTAGAAGTCAGGCTGAAAGTAAGCAGGGTGTAGGGCAATAAGACTAGATCCGGAGGGTGGAAGAATGGATTTCACTGGTAAATACTTTGGTTTGGGGGGCATTGGGAGTGTGTGTTGTACATTCAGCTTGATCCTAGGGTTGAGAACCCCTGTTCTCAAAGCAGGGCCAAATGTATCACAGAAATCGGTGTTCTATCTTACCCCCACATATACTCCCCTCCCATTCTAGCCTCCTCCAGCTTCCTCAGGCTATAGGCTAGAGCCCGGGGGGCCACAAGGGGAGACTGTAGCAGCTGGCTTCAGCACCAGGGGGAGGACAGCACATCCACTAGTACCTATCAAGCCCATTCAATCCCTGGGCGTGCGAGACCGCTGTTCATTCCACTTGGCCATGCCTGGGTGACAGAGGGTCCCATGGAAGTCCTGTGGTAGCCCTGCTCTTAGTTCTCCTTTCTTGCCTCCCCCCTCCCCCCCACACCTGCCCCTGCATCTGGGGGCGCAAGGCTCCGCGTCCTGACCTGTTATTACCATGGACAGCTGCATGAGGGGTGGAGAGATGGGTGTCAAGGGGAGAAGGGACAAGCCCTGGCAGATGGTGGTGGCAGCGATTTCCCCCATAAACTACCCTCTCCCCCCGCCTTTACAACACGCTCTTGGGTCTGAACAAACAGAGGCTTTCGACCTAGAGTTGATGGGGGGAGGGAAAAGAGAGGAAGGGCCCTGGCAGGGGGGCCTGGCCAGCCCAAAGGCTCAGCCACTCAGCCCTCTGCCCAGCGCACCAGACTGTTTGAGGAGCAAATATCTGCCCTCACTGTCTGACTCGCTCAGCCTCCCCCACCAGGTTTGGGGCTAATTGTCCCTCATTAGCTGGGCCCAGGCTGCCACCAGCCCCCGCCATCTGCTCGAAATTATACATTAACTCAGAGGTCTTGCCACCCGCCAGCCAGGCTGCGCGCCCCTCTCCAGGCCGCCCATGGCCATTCCAGTCTGTCCCTCACCCTGATGTAGAGCCCTAATCGCTGGCTTCTTCAGCCCTCAGAAACTCCTAGTATAAAGTCAGGTGGCTGTGGGAAAAGATCTGTCCTCAGGAGAGGTGGCTGGAATTCCCCTGCCCTCCTCATGGGGCCAGAAGACAAGACAGGCCTGTGCGTAAAGCTGGAGAGGGCAGGGCGCAGCCGGTGCAGGGACCTGGCGGGCAGCGGCGGCGGCTGTGGCTGCGGCGGCGGGAGCTTTGGTCTGACACCTCACCTGGGGATTCTGGCGCTCACTGGGGGGAGGTGACACCAGTTCTAAGCTGTTTCCACCCCTCCCTTTGGCATCTGTTAGTAGGCTGTGGGATTCTGTCTCCCACCTTCCCTCTCTCCAGCAAGCACCATCTCAGGCCAGCCCTCAGCTCTCCAGAGCGCACTGCCTTGCGCCATCTCTCCAAAACCACTCTCTGGCAGCACGTGCCTCCCCGTTGAAAGTCATAGTAGTTTCCTTACTACAGAAGCACGGGGAATCTCCCAAGTTCCCTGGATATTCCTAAACTTGACGTTGAAGTTGCAACCCCTCCCCACCCCCAGGCTTTATGTAGTCATCCTGCTCTCCCCACCCAGTCCCAGCTCTAACATCTGCAAATCCCTGCACTTCTGGCTCAGTTTCTAGATGCTGGCTATCCAGCTCCCTCCCTCTCAACGCCAGGGAGGCAGTGAAGAGCACATCCTCCCAACTGTGGCTTTGAAGAAACGAGGACTAAGAGCAGGTGCCCCTGCTGTGGCTGTGCCCCTCCCAACTGGGGCATAGAAAATGCTTCCTTTTCCTCTCTTCTTTTTTACCAAGAGCCCCTAGCCTCTGAGCTCAACCCTTCTCCATGTCTCTCTCAGGACTGGGCTTTGCGGGGCAGGGTGGTGAGTCTGCACTTCCCTGGAGAGAGAGCTGGGGAGTTCAGGGATTAAAGCCCAGCACCCAGGAAGGCCAGGCAAGGAAACCGGTGGGGATGTGAAGGGCAGGCTAGGAAGAGCCCAGCGTAGAGCTGCCAGGACCAGCACTGTGCGCCTCAGACTATAGCCGATCAGGAGGTCGGATGAAGCTTGGCGCACCACCTGTGGAGAGTGTGTCCTTGGGTCCGCATGCGCACCAGCCCTGCCAATGTGGGGAAGTTGCTGCGTCCTGGTTGGGGTTTTCACTCCCACCCAGTAACCTGAAATTCAATCTGTTCCCTGGAGATTGCCCGCTCTGTGCTCTCCAACGCTTCCCTCTCCTTCCCCTCCCCCACCGTGCTTGGGGTAGAGGATCTGGGAAGGCAGATAGCAGTCAATTTTTTTAAATACACTTGAATAAACTTTATTTTTTATCACAGTCTTGGATTTACAGAGAACTTTCAAAGATAATACAGAGCGTTCTCATGCACCCTACATCCAATTTCCCTTATTATTAACATCTCACATCAGTATTGTATATTTGTTGTAATTAATAAACCAATATTGATACATTATTATTAGCTAAAATTCATTCTTTATTCAGATTTCCACAGGTTTTCCCTAATGTCCTTTCTGTTCCAGGACCCCATCCGGGACACCACTTTACGTTTGGTCACCATGTCTCCTTAGGCTCGTCTTGGCTGGGACAGTTTCTCAGACTCTTGTTTTTGATAATTTTGAAAATGTTTAGGAGTCGGGTATTTCAGAGAGCATCCTTCAGTTAGTATTCATCTGAGATTTTTCTCATGATTCGACTGGCGTTAGGGGTTTTGAGGGAGAAGACCAAAAAAGGTAAGTGCCATTCCCATCACATCGTGTTAAGGATACCTGCTGTCAAATGACTTAATTCTGTTGATGCTGACCTTGATCACCTGGCTGAGGTAGTGTCTGTCAGGTGTCTCCACTGAAGTTACTCTTGTGTTTCCTTCCCATACAGCACTTTTCTGAAGGAAGTCCTTATGCACAGCTCATGCTTAAGGAGTGGGGACTTGTGCTTTCGGCTTGAGGGTGGACTATCTACATAAATCATTTGGATTTCTTCTGCCCAGATTTCTCTCTTCTCTCTCATTTATTTATTCAATGATTTCTTTATATCAATATGGATTTGTGAATAATTATTTTATTCTTTGGATTATAATCCAATATACTACTTGACACTCAAATTGTTCTAACTTTGGCCATTGGGAGCTCTTTTGGTTTGACTCCCATGTCCCTTTGGCATAGCCCTATTGTTGTGGAGTTTGGTTTTTATCCTGTGTGTGTGTGTATGTGTGTGTCTCCTTATTTTTTGGCGCTGCAAGATGATCCAGGCTTATCTTGTATATTTCCTGCCCCGGTCCTAGAATCAGCATTTCTCCAAGGAGCCTGGTACCTTTTGTTGGAGAATTGTATGAGAAATGAAGATCTGGGTGCCTCATATGTTGTTGCTACTGGGGCGTCAGTGCGTGTAGGTTCTCTCAGCTGACAGAGCAGAGAAACAGATGTGTGTGGACTAACCTGTGTCTATAGACATATCTATGAACAGTTCTATATGTAACCATTTGAATCTATATTAAACTAAACATGATGTCTCCAACTCTAGTCCATTATTACACAAATCCTCCCCTCCTAGTTTCTGTGAACTCTGTATAATATCTATGTACAACTTATTTTGTTAGTCTCTCAGATTCTACTCATTTCCAAAGTTACTTAAACTGACTCCCTTCCCCTGACTCCCTTCACTGAAGCTGCTGCATATGTTTGTAATACAGTTAGGTTATTTTGTCATACCCTGCATTTCATCTTAGAAGTCCCTGACCTCTGCATCAGTTTTTTAAAATTTTCATACACTAAGGTTCACTTTTTGTGCTATAAAGTCCTATGGCATTTGATAAATGCATAATGTTATATATCCACAAGTACAGTTATTATACAGAATAGTTTCACCACCCTAAGAAATCCCCAGTGCTCCCCTATTCAACCTTCCTCCCTGCCCCCAAACCCCTGACAACCACTGATCTTTTCACTCTCACTACAGTTTTGCCTTTTCTAGAATGCCATATAATGGAGCCATGCACTAGGTAGCCTTTTCAGACTGGCTTCTTTCAATTACTAATATGCAGTTAAGTCTCCTCTGTCTTTTTACCACTTGAGAGCCTCTCTCTTTTTAGTGCTGAATAGTATTCCATTATCTGGATGTACCACAGTTTCTTTATCTGCTCACAGCTTGGTTGCTTCCAAGTTTTGGCAATTATGACTGAAGCTGCTACAAACATCCATGTGTAAGTTTTTGTGTGGACATAAGGATTCAGCTCCTTTGGGTAAATAACAAGGAGCGCAACTGCTGGATCATATAGTAAGGGTAGTTTTGTATGAAACTGCCAAACTGTCTTCCAAAGCGGCTGTACCATTTTGCATTCCCACCAACAGTATATGAGTTATTTGTTGCTCAGCATCCTTGCTAGCATTTGGTGGTGTCAGTGTTCCAGATTTTGGCAATTCTGTTTAGTGGTTATCTCATTGTTGTTTCAATTGGCATTTCCCTGATGACGTATGATGTAGATTATCTTGTCATGTGCTTATTTGCCATCTGTGTATCCTTTCTTGGTGACATGTCTGTTGAGGTCTTTGGCCCATTCTTTTATCAGATTGTTTGTTTTCTTTTTTTAAGATTTTATTTATTTATTTTGACAGAGAGAGACACAGTGAGAGAGGGAACACAAGCAGGGGGAGCGGGAGAGGGAGAAGCAAGCTCCCCACTGAGCAGGGAGCCCAATGTGGGGCTTGATCCCAGGACCCTGGGATCATGACCTGAGCCGAAGGCAGACGCTTAACGATTGAGCCACCCAGGCACCCCCCCCCCGTTTTTTTAAAAGGTCAGAGGGAGAAGCAGGCTCCCAGCTGAGCTGGGAGTCCGATGTAGGACTTGATCCCAGGACTCCGGGACCATGACCCTAGCCGAAGGTAGTCGCCCAACCAACTGAGCCACCCAGGCACCCCAGATTGTTTGTTTTCTTATTGTTGAGTTTTAAGAGTTCTTTGCTTATTTTGGATAATAGTCCTTTATCAGACTCCCCACAGAGCAGGGAGCCTGATGCAGGCTGATCCCAGGACCCCCTCCATCTGAAGGCAGATGGTCAACCAACTGGGCCACCCAGGCGCCCCTATAATTCTTTTTAAACATTGTTGGGTTCAATTTGCTAATATTTTGTTGAGGATTTTTTTCATCCGTGTTAATGAGACATATTGGTCTTTGGTTTTCCTTTCTCATAATTTCTTTATCTCCTTTGGCATTAGGGTAATTAATGTTGGTCTCATACAAGGAGTTAGGAAGGGTTCCCTCAGATAACCAACTTTGAGAGTGAGGGCAGGGTTCTTCAAGCAGATGTAACTCAGGCTGAGAGACACACAAAGCTCATCTCCTGTAACTGCATCGAGGACGGTATGACTCAGTATTTAACAGCAGAACCTTTAAAACCACCAAACCTCAATTCCTATCCCGTCTCTGCCATGCTATCTACATGATCTTGGGCCAGTTAACTATTAATTTAACAAATAATTACTGAACACCTACTGTATGCCAGGCACTGGGATAGCGGCAGTGAATAGTCAGAGAAAGACCAATACCAGATGATTTCACTCTATGTGGAATTTAAGAAACACAACAAATGAGGAAGGGGAAAAAAAGTAAATGAAAGAGAGAGAGAGAGAGAAGTCAAGAAACAGACTCCTAATTACAGAGAACAGACTGATGGTTATGGGGGGAGAAGGGTTGGGTGAAATAGGTGATGGGTTTTAGGCAGACACTTAACCGACTGAGCCACCCAGGTGTCCCACATCTTAAAACTTTCTATGCTTCAGTTTTCCACATCTATAAAATGGAACTATAGCAGTAGCCATAGGACTGTTGTATTACATAAGTTAATATACATAAAGAACATTTCTATACAACTATTATATTATTATTGTTATTACTGCTCTTACTACTACTACTGTTATGTGCCAATAGTTAATCCAATTATCTACTGACTGAGTTCAGTAGTTACAGTCTAGATTTCTAGCCCTACCCTTGCTGTACATACTTAGCAATCCTGTCATTTCTGCCTCTATGCTTCTTCAGCTGACCCTCCTGATCTCTGGGTTCATTAAGCCTATTATATGATATTCCTTCTCTGACCTAGGGTTGCCTTACCTGGGAGATAGTTGGGTGGCTATCTTTCTGCTGCCTTTGAAGTGTAGTAAAAGTTTTTCATTTTTAAAAGAGTGAGATGAAGAACAAAAGTCATCAATGATCCAAGGTCTTTGCTTATATACTTTCTGAAGGTTGTGGGGGCTTGGCCAGGCCTAGGACAGAGTGAGAGGGGACTGTGTTAATTTAAGCTAGCCATCACTGAAATTAGATCTGTAACAGGTCCTACATAAGAAAGCTCGGTGTTCCAATTATGGGTAACTTTCCACTGCTTAGCAAGACCCAAAGGCAATGGGGAAGAAAACTCCCTCCTAAGGATAAGGGTCTTACCTCTGTCTCAGAAATCCAGAGCTCTCAACCTTTCCTGTGCCTCCGAAGGCCTCCAAAGCAATACCTGCTCAGCCCAACAGAAGTCACTACCCTACCCAGAGATCAAGCTATGTAAAGATAGGTAGGTATAAAGAAAGTCTCGTTACTGTCTCTGGCTTGGCACTATCCAACACAATAACCAGACTGGGAATGGTCCCTGGTCCCGGGTTTCATCCATGGTCCCAGCTGGCCTCCCCTTCACCACCATCTTCAGCTTGCCTGATTCCTCCTTGCTGGCCCTCAGGTCCACTCTTGGTTCCACATCAAACTGCTCTTACTCTCAAGTCTCCGCTCCCTGGAATCAATGATTTTAGCCTTCCCTGCACTGCTCCACATTTCCTGTTTTTTTTTCCCCTGGAAGACACGCAACAATAATGTTCAGGGGAATTCTCTGTTGACTCTCTAACTCTCTTTCCTTCTCCCACTCTCCAGCATTTAGACGGCTGACTGCAGCCCTGACTTATTCCACCCATTATGCTGGTTTTTCTTCAGTCTCCTGGTACCTTGAGTTCTTTCTCTTAGTTTTCTTTATATTTTTTGTAATTTAATGTATAATAATTATTGTTCCAACCAAGCAGTGGTTGGAGAGAAAGCTGGCTCTCACCGCTTGACCCCACGGAGATCAGTCACTGGGGAGCCTGGCAGATCCAGGTGACCTGCTGGGTCTGCAGGCGGGCTCCCCCTGCAGCCTGCCCAGTGCCCTGCACTTGGTGGGGACACAGCATGACTGTAACCTTCGGTGACCCAGGTTTCCCTCCTCGCAACTCCCCTGAAAGCCTGAGCGGTGTGACTGGGCAGGAGAGTCAGCACCAGGTCAAAAGGGGCAAAGGAGAGGCAGACTTGGGCAAGACATGGCAGCTGGGAGTGCTCTGAGGCGCCAGGTCCCTTTTCAACCCCACATCCTCCCAAACCCACTCCTGTATCGCGCGTCTTTCTGCCTCCAGGGATGGAATGGAAAAGACAGGCTCTGGAACCCAACAGAGTAAAATCTTTTCAGTATCATTGCCACTGTTGGAGGAAACCGAGTTTGAGAATAGAATTCTCCCCCTCCCCCTTTTTTTTTAGGAGAAAACAGGGAATTTATTTTAAAACAAACAATAAAAATATCAAATCATCTAACATAATTGCTCAAAGGCACTAATTCAGAAAAAAAAAATTGTAATTATGTAGCATCTGTACTAAAAAATGCTGATTTTACCTCTGGTCATTTTTTCCCCCGTTGCATGAAAATACACATAACATAAAGCTTCCCATTTTAACCATTTTTTAAATGTACAATTCAGTGGTTTTGAGCATATTCACAACGTTGTACAACTATCATCACTCTCCATTTCCAGAACTCTTCATCATCCTAAATCTGTACCCATCAAACAGTAATTCTTCATTCCTCCCTCCCCCATCCCTTGGACCTCTACACTTTCTCTCCATGAATTTGCCTAGCCTAGGGACCACCTATAAGTGGGTTCATGCAATATTTGTCCTCTGTGTCTTGTTCATTTCATTTACCATGATGTTTTTGAGAAGGAAGTTCTTGTGCTTGCTTCTACTTGCGCTCCTCTTCATCACCCCCGTCTCAAAAAATTAAAGCTGATTCTGGAGCTATTGGTGGAGCCTTGGGGAAGAATGGAGGTGTCCATCTATGAAGATGATGGGTAGAAGCAAAGCAAGTCTGTAAACAGCAAACTCCCTTAGGGTTCTGAGTTCACACATCTTGAGTACTGGGAGAGCCCCAGTCGAGAGAGAAGACAGGGCAAGAGAATTTCATCAGTCAGCCCGCAGAGATGCCGAGCAATTCAAATAAGAAGACGGCAACTTATCTCCCCCAGATGCTGGGGGTTCTCTGCACTAGAGGGTGAGCCCCCTGAGCGCTAGTCTCCTTAGGCAGATGACAAAGATGTAGAGACAAAATAGAGGAATGAAAATACCCAAGTGAGTCCTGCCTCCTAGGCTTTAAATTGTTCCTCTCCCAATTTATTCCCATCTTTTAAAAATGCGTGGAGTAGGAGATGAAAGGGAACAGTTTGGAGTAGGAAGAAATAGTATGTGGGAGAGGAATGAAAAAGAGAAGACATGGGGAAATCTATGCTCTTGACTGCCTGGCATCTTCTGTCCTGCCCTGTCAAGACAGGGTGGGAGAACACCATTGGCAGGCGTGTGGAGGGCTAGAAAAATTGATATTTAGGCCAAACTCTGCCACTTATTTGCCACGAGACCTCAGCTTTCTACGAATAAACTAACTCTAGTTTACTTTGTCTTGTTGTTATAGGGAGGCTTGTTGTTCTGGAGGCTGGGAGTCTGACATCAAGGTGTGAGCATGGCCACACTCCCTCTGAGGCTCTAGGGAAGAATCTGTGTCAGGTCTTTCTCCTAGCTTCTGGTAGCTCATTGGCTTGTGGCTCCATGACTCCAGTGTTCCTGTGTATCTGTCCTTTCACAAGGCATTATTCCATTAGGACACCTGTTGTATTGGATTAGGGGTCCACTATACTCCAGGATAACTCAATTTTAACTGAACTAATTACATCTACAATTATCTCCACGTACAGTCCCATTATATGGTACCGGGGGGTGAGGACTCCATCACGTGAATTGAGGGGGGGACATGGTTCAACCCATAGCAAGACTGAGTCCATTGTTTTAATTAGGACTTCTTCTACAATAACCTCTTAGCACTGAGGCCTGGAGAGAGATAACCAGGCCCTTCGTGGCCACATCCCAAGAAGACAGCATCTTCTGCTCTGTCCTCCTGTCTGGTCACCAAGATGAGTTCCTACCCTGCTTCTTGGGCAGGGACTCTGGAACAGCAAGGCAGTAGTTGGCTCTCACAAACATGCCATTTCTCCTTTTACCCTCACTTGCAAGCCCTTCTTTGTAGACCACTCCACGGGTCCAACACCACTTTATGCTGCTCATCATGTTCTTACAGTGCCTTTAGAACTCATTTTAGGTTCATCCTATCTCTCCCTGGAATTTCTAGGCCCCAGGGTAGGGAGGAGATCAGGAGCTGTCCAGGGTCCATCCGATAAACAGTCTTCAAGTTAACTGAATGCCTTCTGCAAACGCCTTGACCATCCTATGACATCCAGAGTATGTCAGCTGGTCTGGAGAAAGAGGCCATAGACCAAGCATTGGGCATGCCCTGCCAACAAGGTTTTGCTGGGCAGCCAGAGGGCAGCATTTGGTCACCAAGTACCTGGAAGGAAGGAATCCCCGAGAGGGGGCAAAAGCCCTGGAAATGGGGATGGGGAACAAGCAAGGACCATTAAAGTAAATCCCCTCCTTAAACATCATTCCTGGGACTTCCAAACCTTCTCAGATATTGTCAGCTCTGTCTGAACCCAAGAGGGAGTTTAGACGAGACTCCCTCTCATCTCTACTTTGTAGGAACAGAAAAATCTCTTGGCAAAGAAAGGACAATCAAGTTGGATAAAAGGGGGAAAAAATTTCCCAAGGAGCTAGAGAACAGTTTCTGTAGGAGGAAGGCAGAGAATTGCCACAGTGGCTTGCAACAATGACTCATCTCTCCAGCATTTTGTTTCTAGGACTGAAATAAAAAGGATCATTTGGTGGGGAAAATAAAAGACAGCTGAGCAAGAGGACCAGTAAGAGGCCTTGTGAAATAAGAAAAAATGGGCAGATAAGGTGAATGTTATTAAGTGGAACAAGTCTTTGACAATAACCTCAACCTTTGGGCAGGGTGGGATGGACTCCAAGAGGCTTCCAAAACAATGCTTCTTGAATAAATTAATTGATAGAGCAGCACCTGGGTCAGTCGGTTAAGCATCTGCCTTCGGCTCAGGTCGTGGTCCCAGGGTCCTGGGGTCGAGCCCAGCATGGGGCTCCCTGCTCCGCGGGGAGTCTGCTTCTCCCTCTCCCTCTACCCACCCCCTTGCTTATGCTCTCTCTCAAATAAACAAAATCTTAAAAAAAAAAAGAAAGAAAGAAAGATTAACTGAGAGAAAGATTAAGAGGAGGCTGGGGGCAGGAGGGAGGTGAGGGTCTCTGTGAGCACCCAAGCACTTCTAGATTCCGCATTTCTGTCAACCTCCTAACCAGCTGTTACCCCTTTCTGTAAACATTTATTATGCTCACACTACGTTTTGACTCCTTTTCTGTCTCTTGCATTTCCTGGCCCTAAAAAATGTTTTCACATTTTAGGTGGAAAATCTTAAGGAAAAAAAAATGTGTGCTTAGGGGGTGGACTTTTTGTATTGGGGACATTTAATTACAATGTGTTTATTTTTAGTTTGGGGAAAGAGACAAAGTAATTTAGGAATGTGAAGGAGTCATAAGCAAGAAGAAAGGTGAATGGGAGGAAGAGAAGGGAAATGAATGACTAGGGGAGTCTGGGCAGCAGTTACCATTAGGGTAACTGAACACATTTTCCCATGGGTCTGTCAAGGCTAGGAAGCAGAAATTGGTCTCCCATCTTAGAGAAAAGCAGGCTAGAAATCTAATTTCACTGGAATTCCATGGGTAGTAACTTCTGAGAAGAGAAACCAACCTAATCCTTCCAGGGGAACTCAAACGTCTAAAGTACAGTTAAAATGCACTGACACTCTCATGTTTGCCCCTAAATCTGGGAATCCAGAGTCCAGAAGAGTGAATCTCCTTGTCCTGGTCACAGGGGCTAGATGCGAATGGAAAAGTTTGTTTGGCTATCACAGTGAGAAAGGTGGAGAGCCAGAGGTTCAAGTAGAACTTGGTTTGGAGGAGAGGTCTGAGACGGGGAGCACAGAGTGAGTCAGTAACTTCTTTTACAATTTGGGTCCCAAATGATTAAGTTGGACCAGGCTGCTTGAAGAATAAAGAGTTCTACTCTTTTAGGGCCATAGGATTTTTATTTTATCAGCTGGCTTACAATTAAGAATTTCTAAGCTCTGGGAGCAGGAGAATATTCCCAGGGGTAGGTCCTCTCTCACCCTCCTACCTCATTTTGGATTAGGATAGCATGTAAATAGCTACAGTCCCAAAAGATGAATTGAGGAAAGACAAACGAAATGATGTCACAGTACCTCCTGGAATTTTTCCTACGAATATGATTGGTAAAATAATAAAGCTCCTAGAAGATAATACAGGAGAATATCTTTATGACCAAATGCCAGATATGCATATTTTAAAATGCTAACCCTCATTAGAAATTAGGGAAATGCTAATTAAGATCATAATAAGATACTACTGTATGGGAGTCTAACTTGGTACAACTGCTCTGGAAAAAGTTTGGCATTATTCACCAAAGTTAAAGATATTCATAACCTATGACCCCCTATCATTCCCCAAAGAAGTTTGTGTTCATGACTGTTTATTTATAATATCTGAAAATTGTATACAACACTGTTCCAGACATTGTTGTTGTGTTTTAAACCACTCCAAACATAGAGGCATAAAACTACCACCATTTTGTCATGCTTATGGTTCTGTGAGCCCGGAGTTCAGAAAGAAAGGGTCTAGAGGAGCTAGCTTATCTCAGCTCCGTAATGTGGCTTCTGCTGGGAGGCTCGAAGGCTGTGACTCAGTGGAGTCATCTAAAGGCTTTTTTACTCACGCATCTGGCTGTTGATGCCAGCTATTGGCAGGAATTCAGCTGGGGCTATTGGCCAAAACACCTGAGTGCAGCCTATCTCTGTTGTAGCTTGGGCTTTCTCACAGCCTGGTGGCTGGATTCCCGTGCAAGAATTCCAAAAGAACAAGCTAGCAGAAGTCCAAGTCACTTTTATGAAGTGACTTAAGAAATCATTTTCACTGTAGTCTATTGGCAAAGGCAGAGCAAAGGAAGGCCATAGACTCCATGTCTTAATGGGAGGAAGGACGAGGTCACCTCGTAAGAAGAACACATATGTTGAGAGATATGTCTGTGACCATCTTTGGAAAATACAGCCTGCCACAAACCAAATATCCATCAAAGTAGAATGGACAAATATATTGTGGTATATTCGTTACAACGGAATACTATACAACAATGAAGATGGACACACAACAGCTATATGAAACGACATGAATGAATCTCACAAACATAACGAGCAAAAGAAGCCACAGGAAGGAATACATATTGTTTAATTTCAGCTATAAATTTTTAAAAACACAAAAAAAATTATAGTTTTTTGAGATACATGCTTAGAGCAATAATTAGGAGAGTGGGTTCTGGGGATGCTGGTGTCATTTTCTTGACTTGGGTGGTAATTATACTGGTGTTCACTTTGTGATTAATCACTAAGTTGTACATTTTTGTTGGGGCACCTTCCTTTAACTCTTATAGTTCACAATAAAATAAGAAAATGATTCCTATAATCATACAATGATTCTTTCAAAATAAGAAATGAATCTCTTGGCACTGAGAACTAGGTTTACTTGAAGAAGAATTCACTATGAACTTAGAAACAGTAGCCAGCAAGCTGATAGGTCATTAAACTCTGTTAAAAATTCCGTTGGGTTATTTTTAATGTCGATATATCTTCTTACCTTGCTATAATCAATATGCCGAACTCTTTTACATCCTCGTTTTTTACATTGCATTATAAAGATAGTTTACACACATATCATTTTTAATAGCTACCTAGTATTTCATTGTGTTTACATATTACACATTTTCTTAGCTATTTTCATATCTTTGGGACTGTGAATGACTTCAAATTTTCAAGATCATCATCATCCTCACCAAACTGCAATTCACTACTCAATCTGGCCAAAGCTGTGTTGGTTTCCTTATTGAGTCTAATTGATGCCTGAATTGCTAAGAACTCCCTCGATCCCAGGCACTGTGAGTAGAACTTTTCATTCATTATCTCATTTAGTATCAGAACAACCTATTGAGACAGGTTCTCTTTTTATTCCCATCTTACAGATAAGGAAACTGAGACTTGGAGAGGTCAAGTAAATTGCAAGTTTTGCAAAGTATAAGTTTCACAAACAGTTGTGAAAACTCTGGCAATCACATCCTAGTGCCCTTACTCCCAACCCCTTTGTAGAACACTTGCTTTGGATTCCCCCCACCCTGACCTGGAACCTTTTTTTTTGGGGGGGGGATTTCTTGAAGTGGAATTGCCAAGTTGAAAGTCTTAAACAATTTTAGAAGGCTCTTACACATCCAAATTATTCTCTATACACTCTGAACCAATTTACAGTGACATTGGGTGGGATTTAGTGAAGGGTCAGATTCATGTCAAGTTTGGGGAATCCAATTGTACAGCCTCTCCATACATCTTCCCTCAGCAAAATGGTATGTTCTGGTGAATGCCTTAATAGTATTCTCTTCACTCGACTCACTTAGAACCTTAAAGATCTCGCTTTCCCTTTCTTAAATGTTTTGGTTGACTGTCAGTACCTGGAAGGAAAGAATTAGTTATTTTTGCCCTCTTTTTCCAAGCATATTTTTTTCCTTATAATGATTGCAGTGTCCTATCAAACTCTCACTGGATTACTATCCAGTAGTAGTATTCCTTTAGGTTTTCTGTGAACTTTTTATTAGAAAGAGCCACATTTCTACATGTCTTTCAAAACTCTCCTAAAAACATCGCCCATTATCTTACTCACTGATTGCTCTTTAGGTAAGAGTCATGTAATAAAAACCTTCCAGAATTCAATGTCAAGGGAAAAGTTTGTCTCTTCCCATAAAATAATATGCTTCCTTTAATCAGTCAGTGAGACTTACATAACATTAATGTGTCTTTTTTGTTTTTGCCTTGGTTGCAAATACCTCTAATCCAAATTTAAAGTTCAGCCATCGTAATCATCCCAACCTGGTTTTCTGATATTAGAATGTAAGCTCCCAGAAGGCAGGGATGTTGTCCGTTTTGTTCCTTGTTGCAGGGACAGAGCTCCAGACAGAGGGAAGCTGCTCAAAGGCCTTGTATTGAGAAAGAGACTTTTTTTAAAAAAGCATGGAAACATCACAGAACTCGATGGTCGTTTAGCCTGTTTCGATTGCAGCATAAAGCAACATCCTGTCCTCTGAAGTACTCTTAAGAGAGTAACTCTATTAACTGCTCTCCGCTGAACAACAGGGTATAGTATAACTTTAGAATTATCTTGCCTTTTCGTAAAATCATTTCTTATTGGAATTTATGCTGCCCTCAAATACATGAAACAAAGACTTGGGTAAAGAGAAAGAGAGGTGATTTTCTGACATCAAAATGTCTCTGTGGTGTTTATGTGGAATGTGGCTGAAATAGGGTGTACTTTTACTTGAAATAGCTGTCCTTTGAGTGAATTAAGCTGGAGGAAATCCAGAAAAGGGCACTGATAAAAATGCCTAGATCGTCCTGAAGTTCACCTTGAGCAAACCCAGATGGGGAGTCCCTTCAAGCTGCCCCCTGAACGCCGTCCTCTTGCCTCAGCTCTCCTCTGCTCTTTCACCCCCAGCAGACGACACGCCTGCCTGGACTCTGGCCATTTACGGCCGGCAGCTCCAACCCCAACACACTCCAACTACCCTGTGTCTGTTCCCCAAGCCCGGGGCCCAGTCCCCTACTCCTCATTTTGCCCCTACATTCCCAACCATCACCTCTCATGCCGATGCTTCTTGCCATGCTTCCTCTGGGTCCCTCTGGCCATGCTTCCTCTGGGTCCCTCTGGCCATGCTTCCTCTGGGTCCCTCTGGCCATGCTTCCTCTGGGTCCCTCTGGCCATGCTTCCTCTGGGTCCCTCTGGCTTCTCAACTCTAACAGCTGACACTGGCTGTCCTGGTGGGGACCATGCCAACCCACTCCCCACTCCAGAGTCCTGGCTGGGTTTGGATCAGCTGCTGGCTCTTCCAGGCCACAGACTCCCTGGAAAGGGCCTCATCTTCAATCCTGGGGTCATGGCTCCCCCAGGGACTCATCCCGTCTTCTGACTCCTAAGTTCTCCTAACTTCGTGTGCAAGATTGAGAATGTCCAATCTGACCATTTCATTGTCCTTCTTCTCTGCCACAAAATGTCCCTGCATCATTACATATCCCTCTCCCTTTGTTCTTAACTCCAAAGGACAGTTCTGTTAGAGTCCCTATTAATGGTTGGAAGAGCTGCAACCAGCGTGGGCCTTTGGATGACTATGTGACTGGGCTGTTCTGTCCCCGAATAATTGTGAGTTCTTTTGTTTCTGTAACTGGTCTACCTTATCTAAGACAAGCGGCAAACGAAAGTTAAGGTATATGTGGTGGCCAGGGTTCGGGAAGGGGTGAGGACAGACAATTGTGGGCAGGAGTTAAATAAAATTCATGCCTCAGACGAACTATCTTGTGTCTGGAGCTGTCCGATGATAATGACCCCCACTATGACCCCCTTAAATTCCACCTTAAACACCCCAACGTTCTCAGTTGCAACTTCCAGAAAACACACAAAAAAAATATGTGACGGAAATAAGAGCCAAAAAGAGGAAGGAAGTAAGTCATCTCAGTCCTTCAAACAGGCTGACTACTTCCATTTAATTCAAAATACACTTACTGAGTGCTTCTCCTTTCCAAGGCAGTACCAGGCCTAGGGAGGGAAGGCAAAAGCCAGCAAGACTCATAGGAGCCTGTTATCAAAAAGCTCCGAGGCCGGTTCAACTATTACACAGGAAGATTATAGTGCACAAAACTGGGTAGGGGGTGCCCATGGGGCCTGGTGATACAGAGGAGGTGGGGGTCACTTCTAGTTGCAGGTATCTCAGAAGATTTTTATAGGAAAAGCTGTATCTGCACCGAATGGAAGGGCAATCCCAGTGGAGGGAATTGGGCCCTGGGTATATTTAGACTGAGGTTTCTCAAGTAGTAGAGTTGCTGGGGCTCAGCGAGCAACACAGGGAGGGCAAGGCAGCACGTGTTTCTGTCCTGCAGTAGATAGAAGGGTTTTCCCCAGGCAAGGGGAGGAAGTCCATGTTCCCTCTACTCGCCTTCAGTAGAGGAGGTGATAGCAAGGGCCAGAGTCCAGAGACGGCACAGACGAACACAGGCTTACTGCTTTGGGCTTTCTTAGTCTGGAAAAAACGAGGGGATGGTGTTTTCCCTTGAGAAAGGGAATGGGGCCTAGAAATAGGCCAGAGTTCTAGGAAGGGCAGGCCAGGGCCAGAAGCAAAGATGACACCCAGTGCTCAGGCCGCCCCAGCACCCACGCTGGAATCCTTCTCCCTTGACAATCGAAAGGCCTTCTCAGCCTCCCCTGCAGCAAGGAGAACCCTAGGTCAGGGACTTCTGGGAAGGCTTTTGCTTTCCTGATAAAAATGGGCAGATTTTTCTGGTACTGGTCTCTTTCCTCTCTCTTGCCTTCTTCTTCTTAGAGCGTCTGGAGCCGAAGCAGCTATTTTGCAACCACAGGGGAAAAGCTAAGAGGATTGCAGAGATGCCCACCCTGAGATGGTTCAGCCTCTAAACAAATGCCTCCAACCTCTCGATCTGTGGAAGAAAAATGTATACTTAGCCTATGGTTCATGTAGTTGGTTATTCCTTGCTCAAACGTTCCTAACTCTCAAGTTTGCTAGCCAGCGACTTTAGGATTCTGGGGATAGAGAAAAAGGAATCCTTAGGTTCTGTCCTAGCTTGATCATCTATCTCAATTTGCAGAGAGGAGACAGAGATTCAGAGCAACATGCTACCCTCTGATAAAGATGGCACCAGTGGCTGGAGCTCTCCTTATGCCTTTTTTCTTAGAGGTTCGAGTATGGCAGGGAGGGTCCAAGGTGACAAAATGTGATGGTGGTTAAAATGATGGCTGTAGCAGGAGAAAAATCAATATACAATTATCTAAGGCTATTGAGAACCCAGAGACATTGATGAATAGCATTTAGGAGAATGGAATTAAGGTTGGTCTTGCCATCAGATGACAATAGGACAGGGTATAAGGTTCACTCATTAACTAAAAGTTTTGAAACTATTGCCCAAATAATCATATAGTTGCATAAATGCATATGACACCTTTATAAATCCTTCACATTGACTTACTATATAGAGAGGGCAAATTGGGAAGACTGCATTATCCTTCTTAGGTTGATATGAATTTTGTTCTAAGGTTCGTAAGTTTTGAGAAATAATGTCTAAGTCTCAGGCACAGGATAAATTGTCTCTTTTCTTTCTTTCTTTCTTTTTTTTTCTTTTTTGTCAAAGAGGATTTAAGTTCTACTTTTAATGTTATATACTTATTTTGTTGTTTCTTAAGTTTTTTTTTTAAATGATGCCTTATGCTGTCATGCATTTTAATCAAGTTTGGACTACACGAGGAATATAGAAATCACTTAATTTAAAAACTCATATAGAAAATCATGGTATCAGATATTCAAGTTTAATCAAGATTCAAGTTTAATCACCTAGACTGGTGCTGTGTAATACATTAGTCACTAGCCTCATGGAGTTGTTTAAACTTAAATTAATTAAAATGAAATAACATGAAAAATTCAGTCCCTCAGTGGCACTAGCCAAATTTCAAGTGCTCATTGGGCACATGTGGCTGGTGGCTATTGCGCTGGGCAGAGCATACACGGAAGGGTCCGTCATCACAGAAAGTTCTTCTGACCAGGCCTGATCTGGACAACTTAGGTTTGTGAGGCTTTTCTTTTAAGTAAATGTACAGTGAAACTTTGTATTAGTCAGTGTGGACTGCCATAACAACACAGTGGCTGGCTTAAAAAACAGAAATGTGTCTCAGCACTCTGGAGGCTGGATGTCCAAGATCAAGGTGTCAGGGTTGTTCTGGTGAGAACTCTCTCGCTGGCTCGCAGATGGTCACCTTCTCACTGTGTCCTCACGTGGCCTTTCTCTGTGCATCTGCAGGGACAAAGAGATCTGGTCTCTTCCTCTGCTTTAAGGTCACCAATCCTATGAGATGAGGGTCTTACCTTATGACCTCATTTAACCTTAATTTCTTCCACAAAGGCCCTGTCTCCAAATACAGTCACACTGGGGGCTTGGGCTTCAACATGGGAATCTGGGGGAGAAACAGTTCCATCCAAAACCAACTCAAAAAAGAAGGAGAAGGAAGGGGAAAGTAGGTCAGGGCCAGATGGTAAAGGCCTCGTGCACTACTAGGTGGAGCTGAAACTATCCTGAAACAGAAAGGGAGCAGCTGCATGGTTGAGGAGGGATTTTATGTGACTGAGATCTGAATTTTATTTTATTTTTAAAAGATTTTATTTATTTATTTGAGAGAGAGAGAGAGAATGAGAGAGAGAGAGCATGAGAGGGAAGAGGGTCAGAGGGAGAAGCAGGCTCCTCGCCGAGCAGGGAGCCCGATGCGGGACTCGATCCCGGGACTCCGGGATCATGACCTGAGCCGAAGGCAGTCGCCCAACCGACTGAGCCACCTGGGCGCCCTAAGATCTGCATTTTAGAAAGAACACCAGGTTAACGGTGTGGAGGATGGGTTGAAGTTGGAGGTGGGTCAGGAAGAATGGAGACAGCAGTTACTCTAGTGGTGAGTTTTCTCCCTAAAGGAAGCTTACTAGAGAGTTGAAAACTCTTCCTTTGTCCAGCATCTAGATCCTACAAGTGCAGGTCTAGAGTGAGGAGGGCATGTTTGGCCACCTTAGAAGCAGGCTAGTCAAATAGTTAAGAGCAGACTACAGTCAGAAAGTTCTGGGTTAAAATTTTGACTCTGTCCCTGATTAGCTACTGACCTAAAGTTGCCTGCCTTTTCCAAGCATTACTGTCCTTTGTAGAAAGAGATTGATTATATCCATTTCATAGGGCTGGTCTACGGATTAAATCATGTAATACAGAGAAAAGCATTTAGCACAAAGTCTATTTAGTGTATATGTTTAGTGATCAATATATTTTGGTTATTATTACTGCCACGGATATATTTCTTAAATTTGCTCTCAAAGTGGGGCACCTGGGTGGCTCACTCAGTTAAGGGTCTGCCTTCAGCTCAGGTCATGATCTTGGGGTCCAGGGATCGAGCCCCTTGTCAGGCTCCCTGCTCAGTGGGGAGCTCACTTCTGCTTCTCCCTCTCCCTCTGCTCCTCCCCCAACTCATGCTCTCTTTCTCAAATAAATAAATAATCTTAAAAATAAAAAAAAAATTGCTCTCGAAGGAGTATAGGAAGCAAGGTGTTTTGTTTGTATAAATGAATCTCGTCCATCTCTAGTCTCTGTGTGTGTGTGTGTGTGTGTGTGTGTGTGTTCACCACACAGAAGGAGTCATCTTTAAGGACTTCAAAGTCTCTCTCTCTTTCTCTCTCTTTTTTGTAATCAGCTCCACTTATTTGAGTAAATAGCTTGTAAATAAATCATTGGTAAACATTACAAAATTAAATACATTTTAAAAATCTTGCCAGTATACATAAAGTTCACAAACATAGATCCTTTAAAAAATAAAATATATTCAGGGCACCCTTGATATAAAACACCTGACCCCCGTCTGAGGACAGGGCCACCTAGAGACATCTTACAGCAGGTGTGGTTTCTGTGGGGAGGTGGGAGTGAGGGCTCCTGGAGGGAAAGAAATTTGTACTCTGGCTTTTTACCCCATCCACATGCATCTGAATTTTGATCCTTCTCCAAGGGGCTGCTATACAACTGAGAGAGACAGCTTAGGTACATCCAGGCCTAGCTCCAAGCAAGGGATTGGGGTGTACAATTAGGACCAGGAGCTAGAGTTCTTATTATATTCCACTGAGAGAAACCAGAGATGCAATCTCCACTATGTTTCCAAACCAGCAAATGCTCCTGTATTAACTTTCTTGAGAGGAGATGAGGCTTTCTCACCTCTACACCTGCTCAACGCTCAGTTCACTCCCTCTGGTCTGATGCTGCCTGGGCACAGAAGTGACCAGTATCTACTTTTTTTTTTATTTTAATTTTTTATTGTTATGTTAATCACCATATATTACATCATTTGTTTTGGTGTAGTGTTCCATGATTCATTGTTTGTTCATAACACCCAGTGCTCCATGCAGAATGTGCCCTCTTTAATACCCATCACCAGGCTAACCCATCCCCCCACCCTCCTCCCCTCTAGAAACCAAGTTTGTTTTTCAGTCCATCATCTCTCCTGGTTCGTCTCCCCCTCTGACTTACTCCCCTTCATTCTTCCTCTCCTGCTATCTTCTTCTTTTTCTTTTTTCTTAAAATATGTTGCATTATTTGTTTCAGAAGTACAGATCTGTGATTCAACAGTCTTACACAATTCACAGCGCTCACCGTAGCACATACCCTCCCCAATGTCTATCACCCAGCCACCCCATCCCTCCCACCCCCGACCACTCCAGCAACCCTCAGTTTGTTCCTGAGATTAAGAATTCCTCATATCAGTGAGGTCATATGATACATGTCTTTCTCTGATTGACTTATTTCACTAAGCATAACACCCTCCAGTTCCATCCACGTCGTTGCAAATGGCAAGATCTCATTCCTTTTGATGGCTGCATAATATTCCATTGTGTATATATACCACATCTTCTTTATCCATTCATCTGTCGATGGACATCTTGGCTCTTTCCACAGTTTGGCTATTGTGGACATTCCTGCTATAAACATTGGGGTGCACGTACCCCTTCGGGTCCCTACATTTGTATCTTTGGGGTAAATACCCAGTAGTGCAATTGCTGGATCGAATGGTAGCTCTAATTTCAACTGTTTGAGGAACCTCCATACTGTTTTCCAGAGGGGCTGCACCAGCTTGCATTCCCACCAACAGTGTAGGAGGGTTCCCCTTTCTCCACATCCCCGCCAACATCTGTCGTTCCCTGACTTGTTAATTTTAGCCATTCTGACGGGTACCAGTATCTACTTCTAAGGAGGATCAAAGTCTCTTTCCTTCCTATAAAGGCAAATTGATCATGAGCTTTAGAGTCACAAGAACTGGTGTCAAATCTTTTCTCTGCCACTTATTAGCTCTGTGATCTTCAACAAACATCCTACATGAGTTTCTAGCTCCTTATAGGTAAAATGTGTATGATAATGCTTTTCTCTCATTCATTTATTAACAAATACTGACTGACCAGCTATCTGTGCCAGACATTGGGCTGGGAATTCCACTGTAAATAAGTCAGAGTGAGTCTGATGACATTTTAGAGGGCAAAGTGACAATTATGTTCCAATCTGATAAGTGCTTTGGTAGACCAAAAATAGGAGGAAAGAGAACTGAACCTGTCATTCTTCTCAATGCCTTTCAGGGGAGGCACTGTGATTTCTAAGTGGGAAATTGAAGGATGGGGAGAGGGTAGCCATGTGAAGTGAGTGGGGGTGGGGAGGAGGACAGAGGGATGGAAAGAGTGATCAGGGCAGACACAAAAGTAGGCAAAAAAGCCCTGAAGGCAAAGGAGTGTTTCCTAGAGAGACCAAAACCAAGTTTACTTGGCCTGTCTGGCTGTTTAAAGAGTAGAACTGTGAGAGGAGATCTGGTGTGAAGAAATCACAGGAGGGAATTGAGGAGAAGAGAAAGTGGCATTAGAAATGTCACTTGGGGGGCCCTGGGTGGCTCATTTGGTTAAGCATCAGACTCTTGATTTCAGCTTGGGTTGTGATCTCAGGGTCGTGGGATCAAGCCCCAAATCAAGCTCTGTATCAAGCCTGCACTGGGCTCCGTCCTCAGCAGGGATTCTGCTGCTCTCCCTCTCTCTCCCTCGGCCTTGTGCATTAGCGCTCTCTCTCTCTCTCAAATAAAAAAATAAATCTTAAAAAAAAAATGTCACTTTGGCTGCAATAGGAAGAATGAATGGGGTGTAGGTAAGGAAGACTGGTGTCAGGGAGCTCTATTATAAACCTGTGCAGCAGTCCAAGTAAAAAATATGCCAAATTTAAACAATAGGAGATTTTTAATAATAATCATAAAATATTTAACACATAGATGATCCAGACAGTGTTCTATGTGTTTAGCATATACTAATTCATATAACCCTCAAGACCAGAACAACCCTAGGAGGTAGATCCTATTATCATCTTTATTTTACAGAAGAGACATCCATCAAATAGAGATACTATATAACTTGCTCAAGGCTATACAGTGTTGGGATGTGAACCCAGGTGGTCTGTTCCCAGGGCATGTGGGATTGATTATGCCCCTGTGGATCTAACAGATTTTAGAGGTTGACTAAGAAGTGGGGAATGAGTAAGAGGCGGAGTCACTGATGATCTCCAGATTTCTGGCTTGCAACTGGGTAACTTTTGGTGTCATTATTTGGGCTGTGACACATACTAGGGAAGAGCAGGTTTGGGAGGAAAGATAATTGAGTTCCTTGTGAGACATGTTCAATTTGAATTCCCAAGGTGACAGTCGTAGGCATATATCCAGAGTATTGTTGAACATAGGATTTGGAGCTCAAGAGAGAGATTTCAACAGGAGTTATATACCTATATTTGGGAATCCTTAGCATACAGCCAGGGGAGTGGCTAAGATGTCTTAGGAAGAATGTTTCAAATTAGAAAGGAAGATGCTTTGAGAAGAACCCAGAGGAACATCCATATTAAGTGCAAGCAAAAGAAGAGTCATTCACAATGGAGATAAGGAGGAGCAGCCATATAGATGGGAAGAATAGAAGGAATATGGGAAGGAAAAAAGCATTTCAAGGAGCAAATATTGTCAAATTTTATAGAGGGCTCAGCAAAGTGAGGTGTGAAAAGTGTCCACTGAATGTAGTGATGAGGAGGTCATTATTAACCTTGGAGAGAACAGTTTCGGTAAATTGATAAGAGCAATAGAGTGCAGTGTGCTGATGACTGATTGCAGGGTGAGGATGTGGGAGGCAACAAACATAAAAAATTTCACCAAGAGTGTTTGCCTGTGAGGGGAGGAGGAGAGTTACCAGAAGAGGGAGGTGGAATAAAGGAAAGATTTATTTATCTTCACTATGCAAGAAATTTGAGAATATTTAAATGCTAATAAGAAGAATCCAGGATAAACCAAGAAGCTATAAAAACAGGAGAGGGAATTATCTATGAATAGAGTCCTTGGGGCACCTGGCTGGCTCAGTCAGTGGAGCTTGCGACTCTTGATCCTGGGGTTGTGAGTTCGAGGCCCGCATTGGGTGTGGAGATTACTTAAATTTAAAAAAAAGAACAAAAAACAGAGTCCTTGACAAGGTGGAGGGGGTAGATCCAGAACATAGATTGAGGGGTTAGCCTAAGAGGTAGGAAGATGGTTTTTCTTTGTAACAAGGGAGAAGACAAGGAATGAGAAGGAAGTTAAGTTTTCAGATTTGGTGGTGGGAAATGAAGGGCGTTCTTGATGGCTTTTATTATCTCTCCCAAGTAGAAGGCCTACCACTATTTGAGAGTGTGGGAGCCAGTGGAATTGGAGTTAAAAGGAAAAGAGGTTTAAAATAGCCTGATTTTTATTTTACTTTATTTTTAATATATATATATATTTTTGCATCCTCCCTCTCCCCACAGAGTCACGGATTTTTAGGGCCGTGAAACTACTCTGTATGATACCATAATGGTGGGTACATGTCATTATACATTTGTCCAAACCCAGAATGTACAACATCAAGAGTGAACCCTAATGTAAATTATGGACTTTGGGTGATGATTATGTGTCAACGTAGGTTCATCAACTGTAGAAAGTACACCACTCTGGTGAAGGGTGTTGATAATGGGGGAGGCTATGCATGTGCATGGGCAGTGACTATTGCTTTGAGTCTAAAACTGCTCTAAAAAAATACAGTTAATTAAACAACAACCACACCTACTGGCCAAAGTGGCTGAGGAAACAGAACTCCAGGCAATGTGTGAGGGCCCATGAATTCACCGTGGCACCAACCTGCACAGCTGAGGAGTGTTTTCTCTAGCTAAGTGGTAGGTTTGGAGAAGGCAGAGAGATCTAGAATTGGAATTTTGACAGGTAGGCCCGATGGAAGAAAACAGGGATTAGAGATGAGGATATTGAGAGGAGGGGGCAAAAATGACAGAGTCTAACCAAGGATTCAGGAGAAAGCAGAAGGGAATTGATTATAGATTCAGGGACTTTGAATTCTATGTAAAGCTAAAGAACAGTGTGTGATTGGCAGCCTCTAAGATGATTACAGGTGATCCTGCCTCCTGGTGTTTGTGCCCTTGTGCAGTCCTCTCCCCTTGAGGGTGGGCCCAACCTAGAGACTTTTCTAATGAATAATAGCATATGGGCAAAGTGATGGGATGTTACTTCTGAGATTAGGTTCAGAAAGACTGGTTTGCTTGTCCTCTCTTGCTCTCTCATTTGCCTGCTCTGATAGAAACCATCTACCATGTGAGTTGCCCCATGCAGAGACCCATCAGCAAGGAACTGAGGCCTTCAGTCCAAAGCTTTTGGGGAACTGAATCCTGCCAATGATGACATGAGTGAGCTTGGAAGCAGATCCTCCCCGTCAGATAACAGACCTTCACACCACAGCTGCCACTGACGCCTTGATGGCAGCCTTGTGAGAGACCGTGAGGTAAAGGCACTCAGCTAAGCTATGCAGATTCCTGACAAAAATGGTGAGATAATAAATGCTCATTGCTTAATACTTAAATTTTGGGGTTAATTGTTATGCAGCAATAGATAACTAACACAAGGTATAAGAGAAGTAACTGAGTGAGAAGGGAGAGAGGGCAGTAGTTATGATCAGAGAATGGGGGGTCTGGGGTTCACGATTTCAGCCATGGAACAGCTGCCATACTTCATCCTTACCGAAGAGGGTGGCTAAATTGGCACAGAGGTCAAGTTCCTTGAAGATGAGGTCAAGGAGCTGAGATGCCAGGGTATTGGACAAGTCAGGTTCATAAATGTTTAAGTCATTCAGGATCACTGGGTGGAGAAGTATGCACCAGGTGTTGATTTCAACCAATGACAAGGTGGCAGTTGAGGCAGAGAAGACAACAAATTTAATGAGATAGTGGTATAAATCAGATGGAATGACCCTTCCCAAAGTTGTTTTTTTTAAGAGGTTGGCAAATTAATGGGATGCAAGGGGCAGCACTAAGGATCTAGGAAGATGCTGACCCCCAAAACTTGACCCTGGGATATGTGAAATGTGGAAGCATAGACAACCTCTTCTCAAAAGAGCTACAGGGGAAGTGGTGTCCTCAGTGTAGAGCCACATTTGAAGATTAAGTGGCTTAAAGGAAAGGTCCTTGGCTCCACATAGTGGGCACAGGACAAATATTAGTTGTCTCTAAACATTCATTTAAACATTTGTATGCCCTCGCTCTGTACCCCTCCCTCAATCTCTTTATTCAAAAGAGACCAGGGCCAGGTAAAGGGATGGGATGAGGCGGTTGGGGGCGGCGTGGCTCATCGCAAGAGGTCTACTAGGGATTCTCTCCTCCAGGCCCAGGGAGAGTTTGTACCAAGGCTTTCCCTAACTTCACTAGCGAAACTAGGAAGAGTCCGAAAACGAGGGTCATTCTCCCGCGTGCACATGGCACATCACCCCCTAAGAGACATTTATTTCTCCCACCAACGAACATTAATCGAGACCCTTACAAGTGCGAGATACCGGCGACACAAACACGAAAGAGACACACTCCCGAATACAGGGAAGGCGCCAGGCCGCGCTGCCTGTCCGCGCCAACATCCGTAGATTTCACGATGCTCAGACTTTTCCAGGTTCTCCCCACATTTTTGGCTGAGGTAAAATGTCGGAATTAGGCGTGCAGCCCGTACGAGACCCTATCAAGTCTTCGCCTTCATGGCTCCGGATTCCCCAGTCCGCACTCCCCAATCCGGGGGCGCAGTCCAGGAACGCGGGAAGTCCACGTGGGCTCCCCGGTGGCCCGCGGGGCGGGGCGCAATAGGCGGGGCCAGGCCGGAGGGTGAGGCTGGCCCCACCCCCGGGGCTCCCATGGCCCCCCGCGCCCCGCGGCCAGATGCTGACGTGTCCTTTCCTTCCCACTACACCTCCCGACACTACCTACTACGGCTGCCCCGGAAGTCCCGCCCCATACTTAGCCCGTCACCGCAAATCAGCTCTTTCAGCGCTTCCTGGAGCTTGCCTCGCGTTCAGGGACTAAAAGGCGGGGCTCCGCGAACAGGGTGCCTATTGGTTTGAGGTCCGGCGGGCTCTGGGCGCTAATTGGCCGGAGGGCGGTGGCGCTCTGGCACGCTTGCGCGGCGAGTAGAACGTGTGGCGGCGGCGGCGGAGAGCGCGTCTCCTCTTTCGCTCCCAGTCCCGCTGCTGCTCTTGTGAGCGCCCGGCGAGTCCGTGCCGTCCATTGCCCGAAACCCGTCGCTTGCCAGTTCTCTGCCGCGGCGGCCTCCCACTAACACCGACACCCACATTGACACCTCCAAGCCGGCCCACTGCCTTACTTGCTGCCGTTCCATCTCTACACATGGCCTCCTCCGCGCAGAGCGGCGGCACCTCCGGGGGACCCGCGGTCCCCACCGTGCAGCGGGGCATCGTCAAGATGGTGAGAGCGGGGCCCGGGACACTGACCCCACCGCCCGCCTCCGGGCGGGTTTTGGCGCCGGCTTCTCTTCCCCTTCCGCGAGTCTGCATGGTCTCCCAGATCCCTTTTCCTCTGTCCCTTTCCTTTTCACCCATTCTCGGAATTCCCTTCCTAGACGGAACCCGACACGGAATCCCCTTAGTACTTTGCTTTCCGGACACCCTGGCCGTCAAGGGTCACGGTGATTTCCGTGGTCGCGCGGCACTCAGATCTGCTGTTTACCTGGACAGATCGGTTACTTGATTGATTAACGGGGGTAATAAGTTGATATCTGCCCTCCCATCGCCCCGTTCTTCTGTCCATTTTGACATCTGCTGAGCAGTGTGCAGCTTTTCGAGATCCTGACATCCGCTCTTCCCTGAAACTAAGAGCATTTGGCCATCTTGAAGCTTTTCAGTTTCCACTGACGCTCACTTACTCCCAAGTTTTCTCGCTTTTTGGCCCTCGTATTCCGTCTTTTTCTCTCCACCTCTTCTGTCAAGTGTGTAGTCCCGAAAGCTCTTAGTATTTGTTCTCCCTCTCCTTTTGATCCTTAAATGCTAGGCCAGTAGGAATTTTAGCGATCGTTATTGTTCCCTCACCCCTTATACTTAAGGTGGTTCGAAGAGGGCAGTGACTTGCCTAAGGTCATCACATGGTGGCTTGGATCGGAGCCAGGACCGGGGCCCAAGTGTTCGGATTCCCAGTCCACGGCCCTAACGCTAGATTCTGCCTGATTTTATATCCCTTCACTCCCTACATTCTTGAATTTTGAATATAAAACCCTGCAAGACTAATTTTTAAAAAATTAACTCTCCGGCTCCATGATAATTTTGTAGTATAAATTCTCTTTATCACTTGTCACCTCTGTTCTCCCCCCAGCCCTCCCACATCTTGGAACTTGACGTTTCTTGGTTGTTAACAGATTTTCCAGTTGTGATGACTGCAGACTAATGGACTTTCAGACATTTCAGACTTCAGTACTGACTTCCTTCTGAAACAGCAAATGCCCTTTATGACATTTTCTCTCAAAGTTCCACAGTTTTTTGCGGTTGCCAGAAAGTTTAAAAAACATTCTGTTTTCTTGGCTCATTATCTGTCAGGGTTAAAATGTTCTTTAGTTTGTGTGTGTGTGTAAATTTTTGAGATTTTTTTTTCTCCAGCCTTATTCTCATGTATTCATTTCTTAGATAAAATTCTGCCACCAGCTGCGATTCCCAGGGTTTTCGGTATTGCTTTTCTCCTTTATGGGTAAATGGAAAGTCAGAATTTATTAGAAGCTGAATGAGAAGGGAATTTCCAAGGTCCACATATTTTTGCCTCTTCGAATCTTGATCTGTCCCATGAGTAGCTCCTCTTAGATTAGCTTTTTCATTTGCACTAATCTTCCCCGTCACCATAAGAACACAGCATTGCTTAGTGGTGTGGTGGTGGAATTGGCAGCATTGAGTGGATCTTTCTGAATTTTTTCCTTCTCTAAGGAAGGTGACCTGGATTCTATGAGGTGACCATGCCCACAGTTTACCCCCATGGATACTGA
Source organism: Eumetopias jubatus (assembly GCF_037043125.1). Lineage (NCBI taxonomy): Eukaryota > Metazoa > Chordata > Mammalia > Carnivora > Otariidae > Eumetopias > Eumetopias jubatus. Next base: position 84,405,383 of record NW_028274820.1, read on the forward strand.
ATATCAACAATCATTTATTAAGGGTCATGTCTTGTGCTGAGCATTTTGTTTGTATTATTTCATTTATAACACCTAACAAGTAGATAGCATTGTTGGTTACAGTCTACAGATGTGTAATCTGAGGTTTAGAAAGAATAGTTCACCCAAGGACAGGCACTTTTACTGGCAATAAGAGGCAGAACTGGGACTTGAACCCAGGACTGGCTGCCATAGCAAGTGCTGTTCAACATCATGCTATGCTGCTTCTGCCTCCAGGGCATGCTTTTATAATGTGGAGGGTGGGACCAGTGATGCATGACCACAAAATTGCAGGAAAGTGAAGCTGACTGTGATCAAGTTGAGGAAAGATTAGATGTTACTCCTTGTCTTATCCTCGAGCTGTTATTGTGGTGAGTGACTTCATTTAGTGCTTATGGTCATTATGTGCATAGGAGTGTGGTGTGGAAGACACATTTGAATCTGGGAGGAAGCTTTTAAAATTCAGCCCTTGGTGGGGCTCCTGGGTGGCCTAGTTGGTTAAGCATCTCCCTTTGGCTCAGGTCATGATCCTGGGGTCCTGGGATTGGCTCACTGCTCGGCGGGGAGCCTGCCTCTCTCTCTCCCTCTGCCTCTCCCCCAGCTTGTGCTCTCTCTCTCTCTCTCACTCTCTCAAATAATAAAATCTTAAAAGAAGAAAAAAAAAAAATTCAGCTATTGAGTAGTCTATTCTTTTTTGTGACCAAACTGCAGGGATGGGTGGGTGAGTTGCAGGTAGGGGTTAGGGGAGGGAAGCGAGGTGAACTGCAGGGCGACAGGCAGATTTGTGCCAGGAGTAGAAGCCTTGTCTGGAATGAAAAATCGACCACTGGCAAATTGCTCTGTGTGAAGCCCTTCTGCTACGCAAAGTTGTATTTTCCTGGAGAGAGATCATTTCCAGTGGTACTAGGAACTGCTTTGTAAGAACTCTACAAAGGAAAATGGAGCTCTGTGAAAGGATAGTGAGAAGGAAATAGTTTGGAGAATTGGAACATAGTTACTGCCTTTTGGGAGAGGGGTAGAGCCTGGAATACTGACTAACCAGAGGTATACTTTTCAAGGGAGCCCTCCATATTTGTCTGGACTCAGGCTGAGCTGCAGGTCTGAAACGGTATAGGGATGAGCTTTGCTGAATAGTCTTTCCTCTTTTTTGGGGGGCAAAAATCAGATTATAGAGCCATGGAAGGTACAAGTTTCTTCTGGTCTCTGCCTTCTAATCCTAGTAAGTTCTGTGTTACTTTTTTTTTTTTTAAGGTTAAAGAAGAAAGTACTCAGAAATCAAGTTGTAAAAAATCTTTCCATTTGACCAGTTTTAAAAAATGATGGTGAAGGTAGTGGCTTGTCTGCTTTTGAGTGTGGGAGCAAAGAGACAGAAACAGAGTTGGTTCTGGAATGTGTTTAAGGAGGAAGTGGGCAGTAAGTTGACATAAGCATTTTGGAGCTGTTCTGTTACTGAAAAGGCAGTGAGGATGATGGAAAAACTGAAGGTGGATTTATATTTCCTGAGTTGGGATGAGACTGGCAAGTGTGTGGGCAGACAAAATATAACCTGGAAAAGTAAATGTCCTGTCAAATCAGATACTATTTTCTCAAAACCCTGAAGGATTCTAACTCTGGATTTTTTTTTTTTTTTTAATAATTTGCTAGACTTCTTTAACTGCAACAGAGTATTATCAGCACATGAAAGATAGATGAGATTGGGAGAAGTCTTGGGGTATTTAGTATAAAATTTGGTCACTCCACTTAGCAGCTACTTAGAGATGGCTGTTTTCTCCAGTCTTACCCACCTGATTTACTTTCTGTTTTGGGGATAGAGCCCTTTTCTATGTCTTTTCACTCTGACTTTCCCATTCTAACTCGGTGTGTTTGTGTGTCTTTTCAAGCAGGAGCCACCTGGGTTGCTTTCAGGACAGCCGAATTAGTCTGCCACAGTTTTTGAATCTTTTGTGCTTATCAGAAGCAGCTATGGAAGCAGCATATCTTACCCTGCTTATGGTGTGAAAGGCCAAAGGGAGGATAATGCGAAATCTCCGTTTATTTCACCCCGCCCCTCTTAATTGCCTAAAGGAGAAAGGAATCCCTCTGCCAGTCGTCTTTGGTTTTAGGCTGAGAACCATGATTCTCACTGGGTGACTAAGGCAGAGGGGCATCAAAAGGAGGAGATGGCCACAGTTTCCTCCTTCAGCAGGAATTGTGCTGCCAGGTTGTTCTGAAGTGGGATATAGACTTCCTAGTGAGTAGCTTAGTGGAAATTTCTCCAGTGTGCAGCTTGTAGGAAATGCTACCTGTAATTTAGATTATTATAGCTAACTGTTTCTTAGGTTTCTGAACTAAGAAGTATGTGTCTTTCCAGAGTGTAGTGGGGACAAAGAGTAGTAGTTCATTGATCTGCTCCTTCCTACGTGCACTTAGCTCATGCAGACTGAAAGAAAAAAACATCTTTCCTAACCTACTTAAAATACTCTTATTCTACTACTCAGGGACAAGGTAGCTGAATAACAGTATTTTAGTAGAGCCATTTGCAAAGAACTAGGTAAAATAGGATGGAAGGCTTTTCCCTGTAGTCTTAAAATTGCCCACTTCTCAGCAGGTGAGCATGGTAGCTTTCAGTCAAGATTGTAAGTAAAGGAGCACTAAGTTTCCACTAAGTTTCTACTGTATCTTAAATGTTTTCTGTCATTTTTTTTTTCTGCATGAAAAGAAAGCATCCAGCTGGCTGCTGCCATGTACTAATGATACAGAGTGGTGAGCAATCATACTTCCTTTCTTTCTTGAATAAACTTTATTGATCATCTGCTGTGTCAATCTTTATGTGGATATTGGAGAAACAGTGGTAAAAAGTAGATCAGATTCCTGCCCTTATGGTTTATGGAGGAGACAGACAATAAAAAAGTAAACAAGAAATAAGCATGATATTATAAGATAATGATTTCTGGGGAATGGGACAGAGTGGTTGGGAGCAATGGAAGGAGTGGCTCCCATAGATACGGTGTTTAGGAAAGGCTTTTCTCAGCATTTGTGCTGAAATCTGATGGACAGCTAACAACCAGCCATAGGGGAAGTGTGTTCTTGGTAAAGGGAACAGCAAGTGCAAAAGCTGTAGGGTCCCCGCTCATGTTTATCTTCAGTGTTTTTATAGTAGCTCTTTAATTCCTTCAAGGTCAGTGTTCCACATAAATGGTATGGATTTAACCTGAACTATTAATCTGTGTTTTAGGGTGATAGAAGGCAGAAAGGCAGTAGAGGTGGTTGCTGTCCTGGTACACTGGTGAGATAGATAGCTGACATTAACTCAATGTAAACAGTGAGAAACTGATAAAAAAATACTTGCTCTTGGTCATATACATGTTTCGTACAGGGCCAAGGCTAAGGTTTTTTGACTTCCTGTTAGCCAGTCCTGTGTATTCTTAAGGTCACCACCTTTCAGTGGAGGGTACTTAACTGAAAAGATAAATGCCAGGAGCAGGCTCAATGAGAGTCAAAGAGCATGTAGAATTTGTCACTGTTTATACTTCTGTTAGCATTTTATTACTACGTTGAATGTTCTGCTGCTCTGGCTTCTGGCAACACTTTTAACCTAGTAAGCTTTAGTGACAGTGATGGTGAAAAGCAAAGTAGCATGCTCCAGAGCTCAAACTAATGGTCAGGAAGGAACTAGCTCATGCATAGTGTGGCTTATTAACATGAGGGGAGACTCCTGAGCCTGGATAGTTATCAGTGCTGGTAATAAGTGGGCAGATGATTTGGTGGAGTCTGTGCCTCAGTTTACTTGGAGTGTGACATTTGGGAAATGAGTGAAGGTTCTAAGTCCTGTTGTGTACTCACCAGCGTGGACTAGCTGTCCAGCTGACAGGTGTGGTTCTAGCAGGGGGTGCAGTAGATATCCTTTGGAATCTGGTCTTTGGATTTATTTTATTTCATTTCTTCAAGAAATAACATAGCTAAATATTGTAGGAAATTCTTTGCCGTTTCCGGGACAGGGCATGAAGTAAAGGGGTTCAACTCTTAGGGGCTTATGTAGTTTTTCCCCTTTGTCTTGTTGGGAAATGGAGAGATACCCAGTTTCTGTTGCTAATTCCTCTCTTGGGAGACTGACATATGCTTTTTGTTTTTACAGTAGAAATTGATGCAGAATCACAGGTTGTGAACATTTGATGCAGATGGAGTGTTGTGGGATTTCACTTAATTTCAGTGAGACTCAATATGATAAACTAATGTTTTTCTCACTTAGCTCTAATGTTTAGGAAAAAACAGTGGTTTCAGTTGGCATTTTTTTAAAATTAGGAAGTAAAACAACTTACAGGTAAAAATCTAATGAAAATTAGGTGACATTTTCGGATGTCATTTTTGAGATGTATGATATAAACTGGGCTTGACACATTTTCTGTTTATATGCTTATGATGAGTGATTTAAGGCACCATCTCCTCCCTTTATGCCTTAACACATTTTGAGGTGCTTTAGATTCTATATGGGAAGTCTTCTTGGGATGGTCTTATAACATCAACCTCCTGTGTAAGAGGAGGAATTGAAAAGATGGGAGAATCTGTGCCTAAAGTTAATAAACCTAATTTATTAACATTGTCTTTGGGAAGCAGCCTGGCAGAGAAGAGAGATTGATTGACCTAGGATTCAGGGGATACAGTTCTAGCCCAGATGGTGCTATTCTCCACATGGGTGATGTGGGGTAAGATATTTCACCTCTCAGACTCTTTCTTAAATGAAGTGGTAAGCTCAGTCTCTAAACTTCTAACAGTCCCAAAAGACTGTGATTGTATAAGAAACCTTATATTGCATCTCATTTAGGCATGATGAATCAAAACTGAGAAATCTACCGTATGGTAGGCTTCACTTTGAATTGCTGCTTATCCTGCAATGAAACATGTTTTCTGTTGCCATTGCTTGTTTTTTTTTTTTTTTTTTTTGCGACAGTAGATGAAATATGAAATGTGGTTTTTGTAGTGTAGAAGATGAGGGAGTTAGAATTTGAATTACACTAAATGACTGAGTAGCGGAGTGGATTAGAGGTGGTAGATAGAAATGAGCCAGGGGGTTTCTGGCCTCAGCAGTGGTATCAGGATAGACTAGTGGATGCTCGTTTGGGACCCAGAAGAACATGCCAGCAGTGGGTTTTATTTACCATCTCAGCTCTGCCTCAGGACATCCTGACATTCTCCTGGGGCAACAGGTCTTGACTTGGGAAGGGTGGGGATGAGGAGGGCACTCCGGGAACCTGTAGCTCATGGGGAGCATTTACTCTGGTCCTGCTCTTACTTGAAGGAATCTGGGGGAGCTTGGTAGGGTTTTGAGCTCTGCTTTTCACACTTCAAGGCTGGAGCTTCTTCCTTTAGGTCATCCTAATTGTCTTTTGCAACTCTTTTCCACTTCATTTAATGTGCAAGTATAGGAACCATCATAATCTATTCTTGGTAGTTCCTCACATGGTTTCTTTTGAGTTTATTTTTTATTGTAAGCTTTCTTAAATCCTTTGTGGGAGTAGATTTAGAGAGAAACAGCCCAGATCGTTGCTTCAGGACCACCTGGAAGGCCTTTCAGAGGCACTGAATTAGAATCTCAGTGAGTGTGGCCTGGGAATCTGTATTTTTTAAAAAGCCTCTCCTAGGTGATTTCTAAAAGAGTCATTTTTGGATCAATTCAGGGACTGGCATTTGAGACCCACTGATCTTGTTTAACTCCTTTTCTGTATGTAGTTGAAGGGGCAGGACACAAATGACAAAAGGAGTGTTGGGTGGGTGCATCAGAATTTTATGAGGGGAGGGTACTAGTCTCTTTCTTTTTAGTGCTTGTCTTGATGGCTTCCAGGACACTTTGCACTGCTTTTTATTTACTTATTTACTTATTTATTTATTTATTTTTTAAAGATTTTATTTATTAATGAGAGACAGAGAGAGAGAGAGGCAGAGGGAGAAGCAGGCTCCCAAGGAGCAGGGAGCTCAATGCGGGACTCCATCCCAGGACCCTGGGATCATGACCTGAGCTGAAGGCAGACGCTTAACCATCTGAGCCACCCAGGCGCCCTGCACTGCTTTTAATCTGTAGCTCAGTATTGGGCTGACGTCCTCAGGGGTCCATTTACAGTGATCTGAGATCCTATTCTTGGGTCATAACTGATAGCTGAGTAGTTGTTGTTTTACATGCCTGATTTAGGCCATATGCTCATTTTAACACTCATCTGCCACTTTTCCTTCTATTTGCATAGATTCCCAAGATCTTCCTATAATTTGGCGCCAATAACTTGGCACATTATTACTATGGAAGTCTTTAGTGTCATCTACAAACATGAAGATTCTGTGCTGCTCACTTTCTACTTTCGTAATCCTTGGGAGCCATACACTTGGGCCTTTTGGTTTGTTTCTATCCTGTTTTCTTGTTTATAAGCCCCATTCTTAACCATATCAGTAAAACCCCGAATGACCTCTTTGATGGTCTTCGTCTTTACTTTTTATTCCACTAGTTTGTCTAATATGGAAATAAAATTTTCTTAAAATTCTCAAGTCTTCAAAGACCTTATGATTAAAGGTCACATCTGTAGTTCCCTTGGTGGCTTTTCCTCATATTGACCAACGGCTTTCTAGTTCATCCCTGAATTCCTTCAAAAAGTTCAGGTGAATGCCAGCCAGTGTTGATAATTTAATAATTACCAGTATTTAAGTTTTGGACTTAATACCTGCTCATAAGATTTCAAATAGCATAGAAGTATGTAAAATTAAATACAAAAATCTCTCTCTCTCTGGCCTTATCCCTCAGTTTTCTAACATTCATTCTCATTCCCCTAAGGAAATGTGTTTCCAAACTTTTCATGCAGAAATATACATCCTCCTTCTTTTCTTTAAGAAATAAAAATGGGGTCATAATATATGTGTCCTGCAACTTTTTAGAAAATCATCATGACTAGGAACCCCTGAAATATTATTTTTAAAGCAAACTTAATTTGGATATTCTGGGTGGCTCAGTTGGTTAAGCGTCTGCCATAATATGGCTCACGTCATGATTTCCGGGTCCTGAGATTGAGCCCCCCCATCGGGCTTCTTGCATAGTGGGGAATCTGCTTTTCTCTCTCTCTCTTTCTCTCAAATAAATAAATAAAATCCTAAAAAAAATAAAGCAAACTTAATTTTACTGTTGGAAATGGAAAACCTGTGTTATCTGCCATAACTAGAAAGTATCTTAAAAGATGCACAATGAAAAAAATGTTATTAAATTCTAGCTAGGTCTTGTGTCTTGTGGAGGGCTCTGAAGAAAGTTTAACAAGTGATGAAGATGTGCCAAAGGCTTCCTGCCACCAAACTGGAACTTTCTTCTTCATTTAATAGGAATCATTGAAGGAGACTTGGAACGGGGACAGTTCTTATGCATGTGTAGATATTAAATGCTGATATATACAGGGTTCATTTATCCCTTAAAGCAGTTTTTTTTTTGGTCTGTTTTTAAACAAGCCCACACATTGGGAAACAGACATAACTTGTGTCTTGAGGCAGAACTGAACTGATTTCTCGAGTGTCTGTGGTTCAGGTCATTAGCTTCACTGACTACTAGCCATATAACCATGGGCAGGTAATTTTACCCCTTCAAGTTCTAGTTTTGCCTGTAAATGGGTGTAATAACAGCACTCTCCTAATAGGGTTGTGGCTGATTAAATGAGAATGCGTGGAAAATGTTTAGCACAGTGTCCAGCGCATGTGGCATTCAGTAACCATTAGCTGGTCTTAGTCCAGCAGTTTCTGTATCAATCCTCAAGTCAGATGGGAATGAAAACGAAACTGGTTGAGCAAAATGAGAGGAATAAAGAAAGACACCTGGCAGGTCTTGTGATGTTAAAGTTGTTTGATTTAAAGGACTGGCTTTAGTTTTGAGATAATGTTGTTAATACTTTTTCTTTTGCTAAAATATCCTTTATTGTATAAATAATGTGATGACAGTCGTTTTAATATCCTTGGCAAAAGTAAAAACTAGATAACCGGTTAGTCCCTAATTTGGGGAGGGGGGCAGGGGAATCTTATCTATGAAATTTAAAAGTCTGGGAACCCCTGGCACAGCAGAAATGTGTACACCTGGCAAATGTGTAACTCCTCTGAACTTCAGAGATATTAGCTATTGAAATACTAGGAAAGATTAAACAAGTTGAGGTCATGTGTGGAAGACTTCAGTTGTGTGTGTGTCAGTACTAGCTGTTGTTCAGTGTCACAGGGGTGACTAGTTAGGAGGAACTCAAGTGAGAAAAGTTCTAACTCCCTTTGGTTCCCTGCCCGCATCCTCCCAGCAACCTTCTAGCCTCTGGTATAGGACCATCCTGCATTTCCTCCCCCTCCTCCAGTACCCTTATCACTGCTTGCGTCAACTCCACCCCTGCCCAAATCCACATCAAAACTTGGAAGTTGATATGGTGATATATTTAGAACAATTTTTTCACTACAATGTAAAACATTTTTTTAAAGACTATTTATTTGAGCGAGAGCGAGGGGAGAGGTAGAAAAGCAGACTCTCCCCTGAGCAGGGAGCCCGATGCGGGGCTCAGTCCCAAGACTCCGGGATCATGACCTGAGCCAAAGGCAGACATTTAACTGACTGAGCCACCCAGGCGCCCCTAAAACATTTTTTTTAAAAATTTTATTTATTGGGCGCCTGGGTGGCTCAGTTGGTTAAGCGACTGCCTTCGGCTCCGTTCGTGATCCCGGAGTCCCGGGATCGAGTCCCGCATCGGGCTCCCTGCTCAGCGAGGAGCCCGCTTCTCCCTCTGACCCTCCCCACCTCTCATGTACTCTTTCTCTCTCATTCTCGCTCTCTCAAATAAATAAATAAATCTTAAAAAAAATTTTTATTTATTTTCGGGCTCCTGGGTGTCTCAGTGGTTAAGCGTCTGCCTTCGGCTCCGGTCATGATCACGGAGTCCTGGGATCAAGCCCTGCATCTGGCTCCCTGCTCAGCGGGGAGCCTGCTTCTCTCTCTCTCCCACTCCACCTGGTTGTGTTCCCTCTCTCGCTGTGTCTCTCTCTGTCAAATAAATAAAATCTTAAAAAAAAATTATTTATTTTAGAGAGAGTGCGTTTGAGTGGAGGGGGAGGGGCAGAGGGAGAGGGGGAGAATCTCAAGCCGACTCCATGCTGAATCTGGAGCCAGACTCAGTTCTCACCTGTTGTCTTGGCATAATTATCAGTAACACCCCTTTTCACTTCAAACTCTCCTGATTCCAGGGATAAAATGGTTGTTTACTTGGTACAAACAGTCAAATCTGGGAGAGAGTGGGGTGACAAAGTTTACAGAGACCAATATAAACCGAAGGGAAATGTTTCTGTAAATCTAGCAACTGGGATGGCCTAAAAGGAGGGTCTCATGGCTAAGAAAGCCTTTAATGGACAGAAGGCGGCCTAGGCTTGAGACCCTAGGCTATGTGCTTGGTTCTGGGTAAAGCTTTGGGCTGACGAAATTTTAGTTGTCAGTCTCATTAAAATGTTGCTATTAAATAGAAGCAGGTAGCTTTGTTTTGTGATGGAAAGGGAAACTTGTGAATTTAAATACTGATGGTTTTCTTGGAGAATGGATGGGTTGGAAAATCAGATGTGAGATTTTCAGATCCGTTTGTTTTAAAAATCTTTTCTGGGGAGGTGGTGAAAGTGACAGGTCTTGACAGAGGCAGAGAAAGAAAATAGATGAGCTAAAAGGAGAAATGGGTAAGTACAGGTGGAAATACCAGGTAGTCTTGGAAGCAGCTGTGAGCAACGTGGATGCAATGTGCAGGGTTAAGGCAACTTGCCTAAAGTGACTAAGCGTTGCTGGAAGTTTGTAGTGGAGAAAGGAACAAGAGGTGAGGTTTCTAAGTTTTTGTTTCCAGTCTTTGGAATGGGAGGTTAGTGAACTTTAAACTTCATGAATTCTGTTCCAGGAAAGGGAAAATCATTGTTTTATAGCCTTTAATACCAGGGGCATTTTTATTTTTGGCAGCAACCCAAAACAGTGCGTTATCATGCCAAGTGTAATTGATCTGCTTACCTAACAGTACTCTCCCAGGTCTTCATGAAAAGTGGTGCATTCTTTCCCTACTTTGCTTTCCTTCTTCCCTCTGTGCGGAAGGGAGACTCTGGAGTGCCTGGGTCCTGGAATCCTGCTGAGATCTGTTATTCTTTGTGCAGTAATTGCTTATGTTATTACTCTTGGCAGGTGAGCCCTTTCACAGCCCAGAGGCCAGGAGGCTGCCTCTGTTACTTCAGTGCCGAGTTATCTTGTTAAACTCTTCTCTTGTGAGAGCTTTAGAATCTCTTGAGACCTCCTGCAGGCTCTCTGTGGGGCACAGGCCCAGCTCCTGGGTAAGCCTGCCCTGCCCCAGTGTTAGTCATCGTGATTCCAGCTCTGGAGGACTAGCTCTCCGTTACATAGTGAGGCAGTGTAGGGAACGCTTGGTTTCCATTTAACTCTTAAGTGTTCCCGTTATCAGTGCTCTTAATGAAAGTACCTCTCTCACTCTTGTGTCAAAGAAAATGTGTTTCTTTGATTATCAACAGAAGCTAAAAGCCAGTGTAGGGAGAATAAGAAGCTCGGGACTTAGATTATCTGAAGAACTTAGAACATTGGTTTTTGAAAGTGGTTGATGGCACGGTGCAAAGAGTAAAGATGCCCTGTGAGTCTGAGCTGTCCATAAACTTGGATTGAATTCTATGCTTTATTTTAAAGAAATGTATTTATTATGTCATTCATTAGAGAGTGCACTCCCTCTGCGCACCCCCCCGCAAAGGAGAGGGGAATCAGAGCTGGACTTTTTGGTTAGCATAGGCTGTGCAGAATATTATGGATGTTTTTATTTTATTTATTTTTTGAGATTTTATTTGAGAGAGAGGGAGCACACGGTGGGAGGTGGCGGGGGGGGAAGAGCAGAGGGAGGGAGAAGCAGACTCCCCACTGATAAGGGAGCCTGATGCAGGGCTCAATCCCAGGACCCCGGGACGACGACCTGGGCTGAAGGCAGACGCTTAACAGGCTGAGCCACCCAGGCGCCCCTGGAGGGGGCGTTTTTAATAAAATGGAGGAGCAATCTCTTCTGGGCAGTACCTGCAGTTAAGATAACACAGGGGAATTCCAGATAGGCCAGATAGCCTTCTCTTTAGCTTCTTGAGGAGGTATGCAAATCTGTGCTTTGTGGTGGAGGATGGAGGAGCGAGACTGGGGCACCACCAGGTAGTGGGGAAGGATGACCACTTGTCTTGTGTTCTCCAGCTGTGTTAGATGATTGGAGACTTCAATTTTTATTCCCCCATGATAGTTTTCCTAGGATTTTAATGGTAAGAAGAATCCTGGGATGGTACATTAATTTAGCAATAAAGGACTCTGAAATGTTTATGGTAGATTTGTGATTCGTACTTTATTTTGACATCTAAAATTGAGCATTAACATTTCAAATAGGAAGAGTTTCCAAACAAATCTGGAAAATAAAGTGGGAAAATTAATGCTTTTCGTGGGTAGCTTAGAAATTGAATTACATCCTTAAGTTCTACAGTCAGGCCTGCATATAAACCAAAATAAATATGTTAGATATTCTTTAGAGTTGATTCACTCTGAATAGTACTGAGTATTATGCTCTATAAGCTAGCATCCCTTTTGCTGTAAGTTCTAAGAAAAAATGCATAGGACTTTATGGCAGCAAACCAAAGGCAATAATCTTCATTTCTCTCAGGTCTTTCAGGGTCTCTGGTGTGCTTTCATTTAGCTGTATCTGGTATCAGCCCTCCTTCCCCTCCTAATTATTGGACTGTGATGTGACCTGTTGTACTCTGGGCCACTATGCCCGCAGTGCTCTGAGAAGTCCGAGATGGCGGCTACAGCCATGCGGGCTAGTCGGGTAATAGCTGCCCTCTGGCTGCTGCCTCCCTGGATCAGGAAGCGAGGGGGCATTTCCCTCCTTCCTCTGAGCATTGAGGGTGCTGAGGCGGAAAGAGTCCAAGTCAGGGGTGGGGACTGGACTGACCCAATAACTGAGTAGCTCCCGGAATGCAGTCCCAGGCTTCTCTAGTCTGCCTCAGCAACCCCTGCTTCACCCCCATCAGTTCCTGCAGGGAAGAGGGATGGTGGGATGGCCTTTTTTGTCATCAGAAACTTTTTTGGGGGTTTCCTTAAGAGAAGAAAGAAGCCTTTGTGTTTGGGGAGCTTCATCCTCTACCTGCAGGGTGGACACAGAAGTTTAAGAGGCATCTGCTCTTCAAGCCTCCTCTCATATGACCACATGAAGTAGTCCTGAAACTGGGCATGTAGATGAAATGTATGTGAACAGAACAGCTGCATCAGTTATTTGAAACCCGGAAGAGAGGCTGAGGCCAGATACTCTAGAAGTGTGTATTTTGAAGTGTTTAAGAAAAGGTACAAATCAGTGACTTTTTAAAGTGCTTTCAGTGCTTTAAAATTTCTGGTAGTCCCCAACCAAATCTTTGGACTAGGGTTCCAGTTCATCATGATTTGGTTAATCACTATTACAGGTTGGGATGTGGAAAACATTCAGAATGCACAGCCCTTAGAATTGTGAACCCTGCTCGTGGCTGGCACAGGAACACATCTGTAGTACTTTGTGCATGTACAGCGCTTAGAAGAGCCCTAGAGCCTACAGTTGGATGTTTCTAGTGGCTGCATTGGACTCCACCTGGGGTCTGGTTGGGGAATGGTGGATTATGAGCCTGTCAGAGACCGCTGTGTGCTGGCTCAATGGTAGCCCAAGCTTGCTTGTGCCCTCCCTGAGCACTTGCCTCTCTGTCACAGTGTGTTCTTTGCCTACCCACTTACATTTCTCTGAAGATAAAAAGGAAGTAGCATTACTTTTGTTGCTTCCAGTTAAGGCATTCAAATGTATTTTTGTTACCTTGGTATTGGGATACAGGCTTTGGGGTATAAACCTAGCAAGACATTCTTGTCTGTTAAATAAGAATAAATGTAAGAATTATGGAGAATATAATCATAGAAAAAATTATCACATTTGCTAGTGTCCCTTTGGGGGATATAGGAAGTGACTGAGGGAAGTGGGAAGACAATTGAATATTGAACACTTAATTGGGAGGCTCTCCCGTGTGGTCTGGGATATAGATTTGAGTGGTTTCTGTTGAATAGAGTAGACTTGACAGCTTACAGGAAATAATCAATTGAGTGGTTAGAAATGAGTTAGCTAAGACGTTCTTGAAGGAGGTAGCAAGGGAAATTCAACATCTCCTAATAAGAGGACTGCTGAGGGAAGGGGGCTGAAGAAAATGTTCTCAGAAATAAGACAAACTTCCTAGGGGAGAATGGACCGATGCTGAAGATAGTTGAGGCTGCGTTAGAGAGGGCAGAGCAGGCCGGACCAGGTACTGAGCTCTGGGAGTGGAGAATCCTGGATGAAGGGAGGAGGACGCTTGCCTGTGGGTCGTGCCGAGGGGGTGGGTGGCAGGCCTTTGGGCTACCTGTTGCCACTTGGCAGAGAAATAGGAAAACAGCTGTGAGTGTGGCACATGCTCTTGAGATCCTGGCTCTTGTCAGCTTCAGCAAAAATCCACTGAGCTAGGAGCTGTTTAAGGACAAGGACCATGTCTTAATTGTTGTTGGCCCCTCTCTCCAGAGTCTGGCACTGTGCTTTAGACACAGTAGGGCCACTCATTTATTAAAAAAATCCTTCATACTGCCTTTGTCTCTGGTCTTGTTCTGGGCTCTGGGGCTATGAGGATGACTAGGGTAGACCTGATCCTTGTCCTCATAGATCTTGTAGCTTTGAGAGGAAAACCAGTACTAAACATGTTGCTCTTCTATTTAGTGTTGTGATGTATTCCGTGGGAAAAAGTACAGCGTAGTCAGCACATATAGCAAGGCCATCTGACCCAGTCTGGGGTTTGGCCTCTTTGAGGAAACCGTTTAAGTGAATTTGCCAGAGAACATGTTTCTGAGCCAGGCAGTTAGGGTGGGATAAAGAGACTGGGAATTAATAACTTTATTGTGCATACCCGTCACTCAAGGATCTTATTGTAATGCAGATTCTGATTCGGTAGGTCCTGGGTGGAATTGGAGTGTCTGCGTTTCTGACAACCTCTCAAGTGATTGTTGGTCTGTAATTTTTTTCAGAGGCTTTCTGTGCGTCCTTCTCACTTCTGCCTTTTTTATTCTTTTGCTGCAGTTGAAAGATGATGGGACTCAATTGGGTCATTTTTCCCCCCAGGCTGTAGCCATGGTGGCTGCAGTAATAGAACTGTCTAGGGCTTTCTAGCTGTAATTGATTAGCAGTAGAGACTGTTCCTCCTGTGCCCTCCACATGCTGACTGAAAATTCTACTCTACTGTCCTTCCATTTTGATCTGGACAACCTACATTGTAGAGAAGGCCGGGAGGAGTAAATTTTAGGATTTGGTTAAGAACAAAACAAAATCCAGTGTCTTGCATATTAACAGAGAATTTCTTTTGGCATCTCCCAAAACACCCTTCTAGATAAGCGTGGGGGACTCAGGCATTGTTTTTGATAATCCCATTCCTCTATGATAATAAAGAAGGCCCACTCTGAGGGGTAAAGAGGTTATAACCAAGATTATAAGGCTTCACTGAAACCAAAAATGTGTATGGTGCTCTTGTCTCTTATAGAATGTTCAGTTGGGATTCCTGGGGGGCTCAATAGGTTAAGTGTCTGCCTTCGGCTTGGATCGTGATCCCAGGGTCCTGGGATCGAGCGATACATCCGGCTCTCCGCTCAGCGGGGAACCTGCTTCTCTCTCTGCCTGCCGCTCGCCCTGCTTGTGAGCTCGCTCGCTCTCTCTGACACACACACACACACACACACACAAGAATGTTCTCAATCATAACTGAACTGTCATCAGTTGTTTCCTAAAACTTTTGAGACATTAAGCAGTTTCTGGCTTTTCTGAATATAAAACCTAATTAGATCACACATGTAAATTTTAAAAATCCCCACCAGATAACTAGCATAGGAAGAAAGAGGGACTCTCCCTAAAACCTGAGATCCTTTTTGGGTGCGATCACCTTTTTGAACTGCGCGCTCAGACGAGGTTTGAATTCTGTGATTTGAAAGCATTGTATTTTATTTGGAAAAAGAATGTGAAGCAGTGAATGGATAACTTCAAAAGATGTCCCTGCAACACCATAACAACTTGACAGTCATTTTCTTAGTGTTGTGTGCATAGAGCAGGGGAGGGAGGGAGGTGAGGAGCAAGACAACCACCAGCTTCAGAAGTACCAATGAGATCCAGTTTTTGTGATTGTATTGTCATAAGGCTCTAAGACAGCCTGTAGTATGTTTAGCACCTAAAATTTTTTTAAACCTTATTTTGAAGAATTTCAGACTTACATAAACATTACAAGGGTAGTACAAATAACTTCTGTGTTCCCTTCATCCAGAGTCCTCAATTGCCATATCATCTCTCTGTATTTATTACAGTCCTTACTCATGGTAGTTCTGTTCTGTAAACTTGCAGACACTGGAGAGAATACTGAACCATCTCTCCTGTGAGAGATAACAGAGTTAGGTTCCTGCCAGCCTCTGGTCCTCACATTTTCATCAAGTGATGGATATCTGACCTTGTTCCATATGTGCTTCTGGTGAAAGACACCTTATTTTAATATATATTGTTGATTCATTAACATTGAACTTATGACCAAAAGCACTATAACTCATGCCCAAATGAAATTTATCTAACATTTTCTCTGTAAGGCACATCACAACATCTTTCTTTGTGCTTAAAGATCACTTCAGGACTACACCTGGGGACCATTTTAAATTTAAACAGTGAGATCTTCAACAAAAAGCCCTGCTGACTGCAGTAATTTTTCTTTACCTTTAATATAGTCTGAGTACTTGACCATAACCATTCAGTCAGTAGAGGGGTCAAAATCCTTTAGGGATAATCTTTTATGTTCCAAAGTCAATTAATTTTTTCTTCATCTTCTTTTGGTAATCTTCACATGTGACTGTTGCTCACTTTGAAATTTTCTTTGGACAACTGGAATGGATCTCTCTGAAATGGCGCTCACATTTGCCTGCCATATAGTTTTTCCTGAGTTCTTCTCTTATTTCTGACTAATTGTGTCTCAATCTCTGTGTCCTTGACAACAGTGGAGCCGAGCATTGAGTAGCGAGGACTTGGTTCTGCAGAGGAGTCATCCTGGGGACAGTCCTGGTACAGGCTTCCCGGAGATTGAGTCAGTTCCTTCATGGTGAGGCTTTATTTGTGCATGAGTGAGCTACAATCTTGGCGTTTTAATGTAAGCTACCAATTTTTTTTTTATTAAGGTACAATTGATATACAACATATATTAGTTTCAGGTGTACAACATAACAGTGTGATATTGTATACTGTAAAATGATCACCACAAGAAGTCTAGGTAGTATCTGTCACCATACATAATTACAGAACTTTTTTTCTTGTGATCTCTTAAGATCTCTCTTAGCAACTTTCAGATACGCAGTGCAGTATATAGTTGCCATGCTGTACATGGTATCTTCATGACTCATGTATTTTTTAATTAGAAGTTTGTACCTTTTGACTCTCTTCACCTACTTTGCCCGCTGTCACCCACAGGCACCAGTTTTTTGACTCAGAGTTCTCAAAAACTTAGCATTTGGGGTTTACTGAAAGTGTGCCAGGAAAACCTGGGTTCTAGCTCTGCTGTCATCATATGACCGTGCCATGGTTTCCTCCGTTGTAAGATGAGGATAACCGGGCCTGCTCTGCTTCCTCAGAGCATTGTTGTGAGGATCAAGAGGGGTGGAGGTCAGGGAGGGAAGGGAAAAGAGACCAACATGCCCTTAACTTTTACTGAGTACCTGCTAGGTGTCTGGTACTGTGAGGCATCTCACTTCGTCATCCTAACAACCCAGAGGGGATGGGGGGAGTAGTATTGTCCTCATTTACAGGTGAGGGAATATCGCAGTACTTGAAATGGTTTTTACTTGAGTTTGTTTTCAGACTCAAGACGGATTTCAGAGTTGATGGACATCAGAGGCTATGAGTGCCACCATACTTTGTCAGGGATAAAGTTCAGTGCGGATGTAAGTTACAATACTTCTTTACCATTACCTCTTAGGACAAAGATTCTGACATAAGCACTTAAATCTACTTTCCTAGACGGGGGGATCTTAGCTGATAAATAGGGAAGGTAGATTATGGATTATTTAATCTTTTCTGATTGAATTCAGTTGTTGGCGAATTTTCCATGATTTTGGTATTTACTCTACCCCCAGAAGAAATGTCCACTTTTTTCTATTGTACATACTCTTACAATCTTTACTTGAAGACTACACTTTGAGCCATTTCTCTTTTTTAAAGATTTATTTATTTTTTTTAGAGAGCAGGGGGAGGGGCAGAGGCAGAGGGTGAGAGAATTCCAAGCAGACTCCCTGCTGAGTGCAGAGCCCAATGTGGTCATGACCTGAGCCAAAATCAAGAGTTGGACACTTAACTCACTGAGACACCCAGGTGCCCCTGAACCATTTCTTAAACAATATTGGCTATTATTGGGTCTTTTCGCCAGCTATTCTTACTTAGATTTCATTACAGCTCTCATGGGTATTCTTGTATATTTTATGAATATTTATAAATGAAGAAACTAAGGCAAATAGAGCCAGTTAACTTTCAAAGGTCACCACTGACATTGATTTGATTCTGAAACCAAATTCTTACTGCTACATACCACTGTCCCTTCTCTGATTACAAAAAGGAGCAGTTTGTATAACTTGAAGTGGTAGTCCAGAATTTATTTTTGCTGTGCACTTGCTATTTAGACTACCATAAGATTAGTTTTCATCTCACTTCCTTGTCATAATACATCAGAGGTTGGCAAACTGACTCTGTAAAGGGCCAGGTAGTAAATATTTTAGGCTTTGCAGGCCATACGGTCTCTGTTGAAGCTACTCAACTCTGCTTCCAGTGTGAAAGCAGCCATAGACAAACAAATGATCTTGGCCATATTCCAATAAAACTTTATTTATGGACACTGAAATTTGAATTTCATACTCTTTTCATATGTTACATAATACCCTTTTGATTTTTTCCCCCCAGCCATTTAAAAACGTAAAAGCCATTTTTAGCTCATGGGTAGTACAAAAACAGGTGGTAGGATGGATTTGGCCAGCGGGCTGTCGTTTGCCAATCCTGTTTTTATCATTCTGGAGTTTTCTTCCTTTGTGTTTCCTTTTTGGGTGTTCTTTTGTAATATTGGACTCTTTAAGTCTCTGCTTGCCTTGCATATGGTGGTATTTAACAAGTGTTGGTTTGATTTCAGGCAGCTAGCTCATGGAAGCTCTACTTGCTTAGTGATTTAGTCTTTGACACCTGCTCTGCTGACCCATAAAAATGGAGATTGTAATTGGAAAAAAGATTTAATCAGTAGGTAATCTCAGATTTAATCCTCAGGTAACTTCAGATACCGTATTAATACACGTCAGCTCCCCAGATACTTGTTTCTACATGTGTTGGCATAGTGGAACGTGAGGACTGGGGGACCTCATGTCTAGTCCTTGCTCGGCCATCAGTACTTTTTGTCAGCAAAAGTCATTTTACTTGTTTTGCTTGCAGATTTTTCATCTCTAAAATAAAAGGGCCCAGATTAGATGTTCTCTTTAGCTGCCCCCTCTCTGTAGATGATTGTTATAGTCCCTCTGAGATGTAAACTCCCCGATTTTCAAACTGAGGACCAGTTTGTGGTAGAGCTGGCCTAGGGAGCCGCTGCTTCTGCTCGTCTCTGCTGAATGTGCTGGTGCACCCAGAGCAAGTGACATAGCTTGCCACAAGGCCACGGGCTTCCAGTTCATTGTGTTTGAATGCTGGGCCTCTAATTTAGGTTTGCCTTCTGCTCTTGCCAGAAATGAAAGAAAAAGCTGGCTGTGTTGGCGAGTATTCTGGGAAAGACCTCCCAGACCACACAGCTTATGTTCTTTTGGGATTGCTTGCTCTTTGTCTCAATGACTTTTTAATTTTCAAGTGATGATTCTTCTTGTGGAGGCAACAGCTCTGGCTGCCAAGAAGCTTTTTCCTGATATACTTTCTGAAATTTCCCTCAATTTAGTTTCTCTTCAGTTACTCTTTAATTCTTTGTTGTTTTGTTTTTTTTAAGAAGTTTTTTGCTTCATGAGAGTGTATCTAATAAAAGCTTTCCCACCCTATCCACAACAGCTCCTTCCCCATCCCCTGATGGTGTTTGTAGGTAGAGAAACGCCTTGTCCAGGGAAGGGTCCCTGGCCTGCTGCTCTGTCACTCTGACACACAGCCCCGGCAGCCTGGGGTGTGGCAGTGGCTGGCTTCCAGATGGCGCTGTGGCTCTTTCAGCCCAGTGACTGTCTCTTTCTGTGCCCCAAGAGGGAAAGGAGTTCATTCTCCTTGCTGTGTTCTTTCTCAGAAAGAGCTTATATTGTTTTCATCATTTTAGAGCTTTGCAGATTTCGTTGAAGTTCTGCTTCCTTCCTGTCACTTCTACCTTGTTATTTCTAGTGGACTTGAAAGTTTACAGTAGCCCTCCATTCTTTGGTGAGTCACCATGCCTGACTTTTGGTTCTGAGTCAACTGCCTTTTTAGCACCCCCTTTTTTTTTTTTTTGGTTAGCGTTGATCAGCTAAGCGTCTAATCTTCCTGCTAGATATGGGAATGCTCTATAGCAAAGCGTACATCTTATGTCCCCAAGGTTTTGTACTTCCATGTTGGATGTTAAAAAAATTTTTTTTATTGAAATAAATTCACACACCATAATATTCACCCTTTTAAAGTATACAATTCAGTAGCTTTTACTGTGTTTACGTAATGTTCAACACTGTCTAATTCTAGAACATTTTCGTCAGTACTGAAAAGATAAACCCTATACCCATTAGCTCCCCTCCCAGCCCTTGGAACCACTAATCCTCTGTGGATTTGCCTGTCTTGTATGTTTCGTATAAACGGAATCGTTAAATGTGTGGCTTTTTCTGTCTGGCTTCTTTCACTTATTGTAATGTTTTCAAAGTTCGTTCATGTAGTATTAATTGGTACTTCATTTCTTATTTCCAGTTTATGGACTATGCTACATTTTATTTATTCATTTATCATTTGAAGGACATTTGGGTCCTTTTTATGGATATACCACATTTTATGGATATACCACATTTTATTTATTAATTTATCATTTGAAGGACATTTGGGTTGCTTCCACTTTTTTTGGCCCTTATGAGCAATGTTGGAATAAACATTTGTGCACAAATTTTTGTGTGGTCATAGTCTCTTGGGTATATACCTAGGAGTGGAATTGTAGGTCATATGGTAATGCTTTGTTTAACTTCTGAGGGACTGCCACACTGTTTTCCAAAATGACTGCATCACCAACAATGTCGGGGGGGTTCTAACTTCTCCACATCCTTGCGAACACTTGTTATCGTTTGTCTTATTGATTAAAGCTATCCTAGTGGCTGAAGTGATCATTGTGTTTTTTTTGTTTTGTTTTAAGGATTTTATTGACTTAGAGAGAAAGAGAGAGAGCCCAGAGGGAGGGGGAGAAGCAGATCCCCTGCCCCCCGAGCAGGGAGCCTGATGCAGGGCTCGATCCCAGGACCCTGAGATCATGACCTGAGCCAAAGGCAGACCCTTAATGGACTGAACCACCCAGGTGCCCTGGTCACTGTGGCTTTGATTTGCATTTCCCCTATGACTAATGATGTTGAGTATTTTTTCATGTGCTTATTGATCATTTGTGTATCTTCTTTGGGTAAGTGTATTCAAATCTTTTTCCCATTTTTTAATTGTGTGTGTTTTTTTTAAATTGAGTTCTAGCAGTTCCTTATTCTAGACACTAGACCCATATCAGATATGTTTAGTAAGTACTGTCTTTTCACTTTTTTTTTTTTAAGATTTTATTTATTTATCTGACACAGAGAGAGTACAAGCAGGGGGAGTGGTAGGCAGAGGGAGAGGGAGAAATAGACTCCCCACTGAGCAAGGAGCTCGATGACAAGGGGCTCGATCCCAGGACTCTGGGATCATGACCGGAGCCGAAGGCAGATGCTTAACCGACTAAATAACTCAGGTGCCCCATCTTTTCACTTTCTTTATAGTGTCCATTGAGTCACTAGTTTTTAATTTTGACGGCCAGTTTATCTTGTTTTTGGTTGCTTGTGCTTTGTAAGATGGCATCATCTTACATCTTAGAAACCATTGCTTAATCCAAGGTCATGAAGGTTTATACCTATATTTTTTTCTAAGGGTTTTGTAGTTTAACTCTTATATTTAAGTTGGCTACTTTTGAGCTAAGTTTTGTATATGGTATGAGGTAGAGGTCCAACTTCATTCTTTTGCATGCAGATACCGTTTTCTCAGCCCATTTTTGTTGAAAACATTCTTTCCCAACTGCATTATCTTGGCACCCTTTTTGAAAATCATTTGGCCATAAACATGTGGGTTTATTTCAGGCCTTTTTGGTAACATATTAATGTTCATCAAGTGGCTCCCCTTATTTATATTAGGTCTTCATATTGGCAGGTGTTGCTAAGATATTCTTCTTGAATCTTAATAGGCAGATATATCTGTTAATCTAGTTCTCCTTGCAGAGCTTAATGAGATGTTCTCAGCTAATAAGATTCCATTCTCAGGCCAAGATGACTCTTAACTCTTGGTACTGTGAAAAAAATACTGGCTTTATTGTCATACTTAAATGGATTTCTTTTTTTTAAAAAAAGATTTATTTAGGGCGCCTGGGTGGCTCAGATGGTTAAGCATCTGCCTTCGGCTCAGGTCATGATCCCAGGGTCCTGGGATCGAGTCCTGCATCAGGCTCCCTGCTCAGAAGGGGGCCTGCTTCTTCCTCTCCCTCTGCTGCTCCCCCTGCTTGTGCTCTTTCACTCTCTCTGTCAAATAATAAATAAAATCTTTAAAAAAAATAAAAAAGATTTATTTATTTGAGAGAGAGAGCTTGTGTGTACAGAGGGAGAGAGAGGTCAAGGGAGAGAGGAGCCCAGGCAGGCTCCATGCTGAGTGTGGAGCCTGATGCAGGGCTCGATCTCACGACCCTGAGATCACGACCTGAGCCAAAACCAAGAGTCGGACACTTAACCAACTGTACCACCCAGGTGCCCCATACTTAAATGGATTTCATACCATCACTTTCTTTGCTCTGAGTATAACATGGCTAGGGTTTTATATAAGTTTTCTGTCTCCTAGTGTCTGTGGTCTGGGGGTTTAAGAGTTACATGCACCAAATCATCTATCAGGATCTAGCGAAGGTTTAATGTGGTATTCTGTTGCTGGGCAACATTTTAGTGGCTGCCTGTATAGTGTTTCACCGTAGGTAAATCTTCCTGTAAACCTGTAAGTGGGTTTGAACAGTTTGAGTCCCTATTTTCCTACTTAGCTGGCTTGTCTCAGCCTTTGTCACCATCTAACTTGTGCCCTGAAGCCAGGTCCTCTGAATCACACCAGTCCCTTTGCAACCTTTATTGGCAGAGCTGAGAAATGTCTAATCTATAACCTCAAACTGATTCATTGTGACAGCTGGTTTCACAAACCTCCTGCTGTATCAGGTAGGGCTAAGATCGTTTTTCTAGAGTATGTCATTTTATTAATATAATTGGATAAAGCAGTTACCATATGACTTGCTTTTTATGCCCTGTAAATTAGCAATTAAGGATAATTACCGCATCCATGAAAGTTTGCAACATGAATCAGTACAGCTTTGGCAAAACAGTTATCCGTGACAGTTTCCTCTCAATCTTAACATTATTCTTCTGAAATTAAAATTCTGATAAACAAACAATATATTTTATTTACTTATGTTTATTATTTGTCTCCTCCTACTAGAATGTCAGCTCTCTAAGAGTAGATATTTTTGTCTGTTTTATTTCACTGAGTATGTCACTTGCCTAGAACAATACCTGGCACATAGTAGGTACTCAGATTTGCATTGATTTAATAAATGAATAAATGAATCAATGAATAAAATTATAAAAGTTATCCACTTAGATGTCAGGTCATTCAGAGGGGAAAAATGATTTGTTTTGGTGCTATAAGGAGATACAAGTTAAATTTGATATATAAACCCTTGGCCTTTTTCATTTTTAAAGACCCTTTAAGTATTTTTTCCCACCAGAAGCTATTTCTCCTTGGCTTTATTTGGTGACGAACCTTGGATAAGAGAAGACCATTAAAATATTTTTATCGAGGGGGCGCCTGGGTGGCTCAGTCAGTTAAGTGTCTGACTCTTGATTTCGGCTCTGGTCATGATCTCAGTGTTGTGAGATTGGGCCCTGCATTGGGCTCCATGCTGGGTGTGGATCCTGCTTGGGATTCTCTCTCTTTCCCTCTACCCCTCCTCCCCTCCCCCATTTCACCCTCTGGTGCCCCTCCCCAACACCCCAATTTCTCTCTCTCAAAAGAAAATTGTTTTTAATTGAGGAAGACCTTGAGTAAAGATTATTGGCATATAAGGCAGGTGGAAGGAGTTTAACAGTCCTTAGAAGCTGCATTGGAGGGCGCCTGGGTGGCTCAGTTGGCTAAGCGACTGCCTTCGGCTCAGGTCATGATCCCAGGCTCCTGGGATAGAGTCCCGCATCAGGCTCCCTGCTCAGCAGGGAGTCTGCTTCTCTCTCTGACCCTACCCCCTCTCATGCTTTCTGTATCTCATTCTCTCTCTCAAATAAATAAATAAAATAAAATAAAAAGAAGCTGCAATGGAGATAGTTCAGCACACACTATACCTCCTTTTTGTTATTTCATTTCCTATAAATAGTAGGAAGGAAACTGGTTCTTCTCTTATAGATAGGTCTCTTCTTTCTTTTTTTTTTTTTTAAAGATTTTATTTATCTGACAGAGAGAGACACAACGAGAGAGGGAACACAAGCAGGGGGAGTGGGAGAGGGAGAAGCAGGCTTCCCGCGGCCAGGGAGCCCAATGCGGGGCTCGATCCCAGGACCCTGGGATCATGACCCGAGCCGAAGGCAGACGCTTCACGACTGAGCCACCCAGGCGCCCCAGGTCTCTTCTTTCTTAATGGTTTGCAGACGCAGTCTTTTCCTGCTTCTCCACTAAGGCTATGGCTGAATGAGGGGGAGCGAGTTTCACAGGAATAATGTACATGGGTCAGTCCTTTCCTCCTGGGGGACTAGGAATGGCACTGCCTGCCATGGTGAGCATCTATTGTTGCTTAGGAGGTTGAATTCGTGCCTGCTACCTGAATTTGTATACTTAGTAGTATAAAAGGTGTCAAGCAACATGTAAAGTAAATCCTCTCTCTCTAATATTAATCCAAGCATTGACTGTTGTCTGAATGGCATATTTGGTGCAATAATGCAGAGATGTTCTGACAACAGTCTTCAGAATAGCATTTAGGGAGAGGGGAGGAGGTACAGAGGAAGTTTTGCAAAATTCCTGTGCACAAGTTGTTTGCCAAAGCCCTTTATGGGGCCAGGGTAATAATAGTTACAGACCCATTGCCCCCCAGGGATCTAGTTTACTAGGTAGAGGCATTAGAGGTAGCACCTTTCTGATATGTAGGGACAAAGGGGATTCTTCCCAGCACTCATTCTATTCTTGAGCTTTTCAGTGTTGTGTTTTTTGTTGTTTTTTTTTGGTCAGACTTGAAATAAGGATTTTTTTTTTCCCTAGCTTGGGTCAGTGCTCACTCCTATCAGGGTTTACCTTGATCAACTAAGGTGGATTTTCTTGTAAATGGACCTTAGCTTTCCCCCCTGAGAAGTACTGGGTCTCCTGGGAGTGCTTCATTACTTTTTGTGAAAGATTGACTACAACTGAGGATCAGGCACTGGGGACAGATGCTCTGTCTGGTTTATATGCTGTATGTAGCTTGGCTCTCCTCAGCCCCATTCAGAACTTGTGCGTGAATGATTTCAAGTGCAGGTATTCTATAATATGCTATTCTTGCTTCCGCTGCTTGTGAAGACTTGACTATAAATGAATGTGATCCAGGCTCTTTTCCTTTACATCCTTGGCGCTTCTCATTTCAGGAACACCAAGCATCCGGTGTTCTAATGTATCTGTTCTTTCCTGGCTTCACCTTGAAAGCTTGTCTTTTTAGAATGTCAATTCCTAGGGATGATGCCCAGGGCATGGGTTCTCAAGAGAGGCAGTTCGAAAGGCTGTTTGGTTGGAAACTATAGAGTTTAATTGCTGGTAACACTTGATCAGAAAGGGTATAAATGAAGAGCATGACCTGTAACTAGATAAGAAAGACTGTCTTTTATTATATGTTGTCCTGGTGTAGCCAGAGAAGAGCCATTTAGACCAAGGTCTTTGTGCTTAAAGTATTGAGGATACTGAGACATTAATCAGAGCACTATCTTTTCTGTTTAATTGGAATGTGTATATTTGTTGGACATTTCTGTAAAAGTTAGTAGGATGGATAAATGAATTGTTCATACAGTGAAATATACAGCCATGAAAGTGAATAAGCAAGTGTTTTACATCAACACGGTTGAGTTTCACCAAGAAAAACAAAACAAAAGGCAAACAAAGCAAGTTACATATGGGCACACACAATAGACTCAATTTATATAGGGTTCAGAAATAGAAAAAATGAAACCATATTGTGTAGAGATGTATACATAGATGGTAAAACTGTACAGGAAGGCAAGGGAGGGGTTGTCATAATGGTGGCAGGGGAAGGGGCTACAAGTAGAGTGGGGCACAGAGGGGAGCTTAGGTTCCAGCCGTGTTCCTAGTCCTTCACTTGGGTGGTGGTTACTCAGTTCTTTGCTTATTTTTTAATGTGTATGTATGTGTTTAAATGTGTTTCTGTATTTATATTAATATTTCACAATTTAAAGCATTAATTGAAGTGGAGAGGTGAGGGAGAAATATCAGCTAAGCAAATGTATCCAGGAGTTGCCTGCCTTTCCAAGCATTCATTCCTTTACAGAGAACTCCATGGTATTGTCTGCCACAGGGCTCTGTGTTGGCAGAACTCTCCAGCCTTCCATCTACTAATTTTTCTGCAGCTATTTCTTGTTTTGAAGCGTGAGATTGGGAGTTTTTCAGAGCCAGTGCTTGAGTCCATCTGTTCATTAAATTGTGCCTTGCTGAGCGAAGACAACTTGAATAGCTTGGGTGACATTTGTCATTTTTTTCTCTACGACTTTTCTTCTCTTCTCCCACTTGAAATCCTCCCTTTTTCTCCCCTGCAAATATTTTAAGTTAGATCCCAGTGAGCTTCAGAGCTCTTTTGCAAGTGGGTTCTATGCCTGGTGCCTTTGATTAGAGAGATAAAAGGAGCTACTGTGCTTGGGGGCTGTGAGATGCCTCTTCGATTTTTCTGTTTTAATCCTGGAGAGCATGGACTTTCTAGATCACTTCATATGTCTCCCTTACTGTAGACTGAGCGCTGTCTGCAACGGAAGTGTAGCATCGGGCATACTCAGCTCCTTGCAGATGGAGTGTAAAGGCTTCTTCCTTCAGCTTCCCTTTTTCTTAGGCCTTACATGGCGTGCTTCCATCCTAGAATGGGATGTGTGGATGGGGAGACATTAACTTCTTAATAATTGACAAGAACGTGGTGGTGCTCGCTGGATGAAATTACAAAGGTCATTCATCTCCATGTCTCACATGCCTCTTTATCCCGAACGGTCTATTTATTTTATGACTTCTCCAGTGTTTGTTTAATTCCTACTTCTATTTCTGGGTCTGTCCTTTGAGAAGCTAGCCCAATGTTTCTGTAGGTGTTTCTCTTATGAAATTAAAAAGGATCCCATTCATTTAGTCATTCAACAGTCATTCCACAAATATTTGAATGCCTCAAAGGAGCCAAGTACTGTTCGAGATGTTGGGGATACAGTAAGTGAACAACTTCTGCTATGTTCTTCTTAACCTCTAGACAGCTAATTTTCTCTTTTTTTTCTCCCTCTCCGTAGGTCCTCTCAGGCTGTGCCATCATTGTCAGAGGGCAGCCTCGTGGTGGGCCTCCCCCCGAGAGGCAGATCAACCTTAGCAACATTCGAGCTGGAAATCTTGCCCGCCGGGCGGCTGCAACTCAACCTGATGCAAAAGATACCCCGGATGAGGTAGGTGCTTCCAGAGGCTTGTCTGAGGCTGTGGACCCAGCTTATAGCCCAATCTCCTTGACTGATGCAAGTTTTGTAATCTTTTCCTGTATATTTTGAGTATTATTTTTGTATCATAGGAATGATGACTCTGGACATACCTACCATGGCTTGCATAGGTTTACACGTTCACCCTGTTAGCAGTAATCCCAGTCTCTGGCCCTTTTCTCCTGCCTTTTCCCATAAGCTTGGAGCCTCTTCAGGTTTGTCCGTGTTTTCACTCCTTCTCTTGGCCTAGGTTGGAATATTTCCTACGTGGTCTCAGTCATTTGAGGTTGCCATTGGTTATGGCAGAGTTCTTTTATTAATGTATGTTTGAATTCTTCATGTTCAAAATTCAGAAGGAGAGAGAGTGAAAAATCTAGTTCTCTCCAGGGACTACTGATGTTGTTAGTGTGTTGTATCTCCTTCCAGAGATATTTATCACCTTCCCAAGCAGACACTCTTCCTTTCATAAATAGTAGCATACTGCATGCCTGTGCTTTATTACAGGTTCTTAATCTTGGATCCGTGAGCCCCTAACGGCCTCTGTGAATCCCCTGAAGTTGTGTGCAAAGTTTTGTGTAAACATGCATTGTTAAAGGAGGGAGTTTTTAATTGGTTTCTCAAGGCAGCTTTGTGGCTCAGTAGGCAGGAACCATTGTGTTGTGGCCGTTTGAGAGACTTGTGACCTTGCGCCCCAGCATCCCCCTCATTGCCCTGTTTCCTTACCCCTAGCGCCTGCCCACCTTGCTGTGTTTGGGGTCTGCCTTGGACTTCTTCAGTTCTTCTATCTCCTAGCAACTGCTGTGAGTCCAGACTTGGCATTGTTTAGTCTTCTTGGCTCCCGTACTTTGAAACCTCAGTTCTTGTCTCTTCTTAAGTAGTGCTCAGCTATCATCAAAAGTGAAATTTCTGGATTCTGATTATTTGTCCCCAACTTGATGATAATTGGGCAAGTTTGCTACCTCAGCTTTCCTCTGCTGTTCCCTGACGTGGAAGAGAAGAAGAAAACGCAACTCATGGGGCTCTTCTGTTTAAGGAAAACGTGTAGTTTTTAAAAATCTATAATAAAGGGGCACTTTTTTTGAGTTACAGGAATGAAGCAGTAGTCTAGAAAATGGAGAAAAGTCCCCCGTAATTCTGTCGGCAGCAATCCAGTTAGATTCTTGGGATGATGACAAAATAGGCCAAAGAAATTCTTTTTCATTGGTCCTCCATCAGGACCACAGGTATTGGGAATAGTGATAGTGTAGACATTGGGGTTATTTAGTAAGGTTGAAACAAGATCATGTCAAATGCTTAGCCCATGTCTAAAAGTACTTGATAAATGTTACTTATAATCTCTACTGCCATTTGTTTTAATTTCTTTTACTATAAATATGCCTAGTACTGTTAGACGGAGCCCTGAAGATTAACTCTTACAGCACTTTTCAGATTTTGGGTCCTAAGTGCTTTTCTTGAGCAACATTTGGAATAGTTCTTTCCCTTTCAATTGTGTGTTGTGTAACAGCTCAAGTGCTCATGAGAGGAGAAGCATTGACCCTGGCTGGCTAGGGCTGATTAAGTTCATTGCCCCAGAAGAAAGATGCAATGTAGCCTCTAAGAAAGAAGGGTTGGGTTTTAATTTCCTGTTTTGTGGATGGGAATCTAGGGCGGAGGAACACATGGCCAGTTGGAACTCGTTCTAAAATATTTGAACTGTATCCTATATAACTGTACAGTAAAATCTTACAGGAACTATCCTAGCTGAGAGAATACTACGTGCTCTGATCCCAGCCCTCATTCCAGTTTCATGTATTTATACAGTGTGGTGCTTTTTTGTTTTCTCTTCCAGAGCAACCCTGTCTCCTTACGTTTCTCCTGGTAACTCTTCAAAGGTCCTGGAGATGTGAAGTATTTGATGGCTACAGATTTCACCCTTTCTCAGCCACAGTCACTACTTCTCTGTCCTGATAATCCAGTCTCTCTTTTCCCTGCTGTGATCTGGTTTCTGCCCCCCCCCCCCCCCACCCCCGACCACCTTGCTTTTGAACCTGGTTTGGCTCAAGTGACCAGTGATGCCAACTGGTAACCCAAATCAGAAACCCGATTTCCTTTGCTCTTCCCTTCCCCTGTGACATCCAGGCCTTTATCAAGACCTAGAGAGTCTGCCTCCTTTAAGAGATCTCTTCTCCATCCTTAAAACTTCATTACTACTCCTATTTTTCTTTGTTCCACTCTGATGGTGTGCTAGGAATGCTGAAATAATGGTCCTTCTGCCTTCATTCTCCTCCCCTCTAATCCTTTCTCCATATGTTCCCAGATCTTTTTGAAACAGAATTGCATTCATTTCCTTGCTCAGTGTTATTCCCGCATTCATTTCATGTTTATATGTCTTTCTTTACTACATTTTAAGCACTTTGAGGGCTGGGACCTTATCTCACATCTCTGTTCTTGAACCTAGTCAGTGCTTGACATGAAACAGATAAACAGTGAATAAACATGTGAATAATGAGGGTAAAAAACCTGAGCATCTCCTTTTGGGGGATCAGTGGATTGTGGAATGTGGCATTACCCTTTCTCGCTGGTTTTCCTTTGTTTTGGAGCATGTTGTCTATTTTTTTCACATTCAGATGGAGTCAAGGATGATATTGCTCATTTGCTTCCCTTTGTGTCACTGTCCCAAATATCATTTGGTTGTTTATTCTCTGCCTTCACTCATGATACCATCTTTCAAAGGAGCTCAGCTCTCTCCTAAGTCCTGTGGCAGTAAAAGCAGCTCCACTGTATGTCCCCAGCCATCACTACCCTGTTCCAGGCTAATCCCCAGTGTTGCCTAGCTACTTAGGCAGCCTAGATACTGCACTCACGGGCACTGTGGGAATTACATACTTATTTCCCACATATTTACTGAGTTCCTGTTATGTGTGAAGCTCTATGTTGGTTTCATGAGAAATCCAGAAATGAATGTTATAGTCCTACATTCAGTGGAGCACTTGAGAATTAGGGTGGTGGGGTGGTGGGGCCGAGAGGAATTGGTTACATACACATGGGATACCATGGGTGGGGTGATGAGAAGATGGGATAAGAAGTATTGAGCACTGGGCCATGGACAAAAGTAGCTAGCTTTGAAGGACTACATACACTGTTCAGTAGTGGAGGAGTCTACCTGGTTCAAAGAAAAGATTGGAAATAAAAAACTCATTTCCTTGTGGTAGACCTTAAACCTTGCTTGAGGCAGGGAGCAGAGTGCAAGCTGCTAGGTTGCATGCTGTTGAACATTCTAAAGGGAAGAGGTAATTTTGAGTCTCAACTACTTAACAGCCATTTGCTTCTTAGACTGAGCTCTGGGACGTCATGAACAGACCACAGCTATCATTCCTGTGAGGCCATTCTGGAGCTTATTTGATAAATGTTTTGGGCATCTTTCCCTATACTTGATTCCTAGAGTTGTTCTGGGAGGCTTTGTTGGGATAGCCTTCTCCAGCAGAAAGCTGTCTGCTGGCTGTCCTCTGTATGGACACTTGCGCAAAGATTTGTCCTGGAGTGCTCTCTTGGCCTAGTGAGGAGTGGTGTGGTCAGTCGCTTCCGTGGGTTCCCTCAGTTGCCTCTCTTCATAGCTAAAGTCTTGTGTAGTTTGTGAATTTGCCCAGCTCTGGGTGGAACACAACTTGAGAAAACTGGTTTAAAAAAAGCGAGGTTACAGAAATTAGGTTATTTTTTCTTATAGGATTAGGTATATGTCCTTTCCAAGACCTCCAGGGTGGCTTTCTCTTATTGCCCAGTGACTTACCAACTGTAAAATATGAGGTCCTAAGGGTGAAGAGAAGGGTGCTCCTTCAGCAAGTCTTAAAAGCTTTTAGTAATTTTCTTTAGTTGGTAGAAATTGCAGATTTCTCCATAGGTGCTAGATAGTTCCTTGTGAACTGACCCTTGATAAATGAGTTTTTACCAAAGTCTTTTAGGAGTACTTGTTTTGTCAGAGCTTTTCCAAGTATTTAGGAAAACCGTGTGTTAACTGAATTTTAGATATTAGTGTGGTCTCAAAACTGAATACCAAACATTACATTTGTAGCTGAGGATGTTTTTAGAGTGAAGTCGATCACTAAGGTAATAAAAATGGAGGAGGCGGGGTACCTAAGTGGCTCAGTTGGTTAAGCGACTGCCTTCGGCTCAGGTCATGATCCTGGAGTCCTGGGATCAAGTCCCATATCGGGCTCCCTGCTCGGCAGGGAGTCTGCTTCTCCCTCTGACCCTCCCCCCTCTCATGTGCTCTCTCTCATTCTCTCTCTCTCACATAAATAAATAAAATCTTTAAAAAAAAATGGAGGAGGCTGTGTTAGTTTGTTCAGTACGATTTTTGTGATGTGGTTGATGATTGGGCTCATTTTTCAATTACAAGACTTTTTGGTGACAGGTGGCTGTTTTCATTTTTAGGGAGTGGAGAAAGGGGTGGAAATGGGACATGAAAATATGATGAACTTTATATGACCATTGAGTGATTGGCTCTTTTGTTTGGGTGCTTTGAGGAAAGAGCATTAGATGAATGAGGATAAGCTTGTTTTTGTGTCCTTGAGAGAGCTTAACACAGGATCAGTTCTTCCTAGAAGCATTCCCAACTGATGTTACGTAACAGTGCTAGTTTTGTGAATACTGGCCCAATGGCTTGGTGGACTGCCATCTTTTGATTGGCTTCTGATTTCTGAGAACTCATATGGATGTTTTTCTTTTAGAAAAGCTTATTGGATAGCCCCATGGAATAATCTTAATGGTCTGAAAAGGTTAGCAGAGGCTTCCTTTCCACATCAGTGATATACCGTTTGCCTTTACTCTGTGTAGCTCGAACTCTGTGGCTCTGGGCAATTGTAGACAACACATGCATATCCTGTGCACGCTTCCCTTTTGTACTTCGCATTTTTTCTGCGCATGAGGTCCTGCAGATCCTATATTCCTTGAACTTTACCCCCTCCTTCCTCATTTCTGTTCTAAGGGAACTGGGGGCACTGAGCTAGGTCTAGACTGTAAATTCAAGTGCAGGTGGCTCTGACTGACAGGGCTCTTTCAGAGACCTCTCCTTTTGTACCATCCTAGAAGTGATGGGGTGGGGATCTGGAGATCACATGGAGACTTTGCATTTTGTGGATGTGTGGCTCACCCCTTATGTCAGGGCCTTAGATGGGTGGAGGGAAGAACCACCATTTTCAAGATAACTCCTTACCAGGGACCTGGGTCCCATTGGTGCAGCCTCAGACTAGAGCAGGAAACGGAGACATTTTGGGGAGAATTGTTCTTGCCCTTCTCAACTCTGCTGTTCTTAAAAAAGGTGAAGGAAATGATATAAGCAAGGCTATTACTTGAGCAGGAGACTCACTCTGAAATAAGAGCCCTAGAACCTTGCCTTCATTCTGACAGTGCCTCGAACTGTTTTCAGGCTAGTTTAATAATTAGTGAAAGCGCTTTGTAAACTGGAGAGAGGCAAACAAATGGAGGTGGTATTACTTATGTTTTCCCTTTGACTAGGTGAGTTCTTGGAGCCCATTCAGGAGTGGGTTGATAAATAAATACAAAGCATTTAGAAAGTAGTGGCTGGCTCATGGCAAGTGCTATAAAATTATTGGCAGTTATTATTCATGAAGTAAACTATGGCTCTGAAAGTACTGCTGCCAGTACCTGGGCAACTATGAGGCCTGTTTTTAGGGCCTGGGCTTGTTAAACCAACTGCTGGATCCTCCTTTTTTAAAGATCTTATTTATTTGAGAGAGAGCGCGTGAGCAGCATGAACAGGGGAGGGGCAGAGGGAGAAGCAGACTCCTGGCAGAGCTGGGAGCCTGATAGGGGCTCGATCCCAGGACCCCTGGGAACTAGGCGGTTCTCATGTGACACATTTGTTTTGTCTTTCAGCCTTGGGCATTTCCTGCCCGAGAGTTCCTTCGGAAGAAGCTGATTGGGAAGGAAGTCTGTTTCACGATAGAAAACAAGACTCCTCAGGGACGAGAGTATGGCATGATCTACCTTGGAAAAGGTGAGTTAGCAAGGAGAAAAGGATTTACTTCCCTCAGAGTCTAAAGTTTCTCCAAAGATCAGATTTTATCTGGTGGAAGGCCAGTGTGAGTTCTGATGGAGGACAATTGGCTGTAGGTGTAATTGGAAGTCCTTTGAGTACCAGAGCTCATGGTGCATAGGCGCTCCTGGTGCAGTGCCCCCGATTCCTGCTCCTTGTTTACTCCTGTGCCTGCTTTGCTGGCCTGGGTTAGGTGTGCGTAGTACCCCGTAGCATTCTTCCTTGTAGTTAGACCATCAGCCTGTGGAACCCAGTGGCTCTGTGCTTCTAGGTCTTAGTGCTAATTGAATTCCTGTAGATTTCCTATTGCATCTTCTGTTTCCTTTATCAGTCTTTTGGCTTTTCTTCTCCTGGGGCTTTTTAGCAAAGGAGGAGTTGTTTAGGGCTTGTGGGTTTTTGCAAGCCACATGTTTTGGAATGGAATGGAAAGAACACAGGCTTTGGAGTTGTGTAGATGTGGGTTAGAATTCTGGCTTCTGTTACCGTGTATTCTTTAACTCTTAGCCTTTGTAAGTCCTAGTTTTTTCATTTGTAAGCTATCGAGAGAGTTGAAAGAGATAGTATGTGTAAAGCACTTGGCTCTGGCACAGAGTATGTACTCAGTAATTGTGTGTGCACGTGCACATATGCCTGTTGTTTAGCTGGGTCAGGTGGCTCATGGGATATTAGGTGTTCTGATCTTTTTTGGATTAGGTACAGGGAGAGAATAAGATTGTGGAATGGAGTTTGAACAGAAATAGGACATTGAAAGGATTGGTAGGTTGTTCTCCATAAAGCAGCCTTTCGTGGAGTTATTTTGGGAGTGCGTTTTTTTTTTTTAAATCTTTGATTAAATTCTCTGATTCTTTGATAAAATAACTTTCCAACGGAGCTGCTTTAGATAATTTTTTGACTTGGGTAGTACGTAAGCTGGAAGTAAGCAAGCAGCTAACAACATCCTCTTAAGATTCTGATTTTAACTGTAGAGGTCTTAGGAAACTGAGTTGGATGACTCCAGGGTGACCCAGGAGATGCTTCATTTGATTTACCCAGTAGACAAACGCCCTTTTCAGCCTCCCAGACAGATGGCTATCTGCTTCTTGATTAAATGGGGAATTATAGAAATATATAGAATCTTTTCAGAAAAAGAAACAAATTTGCCTTTTATCCAAAATTCAAATAATAACAGTAGGAAATAAAACACTTAGGCATTGTTGTTAGGTGGCTCCTGGTTAGAAAGAATAGAAGCACATGGTCTTCAGAATGCAGTCGCTCAAGGATTTTATCACCTAAAAAACTGCAATTCCATAACAGCTGGTCAGTCTTCTGTACCCTGCCAGAGACCTCCCTGAAACTACAGAAAATGTCAGGCACAGATATCTCTATAAAGAGACCACCTCTGAGAGTTCTTTTAAGTAAACTTGGTCTTCAGCTAAAATGGTCTAAGTGTTTATTTTAAGGGAAGTCGACGTTTAAAATTCTTTGTTGTTTTTAGAAAGTTCATTTTTAAAATTGACCCAAATTATAAACTGGATATAATGTAGCATGATACTGTACTAGTGTTTAGAATAAAACCTGCTACATAGGAAGTGATCAGTAAATACATACTGAAAGAATTTTTGGAATTATCTACATCTTTTAGTTTTAAGGGTTTAAATGACTTAAAGTTTAATATTTTCATTCAGCTCTTTTAAGGAAATCTCCATGCCAGTTCTAATGGAAGGATACAGTGGCTTAGGTAAATTAGTATCCATATGTTTATCCTATTTCATGGCTACTGACTTTTTATTTGACAGAGAAGAATGGTAGAATTTCAGAAATTTTGGTTGACCTAGAACTTATTTAAAAAAAAAAAATTAAGTCTTCTGACTTTTGGAGAAAATCTAGTCATCTACGTGGTCAGAATACCATCCCAATTGTGACTTGGTCAGTTTTATAAGTGATAAGTACTGCAGTTTTGTAAGTGATAAGTACTGCAGTTTTATAAGTGATAAGTACTGCAGTTTTATAAGTGATAAGTACTGCAGTTTTATAAGTGATAAGTACTACGGTTTTATAAGTGATAAGTACTGCGGTTTTATAAGTGATAAGTACTGCGGTTTTATAAGTGATAAGTACTGCGGTTTTATAAGTGGTAAGTACTGCGGTTTTTAAGTGGTAAGTACTACGGTTTTATAAGTGGTAAGTACTGCGGTTTTATAAGTGGTAAGTACTGCGGTTTTATAAGTGGTAAGTACTGCGGTTTTATAAGTGGTAAGTACTGCGGTTTTATAAGTGGTAAGTACTGCGGTTTTATAAGTGATAAGTACTGCGGTTTTATAAGTGGTAAGTACTGCGGTTTTATAAGTGGTAAGTACTGCGGTTTTATAAGTGGTAAGTACTGCGGTTTTATAAGTGGTAAGTACTGCGGTTTTATAAGTGGTAAGTACTGCGGTTTTATAAGTGGTAAGTACTGCGGTTTTATAAGTGGTAAGTACTGCGGTTTTATAAGTGGTAAGTACTGCGGTTTTATAAGTGATAAGTACTACGGTTTTATAAGTGATAAGTACTAAGCAAGAATAAGATCCTTGGCCTGCAAATCCCCCATTTCAGTATTCTGTCCACCACATTTTGTTGCCGGAGTTCAGCCCAGGGAAGTATATTTTTCTTCCTTTTGAAGGAGCAATCAGAACTCACTTTTTAGAAGTGGGCCAGCCAACGGCTTTTTCACAGTGCCCTGTGCCAAGAAACTGAAAGCTATTTGGCATGCAGTTGATTGGCTGGTTTTGTGACCACACACCTTGTTTGTACCTGGGCTTCGTTCTTTCTGCTCCCTGACATCTTGGCACCTTATTGCTCAAGTTTTCATTTAATTGTTAAACCTTTCCTTTTGACTTTTTACTCTTTGGGATTCCTGTTGTTTTGAAACAACCATTGTAATATTTGCTAATGTCAGATAGCTGTGTGTGCCTGTGTCTGGCCTCAACAGTAACCTCACTGGAGAGGTTCTGATGATCCATGCTCAGCCTCAGAACCTGAGAATTTGTTGTATAAATATCATTCATCTCGACTTTCCTTGGTAGTAAAAGAGGCTTATAATTTGCTTCTGTAGCAATTTGGGCAATGCTAATGGCAGGACATTTAGGCTGGATTTGGGCGTGGTGTGTATATTGTTACTGCTTACAGAAGTCAATACATAGTGTATATAAATCTTAAGAATTTTACTCTTTGCTGACCTTACCTATTAGCTAGACTCCTGTGTTTCAGTTTATTTGGGACCTTGTTCTCTGCCACATTAAAGATTTTTATGCAGCAGTTCCTTCACAGATGTCTTCCTTTATTGCTTTGTCTGACAAGCGGAGATTTAAGAGCATACAGAACCTGAAAGCTTTTTCAATAGCATGGAAATGCAATTAATGTTTCAAGTGCCCAGGTAGAACCTAATCAGATTGGGTTTTAAGTTTAACTTCATTTTTCTTGCTTGCTACTATATGATAGATTAGAAATCTAGACACTACCTCTGCCCCTCTGTCTCTGAGAGCAGGAGAAAGTCTTTGACAAACAGTGTAGCTTGTCTTGGTGTCCTCTTGGAGCAGAGAATAGGGTATCCTGAGAGGAGTTAGACTTGCTGTGTAAAACATGATAGACAATCCTAAATGAATCCATGATTGTACATGTGTGGGGACTAATTTTTTGTTTTTAATTCCTGCTGTGTACTGGGCACTGGGTTAGATTTACAGACATTGTGGTTTAATTTTCTCAAGAACCCATGTGGCAGGTATACTTCCCATTTTATAGGTGAATAAAATAAGATACTGAGAGATCTTGTCTAAGCTATTAAGTGGCGGAATTTGTATTCTGCTCCAGGCCTCTGCTCCTTAGGTCAGTGTTCTTTATACTCTCTTGGGCTGCTGTGTGTGTCTTGCTTTTCTTTCAGTCTCCGTAGTTCCCGAGATTGCCTTTGGCCTGGAAGATATGCAAGAAAATTAGAAACAAAGTCCTGAAGAAGAAGATTTAAAGACCTTTGGGTCTTTAAGACTAGACATTTTGGGAGAAGAGGTTTTCTGAAAAACCCAACACTATGTTGCTGCCTTGTCCAGTTCTCTGGCAACATCATTCTTCTTGAAGAGTTAAGGGTGAAAGTGGTTCCATTTGAGCTCTGCTGCTTTGGAGACAGATTTGCATCTTGTGTTTAATTCCCTTTTTCCTCCTCAGATACCAGTGGGGAAAACATTGCAGAATCTCTGGTTGCAGAGGGCTTGGCCACCCGGAGAGAAGGCATGAGAG
This sequence comes from Eumetopias jubatus, assembly GCF_037043125.1. NCBI lineage: Eukaryota > Metazoa > Chordata > Mammalia > Carnivora > Otariidae > Eumetopias > Eumetopias jubatus. The sequence goes on from NW_028274820.1 coordinate 84,442,687, forward strand.
CTAATAAGTAAGTATTTATTACTCTTCTGACCCCCTCAAACTTCCTTCTCCTCCACCTTGAGAGCTGGGGTCGCTCAAAAGAGGTTGGGTAGTCAGCTTTACTGTGTCTTTGCTGCATTTTCTTTCCTGTCCCCTGGGTAACTTGGTGCTGTCCCCTGGTGCTCTCCTGGCTTTTAGGACATTTCCTGCCCCAGTGTGGATTATTCTGAGCCGGGAGGTCACTCAAGATTCATTAGTAGCATTTGACATGTATAATTCCTTTAAATAAAGGAGTTTGAGACAAGGCATTTCCATTCTTTATATTCATAAGCGCCAATAGGCTATGTCTTACACGATAGATATTCAGTTCCAGAGTATTTATCCATCCATCCCAAAAGATTGAGCACTTACTATGTACCGGGCTGTGTTCTGGGCACTGAGAATACAGCAGTGAACAGTTTCTGCTAACATTTTAATGGGGAGATAGACAAGAAACCAATAAACAAATAGATATACAGTATATCATGTGCAAGAAATAAGTGCAATGAAAAATAAAGTGGAGTGAATTAAATAGAATTCAAAGCAAAATCTGCTGCTTAGAATCTAGGGAAACTGACAAGGGTTCAATGGTTCTGTTTTAAAGTCAGGGAAAATTTTCTGTCTCTCCAAAGCCTTTTAAGCCTGTTTTGGTCTACCGATCTGTAGATGCTTAAATAGTAGGTAGAAATGTATTTGTTTAGCTAATGGCAGTGTGAACGTAATGGGAATGAGTGTTAGTTATGTAAGCTTTATAGCACATGTATCATGTTCAAGTTCACCAGTATTGGCTCACAGTAGGATGGATTGCAGCTGCCTTTAATTAACACTTTAGTCTCTGAAAAGTGATATGTTACATCAGTAATTTGGAGGCTAAAGATGCTGTTTAAATCATTAAGTCCTTGCTGTATTATATGACTGTTGTTGGTGTACAAAAGGCTTTAGGTAAATATTTGCATGAACTGTACCAGTGATGAGGATGAGCAAAGACAAGAATGTACTTTTTGCATTCTTCCTGCCTTCATAGACTTTGAGGCCAACTCATTCACCGTATACTTCTGTGGGTCCTTTCTAACTGCAAAGAAACATTTGTTGGAGCCTATAATTGGGGGGTGAGCATGTTGGGAATTTAATTGAATAAAGACATTTGTCTTAAGTGGCACTTTTGGAGGCTGAAGTTGTATCTTAAGGAGAATTGTTGACATGATTATCATTGCAGTATTTTTTGGGAATCCAGTTTGCAACCAGAATGAAAATTTTTAAAAAGCTCATAGCTCTGTTGTACCATCTCAACAAAGAAATCTCCCCTGGAGTCCCAGTCTTTTTTCTTTAAAGCTGTCTTGACTTCTCCTTTCCTCAGATTCTATGTTTGCTTCTATCTCTTAAGCTACATTTTTTATTGAATTCTGGTTGCAGTCTTGGGTCCCCAAAGATGTGACTATCTTCTTTGGAAGGAGGGGAAAAGAACAGTACTAAAGACTTCTGGCTTAAGAAATTGTAGGTCAGGGATCTCTGTTCCCATATCCCTACTGCTCAAGGTGGGAGATTCAATTTATGCACACAGCCTTTGATGGGACCGGGTGTTGAGATTGTGGAAAGGCCTTGGAGTTCACTGTTCCCTTTAGCTCAGGGGTGTGTTTCTGGGGCGGCGAAGGGGGAAACCATTTCTGGTTTTGTTTTCAGGTCTATCTTCTGGTTTTCTGACTTTTCTCATATATATTTGGTTTCCTGCTTCATGAAGGAGGAGTCTTCCATTTTCAAAATGGAAGCTTTTCAGACTTCTTTTGCCTAGCTGGTCTTATTGAACGTGTAAGTAGTTTTGGGGTGACATCTGTAATAATAGTATTTGCTCTGTATTCCCCAGCCCTGTTCTGTAGACAATAGGGAATAAGAGTGGTTCTTAGTCACTGTCCTTGTGCTGTGTTGTGCTGAGCTCTTCCTGGATTCCAGTTCCTGAATCTGGGATGGTTAAATGAGGCTATACCCCCCGGAGAGGCTTCCCTCTGAGCCACCAGCTTGTTCTCTTGTAATCACTGATGGTGGTAGTACCGAGATGTGTGTTCTTTGCATCTTCTCATTAAATGCTCTTAAGAGCAAATCTGTTGTTTTGAGGGAACAAGACTGGAATCCGGAAATTACACTCATGGTGATTTTCTGGTTATAGGCTTGGGTCTGTAGCCATAGGTCTGAAACAAAAGCTTTGGTTTCTTCAAGGGGAGCAGATGCTGAGTTCAAAGAAGAACCTGATTTTTTTTTTCCCCGTTGTGAACTTATCACACGTGTTTCTTTTTCATGTCCCAGTCCTGAGCAGAACCGACTCTCAGAATGTGAGGAACAAGCAAAAGCAGCTAAGAAAGGAACATGGAGTGAGGGAAATGGTTCACATACTATCCGGGACCTCAAGTACACCATTGAGAACCCAAGGCATTTTGTGGACTCACACCATCAGAAACCTGTCAATGGTGAGGCTGGTGGGAAAAGACAGACAAGACGCAGAGTGATTTCTGTTTGTTCTCAAGTGTCTTGAGGTTTATAAAAGCTATTTTACTTGGTATCCAAAGGAAATTGTTAAGAGTGCAATAGCACTGTGGTATTTTGGAAGGTAACTTGAATCCAGTTCATGTAGGTTACATCAGATGTATTTTGACAGAGGTTAATCCTTTGCTGGTGCAGGGTAGTAGATTGCTGGTAATTTTCCACATTGGGTAACTTGCTGTGTTCTAAAAGCTGCTGCTTAAGTAACATCCCTGAAATTATATTCTGTATATAAGTAAAGACACACGCACACACACACACATGCATACACTCATTCACACTGTAGTTCTTGGCCCAGTTTTGAGACTTTGTTAACTACAGACTGAGTAGAATAAAATTATTACCAAATCTGAATTATTACTTATTTTTTGCTGCACACTTGGTACTCAAGTGGTGAGCCCCCTAGCTTACGGATAACAAAGCCTAGGTATGAGCCACGAGATCCCAGAAAGTAGAGAAGACCTAGAAGTCAGTCTAATCTGTATTCCCAGGAGTAGTTTGTAGAAGACTCTGTTGTATGGATACTTGTGATCTTTCTAGTGTTTTGTCACTTCTCAGAGGGAGGCTTTCTGGGGGTTTTGGGGAGATGAACTGTGTTAAATGGAGTTTGATTGGGCATTGTTTATCCCTGGCACAACTTTTGCTAATGACTTAAGCTGTTTATTCTGTCACACAGCTATCATCGAGCATGTGCGGGACGGCAGTGTGGTCAGGGCCCTGCTCCTTCCAGATTACTACCTGGTTACGGTCATGCTGTCAGGGATCAAGGTCAGACCATACAGTGGGCTATGGGGTGGATATAGGGTTTGTGGAAGCATTCAGTGACAGGTAGATTCTTCTACTCTGGGACTCTGGATTTACTTATTCTTCCTAATATGGGCCATTAGCATTGACTAGAGTACTTTATACTGTAAACTTTGCAGTGGGACTATTCTCATTAGATCAAATAAGATTAAAAAAAAAATCTTTTAAAGTACTTAGGGTTTGTTTCGAGTGGGCTGTGGTGAAGAGGTGGTTGAGACGCAGAAAGCAAACTTCAGAGCTTTCTGTCTCTTCTGAGAATGGCTTGTCTTAATGTAAAATATCCATTTTGATTAAAAAAAAAGATTGGGGATTTAAAACTAGGCATTTGTGACTCTTTTCTTGTCAAGGGGTAATTTTCAAATATAATTTAAAATTGCCCCATGATAGTGACATGAGTTTTATTTACCTTCCCAAGAAGTCTGACAATTTGCTATTTCTAGTCCCTTTTACCAGTATGTTTTAAAAAGGGGTTAGAAGGCCTGATTTGAGACCTTCCGTAGCTTAGCTTTGTGGTATTTGCGGTTTGGGGTGGTTTGGTGTGGTGTGAGGAGTGCCTGGCACTCACACTGAGGCTGCATTACCCACCTACCTTACTCTTGTTTTAGTGCCCAACTTTTCGGCGGGAAGCAGATGGCAGTGAAACGCCAGAGCCTTTTGCTGCAGAAGCCAAATTTTTCACCGAGTCTCGACTGCTTCAGAGAGATGTTCAGATCATTCTGGAGAGCTGCCACAACCAGAACATTCTGGGTACCATCCTTCATCCAGTGAGTGTGCCCGTGCAGACTGGGCTGTATGGGGTTAGGGGTGCATTTGGTATTTGATGGGCTGTGGTTTGCTTCTCTTCTCTCTGTATTTAAGAACCTTTTATATATCTTGGCAGGATTATCATCTGATTTTTGAGGCATTTTCTAGGGAGACATCAGTTAACTGATAGAATTGGACAGATCTGTCCAACTTACTTTTAGAAAATGAACCTCAACTTTTGAGTTTGTAAGGGGAGGAGGAACTCCTGTTTCTCAAGTGTTGGCCCTTGAGGTTCAGAATAGGCAAGTTGAAGGGCTGCCCCATAGATGAGCGGTGGCACTGAACTGTGTAGAACAAGATTGCTGAGGTTTGTATGTAGCTCTAGAGGGAGCTCTTTAAAGTACTGGTGGAACTAGGGGCGCCTGGGTGTCTCAGTCAGTTAGGTGTCTGACTCTTGGTATCGGCTCAGGTCATGATCTCATGGGTCCCGAGATCAAGCCCCTTGTTGGGCTCCCTGCTCATCGGGAAGTTGGCTTGAGATTCTCTCCTCTCCCTCTGACCCTTCCCCTGCGTGCTCGCTCGCTCGCTCTCTCCAATAAATCTTTACTTTTTTTTTGAATTCTATCAAATATTTATGTATTTATTTTTTTTAATATTTTTAAAATTTCAATTCAGTTAACATAATTCAAATAAATGTTTAAAAAAATAAAGTATTGGGGCACTTGGATGGCTCAGTCGTTAAGTGGCTGCCTTCGGCTCAGGTCATGATCCCAGAGTGCTGGGATCGAGGCCCGCATCGGGCTCCCTGCTCCACGGGAAACCTGCTTCTCCCTCTCCCACTCCCCCTGCTTGTGTTCCCTCTCTCACTGTGTGTCTCTCTGTCAAATAAATAAATAAAATCTTAAAAAAAAAATAAAGTATTGGTAGAACTATGATGAGGAAACCTTTTTATGGAAAAATTACTTTGTGTACTCCAGGCCTTATCCACTTACCTCCTAACTCTGCTTTTGAGCAGGAAATAGGTTCTTTATGTTCTTCTAGTTGTGACTATCAGTTCTTCCCAGGCATAGACTTTGGTAGGTGAGTTCCTCCTGGAAAGGAAGTGACGTTGTTTTGTACCACCCAGGTGCAAGTGAATTTTCATTATTGTAACCTATATCTGGTACAGATTAAACTACTGTTACTTATTCTTTGGCTAGAGATTTCTTTCATGATGGCTGGTGTGGAAGGCTGGGAGGCTTGGTTTGGAATGTGCCAAGGTCATGTCTGTTTCTTCTGGAGGACTAGCTGTCTGCCTGTGCCCTACCAGATGGCTCTGTGTCACAGTAGAATGGGAATTGTAATTCACTGGGCAAAATGTAGCTGAAGTTATTCCCTTACTCAGCCCGTTCTTTAGCTTTCTCTATATGAAAAGGGGAGTAAGTGCTGATCTTAGGGAAGGAAATAATAAGGTGTAATCTCTACTAAAGATTAACATCCTCCTCTGCCCACAAGAAGAGCTGTTGAAATGTCAATTCCATTCAATGCCACTAACATTTATCCTACTCCCGTTAAGTGAGAGTTACTGTGCTGGGTGTTGTGGGGATGGGAAGCCAAGGCTGTTAGGAGTTGCTGCAGAGTGGTGTCTCCCATCTCAGAGCTGGTTTCTTAATTAGAGAAGTGCCTTTATTCATTCCTTCCTTCCTCCCCCCCCCTTTTTAAAAATATGAACTGCAGTATGGATTGTGGCTGTTGATTGTGTCAAAAGTCTAGAGAAATGGATTCTCTTGTGCCTTGTTTTTCAGAATGGCAACATCACAGAGCTCCTCCTGAAGGAAGGTTTTGCTCGCTGTGTGGATTGGTCGATTGCAGTTTATACTCGGGGTGCAGAAAAGCTGAGGGCAGCTGAGAGGTAAGGTCTGTCAGGGAAAGCTTGCAGCCTAAGATCTTGTTTAGGATCTTTAGGGAAAGAAATCTTGTAATCTTCTCTCAACTCTCTATGTCAGTATTGTATTTCAGTTCAGGATTAAGGAAGTTCCAAAGACGCTAAGATCTCGTAGAGGAGTTGCTTACTTAGAAGTCTCTGGGTTGTCTGATTCACTGCTATACAGTAAAGGCTAGATTTTCATTCAGAAATTGTTCTTCACCAGATTTGCTGCTTTAATGTTTTGGGGTGACTTTTTTTTTTCCCCCCAAGCCCCTCACTGAAATTCTGAGTTTTAGGCATTTGGAATGAAAGAAACTTGAGGCTCATTTGAGGATGATACAATCACTTATCAGCTACTACCAAACAGGTAGGCTGGAGCCAGGGGTATGATGGAAAGATAGAGCCTGTGGGTCCTAAAACAGGACTAGTCAATGTTATTGTGAGGCCTCATGCCCTCATCTATTGAAGCATGTTTTAATTAAAAATGTTATCGTAACCTCACGGTGGTGTTGTCACGTTTTTAGCTAGGTCCCTTGTGGTTAAAGACTATGTAGAAAATAACTTATTTCTAGAAAAACAGTAGTTGGATATTCCAAAGATTGGGTGGGTATTTCAAGTGTCAAGGTCAAGAATATCCAGGTGTAGGTGAACTTCATTCACTTGATGGGGTAAATGGAAGAAAATGAAGCAGGCAGCAAGAGTTGATGAATAGAGATGATGCTTGGGGAGAGCCCCAACCACCATCTCCCAGGATATACGTTTAAGCAGAAGACCCACCAACCACTGATGACAATGATCCACTCTCAAGGGGTATTGTATGATTTATTTCAGAATCATAAAGTTATGATGGTCTTGACAACTTCCCATTTTTGGCCTTTGAGGCACACAGCTAAGAGATGTGCAAGAACATGAACTGGAGGAGTATAGTTTTCTTCCCTGAGTCTTTCACATCCTTCTGTGCCTATAAGCAGAAAGACTTGCAACTTTTTTTTATAAAAGTAGATTTTAATCTGGGCCATCAGATATGGCGTATCTGATTAAAAAAATTGTATAAAATTTTTTAGTCTTTATGTTCCACAATTAAATTCAAAATATAAAATACTCTTATCAAATACAGTGTTCCCGATACCTCTAATTATTCTGTGATGCTCAGAATTTTTTTGTTCAGAAAATCCTGTAAGTCCATTATTCTAAATATAATTTTGGTTGATAATTCTTTTTGCATTCTTTAAGTTCCTGCTTCTCTTTGAAGAAAATGAGTACAATGGCAGTATCTACATGTTTTATAACATCTACGGATTTTATGGGATTTTAAACACAGGTTTAGACCAAGGAATGCATATCATATTTCAATAATATGTGATTACTAGCCTGTTCTTTTGCATGCAGTATTTGACTTGCTTGCATTGTTAAATCTCTGTCAAAGAATTTTATGTATTTTATAACTACTACATGCTACTTTGTCTCTTTATCATTTTAGTGCTTCTTTTACAAAAAGGTTGCAATACTGTTTTCAGAAATAAGAGTTCCTTTCCCTTGCACATGTATCCATTTATTTGTAAAGACTTTTGTAAATACAAAACACAAAAAGTATATTTGAAAACATAGCTGTTCACTGTTTTTTTTTTAAATCTTCGCACATATTCCATTTTGCTCTCTTAGCCTGACTGAAAAAATTCCTAGTGGTTTTGGTACTGTAAAACAAATGTCTGCCAACACCGTTTTTTTCACTTTTGTCAGTGAACTTCTGTGGATTTTGGTCCCTTTTCTTCTTTAGATGCACTACAGAGAACATTTTGTTCTGTTTTTCACATAAGATTTGGTTAGCTGATAATCTTTTTTTTTATTCAAATGGAAATTGAGCAGGCCTGTGTTTTTTAAAAAATGTATTTGTTTGTTTAGATGTGGGTGTTCTTCCCACTTCAGAGAGCAGTTGCTCTGTGTTTGTCATTCCAGCGCCTGGCATTTAGTAGTCCCTCAGGAGAGACTGGATAAGCTAACGAGCTAATTCAAGATGGGCTCATACTGTCTGGGCTCGAAAAAGTGCACACCTAGACCCCGGTCTGCCAGCCAAGGGTGTATGGTCTTTATATATCTTGGACAGTTCCAGTTGCTGTACACTCCTTCCTGTGGCTTTCACACTTTGTTCTGGTTTCACAGGTGGCCTTTCTCTTGGGTGTCTTGTCTATGAGGTAGAGTAGGATTCTGTACTGTTTGCTCCCATGGCGATGGTGGATTCCATTTGCTGACCTATTCTGTCGGAATGATTTGCATCCTTGATTTTGTTGCCAGGTTTGCCAAAGAACGCAGGCTGAGAATATGGAGAGACTATGTGGCTCCCACTGCTAATTTGGACCAGAAGGACAAGCAGTTTGTTGCCAAGGTGAGTCATTCTTGGCATCTTAAGATGCATGGTGGACATTGTCAGCTGGTGATAGTACAAAGATCTGAACAATCAATCCAGAGCTGAAGCATTTCTATTTTAGGGCAAGTGAGTGGTGTGTGCATGTATGTGCAGTGATTGCCTGTGTGTGTGTGTGTGTGTGTGTGTGTGTGTGTGTGTTTATTGCAGAGGACTTAGAAACTGTAAGAGCTTTCTTGTCATAAATTTGCATAACTTCATTTAGAAGTTCGTGAATTAAAGTTGTGGACATTGCCATCTTGGATTATCTCTCCTATTTTAAGACTTCTTTCTGTCTGCCTGACAAATGGCTTTCTCTTAGATTTCCTATGTCAAATCAAGCTTCTCTTCTATTTTGGGACTCTCCTGATTTTGAGTTTTTTCTCATGTGCTGTGTTTTTCTGAGAGCTCTCCTGAAGTATCCTGGGTTGGATTCCTTTGACAGGAACTAGTGCTGTTTGATTGTTTGGGTCCAGCAACAGTGCTGTATTTTTTCTTAGTTGCTGGGTTTGGTACCTTGAGTGGTAGACCTGTTTTCCTCACTTTCCCAGAATGCTGTGATGTTTTCCAGTCTATTTTTACTTTCGGCAAGAGATGCTGGAAGCTTTGTTTTTATGAACTAAAAGAGGTTAATGAACATATCTGTATCCCCTTAGAGGTGGCTGCCCCAAATGAGTTTAAGATGGAAAGCCACTAGGTGGCACTGTCAGCCTGAAAAATCCTGGGCCAGTTTCTTTTAGAATGGTAAAATTTTAACAGTCTCTGAGGTATTGGCTGAATTTCTTCACTTTCTTTTTTATGATGCCCAAAACAATAAGTCATAGAGTGCTCAAGTGTCTTCTCTCCCTCTTGTAGTAGGTGGTCTCCAAGCAGCTCTCAACTTAGCCATAATTGGGTCTTTTGGTGGACGTTAGTGGGAATAGTCCCTGGTTGGATACTCCCCCATGCTTCTTCCAAGTCTTGGCACGGACCAGAATGCCATCCTGCTTCCTTTCTGTGTGAGGACTGTACTAGCTTGGAAACTTGGACACGGTTGTTCTACCTAACTGAAACTTACTGCTTATGTTTCCTGTATAGCCACACAGTGAAAGGATGATCATTCACTCAGCAAGGGAGTCAGGCCTTCCGGTTTTCACCATCACTTGGAGAGGCTGTGATATTAGTGATGTAGATGAGGCTCATCTTGTACTGTCCCTTCTGGCCCCTCTTCAGTTGAAACGGAGTTTATAGAGAAACCCAGTAGATTTTGAAGGATTTGGGGCCTTTGCTGGTTGGGGGAACTTTAATGCATTGCTAATGCATTGCTGAAGGAAGAAATTTGAAAGATGAGATGATTGAGTCAGTAGCTTTGTATTTTTCTTAACTATGACTTCATTGTTAACTAGGAGAGAGCTGCCATCTTTCCTCTTTAAATCTAGGATTCCAGGATACGATTGTTGTGTTTTAAGACAGAGTGAGGCTTTTTTCATTACAATGAAGTTTTGTTTGTTAAAATGGCAGAGTAGAGGAAATTGCCTCTAAAAACCGTCTGAGGATTATGGGGAATAGCCATTCTCCTGTAGTATCTTTAATATAAATTGAGGTCATTTGGGATATAGGCCTGCTCGGAGAGTAGAGAGATGTATTTGTAGGTACATAAATGGTTTTAAAGCTTTTTGAGCTTTAGATATTCTTCAGCATTATTATTTTTTTAAATAGGAGAAAAGCATAAAAAGGAGAAGAAAAAACTCTCATACTAGATGAAACTACTATCACACAGCATTTTTTTTTAAAGTTTATTATACCGTCTATCCCAGGGCTGGCAGACTGTGGCCCATGGGCCAAGTCTGGCCCACTACTTGTTTCGTATGGCCTGTGAAGTAGAAAAAAGTTTTATGGCTCATGAAAATTTTATGACATTTTAATATCGGTGTCATAAATACATTGGATCATGGCCATGTTTGTTTATAGGTTGTCAATAGCTGTTTTTGTGATACAGTGGCAGAGGTGAGTAGTTGTGACAGAGACCATATAGCCTGCAAAGCCTAGGATGTTTGCTATCTGGCCCTGTACAGAAAAGTGTGCTGACCCTTGATCTCTACCAGTCCTACTCAGAGTGCCTTGATAGAATATAAGGAGCTTGAGCCAGAATGTAACTCAAGGCATTGCTTCTTTCATCAAGAAAAACTTGCGGGGCGCCTGGGTGGCTCAGTCATTAAGTGTCTGCCTTCGGCTCAGGTCATGATCCCAGGGTCCTGGGATCGAGCCCCGCATTGGGCTCCCTGCTCCGCGGGAGGCCTGCTTCTCCCTCTCCCACTCCCTCTGCTTGTGTTTCCTCTCTCGCTGTCTCTCTCTCTGCCAAATAAATAAAATCTTAAAAACAAAACAAAACAAAAACTTGCTACAGAAAAAATGTCAGCAGTGTTCTCAGTGATGTAGTTGATTTATGTTCTGGTACAAGCTTCATCTCTCATTGCAGGCTGGTAGCCACTTTTGAGTAGTACTGAGCTGTATTCTTTTGTATATAATTTTTTCAAGTTTGTGAGTTTTTATTTTTAATGCATAAAAATTTAAAGAACTCTATGGGCTTATTAAGAAATGTACTAGTCCATTTTCCCAGTCCCTTGAGGCAGCCATTTTCAATTCTTGGCTGATCCATATCTTTGAGTAAATTGTTTTTATCGCTCTTTGTTAACTTTTCAGTGTCGGGTATGACCCTTTTCCTTCATACCATTGAAGATGAGGATTCACATGGGTGTGCGTGTATTTTTCCCTCATCCTTCCAATAGGACTGTATCCTAATTCTGATTCAGTCTTTACTTTGTAAATGCTAATTACCACCGAGCCATATGATATATTATGATTATGTTTCATTTTCTGCAGAACTTTTTGTTTACCCTGGATTTAATAATTTTAAAGGTTTATGTATTTTTTTATGTACTTATTAATTTGACCCCCAGACTCTACCTGTCTAAATCTCCTCTTAAGACATTGATTCAGCCTGTTAATTTTATCTTTTTCAGTACTTTCCAGGAGCCTTGTGACCTGTACTAATCTGGACTAGTTCTTTTGTTCTTCTCTTTTCATTGTTATAAAGCTGTCACCTTTGGATATCTTCACCATTTTCCTGGGGTTTTCTTTGCCTTACTCTGGGTTGGAGCTATGTTTGCTGGATCCCTTGGCTTCTTTATAATTTACTACTTTATTTCAGTGGCACACATTCTCTAGCTTCTTGGTAAGAGTGCTTGGCAGGTAAATGTTTTGAGACTTTTCAGTCTATTTTGTAATTACACTCGATCGTTAGTGTAGCTGGATATAGAATTTTATGTTAGAAATTATTTTCCTTCATAATTGTGAAGGCATTGCTCCACTGTCATTTAACTATTGGAGATTTTTTCTCTTTTCTGTTTTTTTTTTTTTCTTTTTAAGAGGTCTGATACCATTTTGATTCCTCATCCTTATATGATTTTTTTCTTTCTGTGAAGTCTTCACATATTCTTTTTTATCCTGAAATTTCACAGTGGTACTCTGTGTTTATCCATGTTAGTTCTTTGAGAGCTTCAGCTATTTTTTGTTGTCGATTTCCAACAAGTTTCTCTGCTGTTTTCTAGCAGATGTTTGACTTTGTTGACTGGTCTTCTAATTTTTTCCTCCTATTTTTCATCTTTGTCTCTTGTTCTTTCTAAATTTTTTTTATATTTACCTTTTGGCCCTGCTACTGAATATTTCATTTATGATACTGTATTTTAAGAGCTTGTTTTTTGTTGTTGTTGTTGTTCTCTGAATGGTTCTTTTATTTTTATTAAAATGTAGTTGGCATATAGTATTACATTAGTTTCAGGTGTATAACATAGTGATTCAATGATTCTGTACGTTATACAGAGCTTACCATAAGAGTAGTTACCATCCATCATCATACGAAGTTATTACACTGTCATTGACTATATTTCCTATGCTGTACTTTTCATCTTCGTTATTTATTTTATAACCTCTTCACCTATTTTGCCCTCATCCCCCCACCCCTCTGGCAATCACCAACTTGTTCTCTGTATTTATGAGTCTTTCTATTTTATTTGTTCACCTGTTGTGTTTTTTTGTTTTTTTGTTTTTTAAGATTCCATGTGTAAGTGAAATCCTGTGGCATTTGTCTTTTTCTGAGTTATTTCACTTAGCATGATATCCCCTAGGCTCATCCATGTTGTTGTGAATGGCATGATTTCACTCTTAACGACTGAGGCTCCCAGGCACCCCGGCATGATTTCACTCTTTAAGGTGGAGTACTACTCCTGTGTGTGTGTGTGTGTGTGTGTGTGTTTGTGTGTGTACACACATCACATCTTCTTTATACATTCGTCTATCAGTGGTTAGGTTGCTTCCATATCTTGGCTATTATAAAGCTGCAATAAACATAGGAGTGCACATATCTTTTCAGATTAGTGTTTTTGTTTTCTTTGAATATACTCAGAGGTGTAATTACTGGGTTGTATGGTATTTCTGTTTTTTTATTTATTCATTTATTTTTTAAGCAACCTCTAACCTGTTTTCTGCAGTGGCTGCACCAGTTTATATTTCCACTAGTAATGCATGAGGGTTCCCTTTCCTCTGCATCCTCACCAACCTTCTTATTTCTTGTCTTTTTGACGCTAGCCATTCTGACAGGTGTGAGGTGATATCTCATTGTGGTTTTGATTTGCATTTTCCTGGTGATGAGTGAGTTTGAGCATCTTTTCATGCGTCTGTTGGCCATCTGTATGTCTTCTTTGGAGAAATGCCTGTTTAAGTCCTCTGTCCATTTTTAAATTGGATTGTTTTTTGATGTTCTGTTGAGTTCTTTATACATTTTGGATGTTAACCCCTTATCAACAGATATTTCATTTGCAAATATCTTCTGTTCAGTAGGTTACCTTTTCATTTTTGATGATTTCCTTTGCTGTGCAAAAGCTTTATAGCTTGATGTCGTCCCAATAGTTTATGTTTTGCTTTTTGTTTCCTTTGCCTGAGGAGACAGATCCAGAGAAAAATATTGCTAAGGTTGACGTCCAAGAGATTACTGCCTATGTTTTCTTTTAGAAGTTTTATGGTTTTAGGGGGTGCCTGGGTGGCTCAGTTGGTTAAGCGACTGCCTTCAGCTCAGGTCATGATCCTGGAGTCCCTGGATCGAGTCCTGCATGGGGCTCCCTGCTCGGCAGGGAGTCTGCTTCTCCCTCTGACCCTTCCCCCTCTCCCGTGCTCTCTCTCTCTCTCTCTCTCTCTCTCTCTCATTCTCGCTCTCTCAAATAAATAAATAAATAAAATCTTTAGAAGTTTTATGGTTTTAGGTCTTATATTTAGGTCTTTAATCCATTTTGAGTTTATTTTTGTGTCTGGTGTAAGAAAGTGGTTCAGTTTCATTCTTTTGCATGTAGCTTTTCCCAGCACCATTTACTGAAGAGACTGCCTTTTCTCCATTGTATATTCTTTCTTTCTCTTGTTGTAAATTAATTGACCATATGGCATGAGTTTATTTCTGGGCTTTTTATTCCATTCTGTTGTCTGTTTTCTCTTGTTATTTTTTTTAATAGTAATACCACTTTTTTCAGAGATAAAATACCTATTAGCTTTCTGAGGAATTAATTTTTTGAAAAATTTCTTTACTTGCATAGTATGTATTTTCCAAGTTGTTTTTAATTCTCTTTGGTTATTTTGCCCCCCCCCCCTTTTTTTTGTATGAGAGGCTTTCCTTAGATACCTGGTGATCTTTGCTTCTCTCTCTTATTTAAGAATGAGGTCTTGAACACTGGGTTAAAAGCAGTGAACCTGTATACGGGATTTATGGTATAGATCTTGAAATCCAGTTGTAGGTTTTGGTCCCATTTTCATCTCCACTTGAGATTCCTGATTTGACAATTTCTTTGTCTTGGCAGGTGGAGGAATTTTGCAGTATAAATCAGATTGGCTATTATGTCTTCTTATCACTAGCCAGGATTCAGCTTCTGTGGAGTCTGTTACTACTCATCTTTCTGCTTTCTAGCTTCCAATGTTTTGTTGCCATATTCTTCTCTCCCATTATCTTTATCTTATTGGATTTACCCCCAACCCCAAATCCCTTTATTTTTGTTTAAAGGTATTTAGGGAGGGTGCCAAAGTAAAGGTTTGAGCTTGCTTTAATTTGTTCATAATGTACCATTGTAGGACTGCATAATTTATGTAACCAATCCCCAATAGGTCGATATTCATATAGTGTATAATTTTTCCATTATTTAGAAAATGGAATAAATTTCTATGTAAATGGCATTTATTTCCACAGGAATGTTTTAGAGCACATTTGCCAAATAGCTTTCTAGGAATGTTAACCATGTATAGCCCTATGTGTGTTCATCTTCTGATATGTTGTAGAACAGAGGTAGCCAACTTTTTCTTAAAGGACTATATAGTAAATATGTTATGTTTTGTGGGCCGTGTAGTCTCTGTTGCAACTACTTGACTCTGCTACCGTAGCAAGAAAACAGGCTATAGATATTATGTAAATGACTTGGTGTGGTTGTGTTCCAGTAAAACTTTATTCACAACTGTAGACAGTGGGCTAGATGGCCCTTGGGTCATAGTTTGCTATCCCCTGTTAAAGAGCACGGGATATCCACATTATATCCAAAAGGAGAAAAACGATCTGCATTTCTTTTCATAACCTAGAACCCAACTGCCACTTTGTAGTCCTTTTACCTGATTTAAAATGTCTGTTAATACAATGCTACTTCTTCAAGGAAACCTAAAAGGGTCCTAAGGTACCCTGGGACTTCACAAACCTAGTCTGACAGTCCTGTGAGTTTTTTGCTGAAGGATTCTGCTCTGAGGCTCATATGACTGTAAGGCCGGAACAAATAATGGTTCTGTCTTTAGCAGTCACCTGCCCAGTCTCCTAGAAACTAATTGTACAGGGAACAGCTAAATAGCTGGAAAAGCCTCCAAAAGATAACCTGTGAACTCTTGAACTGGGTGCCTCTTGGGCTCTATAGGTGATTTCTGGAACTGATGCTATAGATGAGATGTGTTGGCCAAGAGTCTCACTTCGGAGGAACTTGAAATCAATGAAGTATTGTCTTGATACATGTAGCCTGCTGAAAGAATGTTTTCCATCCTCTGCTTAAACAGTTTCACTTCTTAAGGAAGGATATGCAAGGGAGGGCTCTCCTTGTCTCTCCAGGTTAGCAGAGAAGCATGTTCACTTCACAGCGATTAGCTGAGCCTGCTTGAGACTTTTGTGCCTGTCCTGGCTTGCCAGTTTCCTGCCTGCCTTCCCTGTGGCGTTTTAGCTGATCTGTGCTGTTTGTAGCCATATGGTCCCCTGAGCATGTGGCTTGGCTTCCCTGTCGCTGCTGCTGGATTCTTGGGCCTTGCAGATTTTACAGACCTGAATAATGCTCAGGGGTGGTGGGAGGGCTGGGCAGTGACAGCATGTTTTCAGGAGGTGGAGTCTTCTCAATGCCCTGCCTGGTTAGAGGCCTCTTGCTTGGTTCTCTGTACCAAATGATTGCTTAAACAAGTAGACCCCTCTGCTTTGAGAAGACGTAGAAGAATGAGAAGTCGTTCCTGCTTTTAAGGAGCTTACCATCTAGGGCTCTGTCTGGAAGATTACCCTAAGTAGTCAGCTGTCTGGACTAGGTGGCCATGTGCAGTTTTGGAGGTCAGGTTAAAGCTATTCATTGATGCATGCAGTAGATTCTGAGACTGACTTGGTTTGGCCCTGATCTTTTTTTTTTTTTTGCTGTGCTCTGAATGGAGTTCATTGTCATGCTTCTTTGAGATGGTTTTTAAGCAAAGCCACCTTTTAATATTTTTGGTATTATCTAGACTTTCTGTTATATTTGCATTTGGTAATGTGGAGAGAACAAAATAAAAAATACTAGCTATTTCCTGGACTTCTGCCATAGGACTTTCAGGTGAAGAGGAAGTTCTGGGGATGGTTTGGTTAGGAAGGTGGCCTCTGCACCAAAATGAGATCGAGACTTGGTTTGTAGCTTAAGTTAGTAAACTGATTTGCTGATAAGAAAATAAAGTTGAATTAGAAGAGATTTGTAAAAAATATTTACTTGTTTTCTTCAATTGAGATTTTATTTTTTAAAACACTTCTAGATTCACAGAAAAATTGAGCAGATGGTACAGAGTTCCCACATTACCACTGCCCTCCTCCTAGTTTTTTCTATAATGTGACACAAGTGTGGTACATTTATTATAATTAGTGTACCAATATTGATATGTTACCATCAATTGAAGTCCATACTTTAGTCAGATTTCCTTAGTTTTTCTCTAGTCTGCTTTTCTGTTCCAGAATCTCATCCACCATAGCATACTAAATTTAGTTGTCATGTCTTGTTAGGCTCCTTTTGGATGTGATAGTCTCTTGGACTTTCTTTGCTTTTGATGACCATGACAGTTTTGCAGAGTGCTGGTTGGGTATGTTGTAGGGTGCCCCATCTGTTGGGATTTGTCCGATGCCTGGTTTCCTTTCAAGTACTTCTTATCGACTAGTCTGCTTGCTCATGTTTAGGTGCCTGGAATTATTTGCATCAAGACATTGTTGGGCTTAGTCTTTTGTCAAGGGTACAGGGTGGCTGCTGTACCCTTCTGGGAGTGGCTCAGGCATCTGGGTGGGGAGGTGGCTCTAGGCCCTGGCTTTAACAGTTATGGCGTACTCCCTTTTTACCCACTTCCGGTGCTGCTTCAGTAGTGTTTCCACAGTTAGCTTGGGGGAGAAGAGACCTAGCATACAGCCTTAGGGCGTAGGAGAAGCAGCTGGGTGTCATGATTTCAGACAGTAATAAGGGAATTTGGTGTCCCGTTCCCAGTGGCCCCATCAAAGGCACTCCTTGCTGGCACCCAGAGAAGCCCTGTGTGCGCTGATGGTCCTTTTATTTTTGTCCAGCACTGATAATTTGGGCAGCTTTGGGAGTATTGGTAGTTGCATCTGGGGAGCTATTCTGAGGATTTCTGTAGTTCAGGAAACTGTTGTTGGCTCTTATTGCTCATTATATATATGCTGCAGGGGTTTAGGAAGCTGAACGGTAGCAGCCTTTGGCCTCCCAGTGAGCACTCTGGACAGGCTCTGCAGATGGGGAGTGTGGCAGCAGGCCAGAAATGGGAATGGATGTCCCTTCCCTGACAGAACTCTGTAGTTCTCTTGACTTGTGGCAGCCCTTAGCCTACACTCATCATCATTAAGCCACTCATTTTTCCTTTTACAGTTGGGCTTCAAGAAATGGAGAAATTGGATTTAGGGCTTGTATTGTGAGTCCAGCTAGTGACTTTTGCTGTGCATAAGCCCCTGTCCCTTAGGTTATCCCCAGGAGTATGTGGTATGATAGGTGTGTATAGGGGTGGAGTGATTAGAGATCCGTTAGCATGTGGAGAGAGTGGGTGACGTGGGCATACATAGACTTATCCTGGTGAAAGCACCGTAAGAAATATCTCGGTTATAAATGTGGTCTGCAACGGTGGTGAGAGCAGGCTTTGAACAGTAATCCACTCTGCATTTTACTTATTGTACAGTACGTGACTATAACCACTATTTTATTACTTCTTCTGTGCCTCTGCTCAGGAGCTGCTTGTTCTCTGGACAGTAATGACACAATTTAAAGAGGAATAAAAAGTCATAAACCCCACTTACATATACACATTGACACACACACAGACACACGCACTCACCATACACCACTTCCTCAGAAAGCTGAGCCTCGTTAGGTTGCCAGCATCAGAGTGTGCAGTTCCTGAAGAGGAGGTTTCTAATCAGGGAGATGCCGAGCAGAGAGTCTGCTGGTGAGGCCTGAAATTTACAGCTCCAAGAATCCATTTTGCTGCCGCTGCTAACACATTCTAAGGGGTGATGAATGCCAGTAACTTGTCACAGGGGTATGCTCAGATCTTTGCATTCTATAATCAGGGGGTGAAGGTGTGAGCACTACGATGCTTTCCCTGGTTTTATTCTTCTCTGAGCGTGACGAGGGAGTGGAGAATGTCTAGGTATTTCTCATGTCTTGATTATGGGAATTTCTCTGTGTTTTTGGCACTTGATAATTTAATAATAGTTAGTTTTGATGTGAGAGGAATGCATAGCTCTGTCCATCATTGAGATTTTGGAAATACTGGGAGGTGTGTGCATTCGAGATGATGGTCTTGTACTTTAAGGGAAGAGCAGTATTGATTTACTGTAGTAGCTGTTTCGTTTGGTGTGGCTTTGTGGAATTTTTCTTCTCCTTGGTTTGAAGATAGGATAGCAGAATAGCCCATATCATGGATACTTCACCCCACGAAAGTTTTGTCATCCATTTTATGATACTTCTCTTTTTACCCAAATGTGGAATTTTGAAGGATAGAGAAATTATTAGCTCTGGTCTTTCTCTTTTGTTCAGTTGTCTAAACCACTGTTGGTATCTTTAGGGAGTGGGAGGAAGATTCCATTGTGATGGGCATTTTTGCTTGGCATTAATGTGTCTAGATGGTAATGGGAACAAGATGTACTCTTTTTCTTTCAGTTGGTGAATCTGTAGTTTTGGTTATACCTTCTGGACTGTTTTTAAGTTCTGTGTGATTATTCTTTGCTTTGGAGGGTCCAGTAGACTTTCTTACCACCCATACCCAGGTAACCAGCCCTGACCTTGTTGTCCTCATGTGACCACAGATCATGCTTTTGATTGCCCTTGGACTTCACTCATTTTTTCTGGCTAGGTGAATTTTGGGTTCTGGCTGTCTGGGTTTTAGTGTTTAGCTTTTGCGATTCTCAGATCTGTCAAAAAGGTTAAAGCAGAGTGGCAGTGGCTATTTGAGACTTTTGCCATGTTGAGGTTTGCAGGTTAATCTTACATATTTGAAAATTAAAAATACCCGTTCTCCTCTTCTACACTGTTCTTTCTCAGACCTTTCTTTTTTATTTATTTGTTTATTTATTTTTAAAGACTTTATTTATTTGACAGAGAGAGAGAGAGAGAGGACGGGGAGTGGGAGAGGGAGAAGCAGGCTTCCTGCAGGGCAGGGAGCCTGATGCGGGACTCGATCCCAGGATCCTGGGATCATGACCTGAGCTGAAGGCAGACGCTTAACAACTGAGCCACCCAGGTGCCCCTCTCAGACCTTTCATTACTCTTCTGGTCACTGGCCTGTTTTTCCCTACACTTGCTTCCCATTACTTGTGGTGGTAAAACCCAGGGATGTCTTCCCATCTGCCAGGCATATAGTCAGCCTTCCATGGATTACAGCTTGATTCCAACTGTCCTCTTTCTGTTTTCATTCATTCTGTGTGATGGCACTTTTTTCCTGCTATTTCCTGTCCTGTATAATTTTTCACTTGCTTTTGGTTTTTGCTCTTCCTTCACATTATCCCTTCAATCGGTCTTTACTCTTTTTGGTGTGTGGTTGGCTGATTCTTTGGAAAAGGTAGAGAATAGCCATTTTTGTAAGAGTCTGCAAGTAAATGGGTGTATTCTGTTTTAAAAGTTGTGAAGCCTTCCAGAGAATAGTTAGTGAGGGCTCTTTTAGGCTACTTATCAGTGTGATATCCACCATAGCAAAGGAGAGTCTAGCTCCTTTTGTTTCTCACATGAAAGAGAAGGGAAATTTTGCGAGTCTGCCCTCACTGTGGCAGCTGACCCTGTAGTTTGTTCAGCTGCCTGTTGGCTCCTGATGGGGCCTGATTGAAGCCTGGAAGAGTTCGTTTTGATTCTGCAGACAAAGTGGATGGTGACAGTGATTTGTAGTCAATAGCGACCTTGTAGAAAAGTATTACTTGTTTAAAAAAACAAAACAAAACACCAAAAACCAAAAAACCCAGCCTTGTAACAACAGGCTCTGAATATAATCGAATGAATTGTAGACTGCTAGCTGAATTATGGGTTCTAGTTATAACCCTGATGTCCTAGGCTGGTTTCAGTGCAATTTCATTCCACATTGGTGGAATGTTCTGATAACCTCCACAGAGGAATATTTGTGCTTTTGCCCTTTGAATAGATATCCTTGTAGGTTACCCAAGAGTGGTAGTTAATCTTCTTTAGCTGAGAGTGGGCTCCGATGTTACCGGTATGGGGGTTTAAAACAAAGTTGCCCGTAGTAGTGCTCTGAAAAGTTGGCTCTCTGAGTAGTTGAAGTAGTTATCTTAGCAATTTAATGTTTCTGCCCTGAGATTAACAGCTGAGCCTCTCCTTTCCCACACTGTGATGACAATTCTTTTTGCCCTTCACTTGTCTTTGATTTTTCTGCTCTCTTTTGGAGCATCCTATTTTGGTTCTTGTCTAGTGCTGATATCTTCTAATCCAGCCCTTGCCTCTTTTCCTAGATGCACATTGAGATACAGATTTGATTTTAGTTTAGAACCTGTTTCAGGGAATGCCTTGAATAACACAGAGACTAGATTTCCAGTAAGCTTTGTAGTTAACTGCAAATTTTGGTCAGGGCAAAAGATAAAAAAGATAATTTTTGTGAATGATACAGATTCTGCCTCATTGAGAAATCATAATAAGGTCTTTGGGGACTGATAATTATAGCATTGTTTTCTCCAGCATCGTTGCACTGTGAAGGATGATTTTGGATCTACCCCCAAATGGCTATTGACTTTTCTCCCTATGACTATGGTGGGCCTTGCTCCTTACCATGTGTGTTGTGAGATCTGGGCCATTTGAGATGGCAGGTGTAAGCGTTTTTGCCTTTTGCCCACAGGTGATGCAGGTGCTGAATGCAGATGCCATTGTCGTGAAACTGAACTCTGGTGACTACAAGACCATCCACCTGTCCAGTATCCGACCACCGAGGCTGGAAGGGGAGAACACGCAGGTGAGAATAGAGAGGCAGTAGAGCCTCTTTTCAAAAACCAAAGGGAAGATGCTGGAGAATACTTAAACATGGTACATATGTGTGAGAATGCTAAAAGACAATATTTTAAATCTCCAGAGTATTGTTTCCTAATGTCTGCATCCTAGCTATTGTTGGGCAGGTGTCTGCTCTGCTTTGTTTTGGGCGGGCATTGCTGGCATTCCTCCCTAAGGGGTTTGAAAGGAGTTAGGGTTGGGATGGGTGGGCAGTGGTGGTTAAGTTTTATTTATTAACAAGATTTTACTTCTCTGAGAATAAGGAGAGGAGAAGTATCTGTATCTCACATGCATGATTAATAAGGCCTGGTCGTTTTATAAGGCCAGCCGGTTCCATATGTTTTGTTCAAGGAAGAAATGAATCTTGGTATACATATTCTCTGGGGTCACTTGTTTAATCTGTTGCAAGTGGTAACTGTAATTATTAGGTACACTGTTTTTGAGCTAGTTGTTGGATCTTTTGGCAGCAAAGGTGCTTGCCTAACCAGTGTGTATGACTGGGGTATATAAATTTTGAGAAATGCTTAGGATGAAAACTATGGGAGTTGTAGTTTGCAGGCAGTTTTGTTTTACATTTTCTGGGCCTTTTCTTTCCATTGTTATGAGAGGTTGGAGATAGGGATTGAAGTTTTTCTTGAATTTGTTTGTTTGGTTCTATCTTGTTTTTACAAAGACCACTTTCCAACTCTTATTTTTTATCCTCTGATCATTACAGTGTGGAACTGGTTATAGAACTGAGTCCACTGTGAGAGCCGGTGTCACACGCAGGTGTTTGGCTAGTTTTCAGAAATTAAGCACGGCGTGGTTGACATTAGTGCTCTGTGCTTTAATTTATCCCTTTTGTAGTTCTAAAGACAGGAAATTTGCTTTTCTGATGTTTTGCACGTACACGTCTTGGTGCATTTACAAGTTGAAATTCATGCCCTGTCTTCATTTGCATGAGAGTTTACAGACAGCCCATAAGAGTAAAATAAAAATATCATGATTGTCTTTTGAATCAGATTGTGCATAAGAAACATACACAGGATGAGTTCTTTGAATGTCTGGCCAATCAGTTCAACCCCCCCCCGCCCCCCCACGAGGAGGCAGTTTAATGCGGCAAATGGTATTGTGGTAAGGTTGAGAATTTAAATGCATGAAAGCCTAGAAATGCCAAAATGAGGTTCTCTCAGTAACTGTAGCTGTGCCTCATTGCACAGAGTAAATAGACATCTCCAATTTTATCAGTATTGGGAGTACTCCACGATTCGCATCTGTGCCATGCAGTTGGAATTAAGGTTCCCACAGCAACCACAACTTTGAAATTCTTGAACGTTAATTTTTGTGCCTGCATCATTGGCCAAAGCATTATGTTAATGTAGACTATGTAGCTGAATTTCAAGCAGTTTTTAGGGAGGATGGGGGTGCTGTCACTTAGGTAGGGTGAATAGCAGGTTTTCAGAAGGAGTAGGAACTACTGCTGAGAATTTTTAGTTTTTCCAGGACCCTTTGGAACTCCCCAAGGGGTGATGGATGGATTTTTCCCCTAGCCTAGTAGATAATGGGAAATTGTTGGAATATATTCCCTAGTTTAGGCAGGATCCTGTTTATGGACTTCCTTGTTCTTTACCAAGGTAGGTTGCCCATTTTATTTTTAACTTCTGTTCACTTCTGAGATCTTACTCCATTTTAAGAAAGTTTGAAGTAAGGCTCAGCTGCAAGAGTCTATACTATATGGCTTAGGTGAAGGGAGTCATGATTTTTCTTATTTCTTAAATTCCTTTGAAAGATTTTAATGAAGCAGTCACATAAGAACTAAGTTAACATAATGTACTTTGAGCACAATGGTGGAGGGTGCCATGAAGAACCCAGTTACAGTGGGCACTCAGGGAAGTCTCCCTAGGAGCAACTAGCGTACCTCTTGAGTGTTCATTGATGAGTAGTTGGTGGATGGAAGAAAGGGCACTCCTAACCCAGCAATGCTCCATAGATCTATAATGCAAGCCATAAATATGAGCTATATTTGTTATTGAAAATTGCCTAGTAGTTATATTACAAACATCAATTTTAATACATTTTATTTTACCTAATATATCCCAAACAGTATCATTTCAACATTTAAAAAAAAAGATTTATTTATTTTAGAGGGTGAGTGTGCCCGTGTGTGCACCAGCATAGGCAGGGAGAGGGGGAGAGGGAGAGGGAGAGAATCTCAAGCTAACTCCCCACTGAGCACGGAGCCTGAAGTGGGCTCGATCTCATAACCCTGAGATCACGACCTAAACCGAAATCAAGAATTAGATGCTCAACCAACTGAGCCACCCAGGTGCCCCTCATTTCAGCATTTAGTGAGTGTAAAAAGTTAATGAGATGTTTTACTTAATTTGAGTTTTACTAAGTCTTTGAAATTCTGGTGTATGTTTTATATTTGGAACACATTTCAGTTTGTTCCAGTGTATTTCTGGAGCTCAACAGCCTCCTGTTGGTGGTGACTTCTGTAATGGACAGGATAGGTTTAGAAATTAAAATGAATGGGTTTGAGTTTGTCATCATTGATAAGTATTTACTGGGTATCTACTTTGCACCAGATACTGTGCTGGGGATGCAGCAGGGAATAAACGTTCGTGGAATCATCCTCATGGAACTTTAGAACCTAGTAGGGGAAATACACGAGTAATTTCATTTATGTGAAGTGTTGTGAAAAATTTAGAGTTTATAAGAATGTATAATCTGGGAAGGCTTCTCGGAGGAAGTGACATGTAAAGCCTCAGGGGTGACTAGGACTGAGCTAGGTAAAATGTGGGGAGAAGACAGTTTCTGACTGAGACAGCAGTAATGACGAGTTGGGTGAATTTGGGAAGAAGGAATGGATGGCCACTGTGGATAGTGCATTAATGGTATGATGTAGGCAGGGCCAGATCACGCATGTCCTGTGAATATCTCAGGATACTTTTAAAGAGAGAGACTTGGAGTATTTTGTATGACTGGAATAGAGGGTAGTTAATGCTAGGGAGTAGTAAGAAATGGTCTTGGGAGTTAGAACAGGGGCCACATGCTGAAAACGTGTGCCATACTTTTAGATTTTTAGATTTTTGTGTGAGGAATTTTAAACCAGGGAATGGCATGTTTGGATTTGAGTATTCTTGCGTTGGTGGCTTGCATTTACAAAACATGAAAGTAATTTGCATTTATAAGAGAAGATCATGCTAGATGAAAACTCATCTGCAGGAAGGAGTTCTCAGCTTTGTTTTGCTAAGCCCCAGTTGACCAAGGGCCTGGGGGTGAATGGAGTACCGAAGGAGAACTTGGGATGTTGCTTTAGCAGTCTCTATACAGGAGGATTCAGAGTGTTTGCCTTTCTACTTAAAGAATTCCCCAGAACTCTGCTCTCTGCTTACCTTAAAGTTCTCAGAGATCCGCAATATGGGTATAGGAATAAAAATCACCTGGGGAATCCCAGTGAGGCCATAACTATATGTATGGAATGACTGGGAAAGCAAGCATCTCCTTGGAGCCTTTGGTTGGTATATAGTAAGGAATATTAAAAACCATTCTTGTAACTACAAGGGGAGTCCAGTCAAGTACTCAAGGCTTATATGTTGGGGCTGGGGCCTCTGTTAGCTCATGTGGTTCTCTTGTGCAAATTAGAGATGGAATCCCCTTCTTGCAGGCAGCCTCTTGTCAGGGCACGTGGCTTGGCAAGCTGAATGGTGACTGCATTTCAGCTCCCATTCAGCCTCTGTCCCCTTGGCCAGTGCCCTTTTGCACAAGAATATGTGGCTGTCGTAGTTAGAACAGGGCTAATTAGAATCTCCAGTGAAAATGTTGGGTGTATTTCAGGAATTGGAATGGTCTGGTAGTTACAGAAATGTGGGGTGCTTGAGGATTGTTTGGAGATGATGGATGGACTGTGGAGGGCCTTGGGTGAGAGAGAGATTGTCTTCTGCTTCTGGAGATCATTGACTTGAAACAGGGAAACCGCTAATCTGATGGTTTCTGGTGTTGAAGCAGAGTGGGAGAAGGTTGCAGGTTCAGGAACTGGAGGAGTAGGGGAAGAGGGAAGGGAAAGTCTTTGCCTGAGCTTCCTCAGGGGCAGGCGGATGGCGGGTTTGACTCCTGCTGTGGGCTAGGCCTCCCTACAAGCTCCCAGATGGTTTGCCCTTCAAGTCAGGAAGGGGAGATTCCCCTAATGTTTATCTTGCCCAAACCCTAAAAACTCTAATAACCTGTCATCGACTTATGTAGATCTTCTGAGACATTTCTACATTGTGGGGATAGTTGGGCAAATTGGATTTTCCTTTTTTGAACTCAGAGACAAGTTCTTTTCTCTTAAATTATATGAAGGCAAGGTGGTTTTGCCCAAGGCTAACTGTATACTTCCACTCCTCTTTTTTGGTTACTTTGTAATGCAGCCAGAGGAAGTGCTCTGGACAAAATAGCATGATCAAAGGAACTGTTTTCATCCTAGGCAGCTGCTTTCCAATAATATCCAGGAATTCATGGGTAGCCATTACTCCCAGATTTTGGTTAGAACTGGATTTGTTGCTGGAAAGTGTGACAGAGTTAAAAGCAAAGATGTGTAATACTTTCCTCAAAGATTACAGTCGGATGTCTGATGCTGTTGATACTGTTTCTGTGGTATCATGCTTCTGGATTATTCAGGGTGAATCCAGTGTCAATTCCTTGGAGATCTTAACTCCTTCAGGCTGAGCACCGTTTTGGACACTGATGTGTGATGTTCCTGAGGACCTGAAACCCTGAGGATAAAGGTATACTGTAGTTTGTTTGAGGCAGTTATTTGCCACAAAGAAACAAGTGCTAAGTATTGGAGAAAGGCTGTGGGTTTTCTGAGCTACTGCCTTAGAGGAGACAACACATGGTGCAATCTCAGAACTTCCCAGAGAGCATTTGGCTTTGATTTCAGACTGGAAAACCTAGTGCTTCTAGTCTCTAGGGCTGCCATGGCTTCGTGTCACACTTGGGAGTGTTAATGACAAAGGGTATATAGCCCCTCTGGCATCTGATGGAGGGGCTGACTTATTCTCCCATGAAGCAGGTTCGGCCTGTGCAGTGCTATTGTAGTGGGCAAAGATATAGAGCTGGAATTTACCTTGAAAAAGGTACAGAATTTACCCAACCCCTTGATGTTAAGTGTAGAAAGTTTGCTTTCAGTTACAGGGCCTTCTTCCTCAAACTCCTCTATCCATAGAACCTCTCTCTTCCTCCCCCCACCCTCCTCCTCTTCTCCCTCCCCACCACCACGCTCCCTAACACACACACACACCTTCAGCTTAGGCCTCTGGGAAGTCTGGAAACCTGAAGGTGGAGCCTTTCCCCTGACCTCGCAGCCCCGTGCTTTCAGCTTGTATTTGATTCCATCACCCTGTCTTTCACCCTCCTCCCTGTGGAACTTAACCCATAAACGTTCTTTCATGGCAGGCCTCTAAATATTCGGATGTGGGCACCGGAGGATCAGTTTTTTTCAAGCTGTAATCTGCCTAATCTCCCAGTGTCCTTGCTGCCTTTCTTGGGAGGTGTTTGTTTCCCAGGCCCAACCCCACAAGGTCTCCTCTGTAGGCAGTCATGGCAGACAAGCCGTAGGTAGGCCTGTTAGTGATGCCCTGGGATTCCGAAGGGCTTTTTCTCAGAGGCAGGGCAGTTTCGGGTGCTAATAACTCCATTTGTTATATAGGGCCCCAGGGTGCTTTGCCATTTAGACATGATTAAAAGCGGTTCTCAACCTATTCCCTTCAGTTGAGGTTTCTGAAAGCAAGATGACTGGTCCCTCTGGACCCTAAAGCAGACGACGCTGCCACTGACATGCATACCAGCAGCGAGCTGTGGGGCCGCAGTCCCTAAGTGAAGCCAGGGCAAACCAATAAACCCACCACCTGTGATCTTGCACTTGGGACTGGGAGCATAAGGCAAATAGCAAATTAGAGCGGGACTCCAGCTTGGCAATAAGGACCTTGGAGAAAAGCAAAAGCTCTTTGAAATGGATATAGCATTTCACCGGTTTCCAATGGAGAGACTTGGGGACTGCAGCAATGTGATCAAAAGACGCAGAATATGTCAGAGCGCTGGCAGAGGCCTTCTGTACCGGTTTCCGATTTGTTTGATCTGGGCATTTTTGAGAAGAACACTTGAAACCTCCTTTGTTAGAGGACTGAAAAAAATTACCATTCGGAGACTGTGGGTGGGTCTTAGCTCATCTATTTAAGATTCAGGATGTTCTTACTCTGTCATTTTTAAAAAGGTGAATTTCTGTTCCTCTGCTGGGGAGGGCCCTGGGGGGCAAGCCTGACTCTTTGTGAGGTCAAGACATTTGGTATCTGGGTAGATAGCAGGGTTCCTTAAAATACACGTTCCACTGATCTTTGTAAGTGAATTATAGCTGGGAAAAGACAGCAATTGCCTATTTCCCTTTGATTTACTTTCTTCTCCCTATTACAAATTATATTTTCTTTTGTTTCCTTTAGTTAATGTATGCCCTTTCTCATGATTTTGCCTATCCCCTTCCAATAATTTTTGTGGGATTTTAACAATCTCATGGGGTCTGGTACTTAATCCTTCCCGGAACCATATGCATTTACCTCTTTCAATCCATCATCTTCTCTTTCTTCTCTCTTCATTTAATCATCACTATTACACAGTTCTATATTTTCAACTTATCTAAATCTTCCAAGTGCTGGTGTGTTCATATTTCTTGTCTCTTTTCAGTCCTGTGAGCTGCAGTAATTCTCCATTGTTTCCAGAGTTGACAGCACCATCATATTTACTGTCCTGTGACCATTTACCATAGCTGTTGTGCGGAGGTAACAGTCTTTCTTGCCCTGGTTCTTGAAAGCTCCTTTAGGCCAGAGATTTCCATACACATATAGTCTTTCCCTTCTCTTATCATCCTGTATTGTTTATTGATGTCCAGCCTGCTTTCCATTATGAAGCCTAAACTCCACTGGGGGCCAGAGCGGAAATGGTTTTCTCAGCTTCATATCGCCTCTCTTTCAGAATCTTGCAGAATGCTATGAATACAGTAGGCATTTAATGTTTACATCAAAATATATGCTGGGGCTTAAGACCTAATGCATAGATTGCTTTTGAGCATAGATTGTATTTTTACCCTATCCATTGCTCATCTCCTTGACTGCTGCTGATGGTCATTTCCAACTTGAGGCAATGTGTCCTGGTGTTGAAAGGTTCCCAGAGGGAGTGTTTGCACTCCTGTTTTTTTCTCCTTCCTAATTGGATTGCTTGTCTTGATGGCTAGGTCACACATGGCTTCCTTTTTCTATAGGCACTTCCTCTTTCCCACTCCCAAGTTTCAGTCTAGTCCTGCACGTGGGTTGTCTAATCCTGCCCCTCTCTGAGCGCTGGTTTTCCTCATAATGGCATTCCATTAGCACAATATGGATTGGGTTCAGTCCACCAGAGGGGTTAATTTCAGGATTTTAAGTGATGTTGCAGTCGGTCCCCAATTGACTTTCTACTTATTTAGGCTTTCCCAGATATCCTTCCTTCATGGCAGTCCAGGTGTCTTGATTCATTGGAGTTTTTAGGTGCACTTTTTCCCCAAGGGCTGTATATTCTTTTACTGTTGTCGACCTTGTTGCCTGTCAGATTATTTCTTTGCTTGGAACTAATTTTAAAATCAATTAGAGAGCTTTCCCTTCATCTTTCTCTTTTTATTTATGAGATACTGATTGCAGAGCTACCTACACTGTGGTTTGATAAATTACCCCCTCCCTTTTTTTTTTTTTTGCATAACATTTATATTCAAGGCAAGTTTAGTGCAGTCATCAGTGCTTTCTACTTCTGCAGGCCACGGCTGTAGGTTTCATTCCTTGGTGGGCTAATTAGCTTTTTGCTAGGGAAATTTAATTCGGTTCCAAAACCAAACATTTAAGATCCTCATGTATTATAGGTGCTATGGATCTGGGAAGTTACTTTTATTAGGAAAATGTTTTATAATTTTAGAAACCGAATCTCTAATCCTGACCAGTTGGAGTGTGTTGTGATCACAAGGTGGACTTCAGACCGGATGATAGATTATGGAGGAAGAAGCATCATTTCATGTCATTGCTTTGGAAAAGGCTTTTCAGACCCGAGACTAGAAGGGGAAGCTGAAGGACACAGATGCTTGGTTTTTTTTCTAGTAAATGACAGGTCTATTGCTTAGGCATATTTTTGATGTCACTTTTTATTTCGGCCCTTCTTTGAAAATCTCCGGCCACTTTATGAGTTGTTTACATTTCATAGACCTTCATTTCACCATCGAGTGTGAGAACAGTGTGGTTTTGGCTGCAAATGCCTTTGCCTGGTTCAGTGTTGTGTTGGTGGCCTTTGCCTGGTTCAGTGTTGTGTTGGTGGCCACCTGGTTCAGTGTTGTTGTTGGTTCAGTGCATTGCTGTTTGACAGGAGGATCTCTGTAGAGAGAGAAGCCAGTTAATATGCTCACCTTCATCCTTGTTTAAGTACATTGGGTCCTTAGTGAGGCTAAGTGAAAATTTATCTTATGTGCGCATCTGCTGCATCTTTGTGTTCAGACTTGGGTCCCAGAATTTGGGTCCTTCTGCTGTCCTGCTGATTTTTTGATAACCCACATAATGGATGCCTATAGTTTCTAGTTTCTGCTTTAAAATGCTTTTTCCCTCCCTTCCCTACCCTCCCACCCCTACCCACCCCACTTCCTTACCCAAGGTAGGTTTTTCTGGGTCAAGTAGATTCCTCATTTCTTCACATCTATTGCTAGCTCCCTTCCCAGCACATAGTTGATACTCAGTGTTCGTTGGGTAATGGCTCATTTCATTCTCACTGGCTGTCTTTTACTCCTTGTTCATAATTTGGGACTGAGGGATGGACAGAACATACCAACACTTGACTCTCTGAGTCTGTAGCTCTACCATTCCTAGGACATTTTTCTCATTATTATTAGGGAGGCTAGTAGGAAGGTTTGACTTTTTTTATGTGCATTTGTCTTTTGTAAGGTGGTCTGGAATTAGGAGAAAGCCACATTCTTATTCATATGGAGCTGCCTTTAGCATCTGCTTATCCAGCTGGAGGGGCTTGTTTTTAGAAGCACTGCCATGCAGAAGCCGTAGGTGGATCTCTGCAGAAGGGCTTCTGATGTGCGGAATGCCCAGGGCTCCCTTTGCAGCCTGCCCGCTCCCTCAAGCTCTGGCTGGAGGCTGGTCCCTACGGGTAGGGGTGCGGTGTGTACTGCCTGCCCTATTCTTACTGGACACTCTTAGTGCAGCTGCTGTGAGTGAGCACACTGTCCTGCATGGGACTGGCAGGCGGCTCCATTTGCTGGTTTTGGCCGCTGGGACAGCCAGGAGTATTAAGCCAGTTTGTACTTTAAGAAGAAGGAGACCTGACATCACTCAAAGCGGTTTATTTTATTTATTTCTTATAGAGGAGAAAGAAGTTATCTCAGCCCTTTGCTATTCCTTTTGGTGTGTATTGAACTAACAGCTCAGCATTTCCCCCAGGAAAACATCCAGGGTTCTTCCCTCCCCTTGGGCCAGGCTCTGTCTTGCCTTCGTAGATTGCGTTGTGGTGCCGCCTCCTCACTGTTAAAGCCTTTTGGCTTCATCCCCTTCCCCCACCCTGTGCCAGGCCTCTTCTGTCAGAGGAGTGGAATGGTTCTTTAAGTCTAGACACTCCTATTTATGTACGAAGTTATAGTTATTCTGGAGGTGCTTGGACTCAGTAATACCAGAGTTCAGAAAAATGTAAGCTTTGCAATTGAGAAACCATTAAGCTTCAGTTTGTACCAGCATTTGGGCGCCATGTAGTTATTTTTTTAATTTAAGTATAATTAACATAGTTTCTGGTGTATAATATAATGATTTGACAATTCTGTACCTTGCTCAGTGCTCATCAAGATAAGTATATCCTTAATCCCCATCATCTCTTTCTCCCATTCCCCCACCCACCTCCCTCTGGCAACTACCACTTTGTTCTCTGTATTGAAGAGTCTCTTGTGTTTTTTGTTCTTTTCATTTGTTATTTTGTTTTTTAAATTCTACATGTGAATGAGATCATATGGTATGTATCTTTCTCTGAGTGGCTTATTTCACTTAGCATTATACTCTCTAGCTCCATCCATGTTGTTGCACATAGCAAGATTTCATTCTTCCTTCTGGCTGAATAATACTCCATTGTGTATATATATTACCACTTTATTCATCTGTGGATGGACACTTGGGCGGCTTCCATATCTTGGCTATTGCAATTAATGCTGCAGTAAACATAGGGGTGCAAATATCTTTTCAAATTAGTGTTTTTGTTCTCTTTGGGTAAATACCCAGTAGTGTAATTACTGGATCATATGGCAATTCTATTTTTAATTTTTTGAGGAACCTCCATACTTGTGTTTTACACAGTGGAAATGTTATTATCCATGTTATTATTAGATATCCGTAAAATACAGCAGGTAGAGAAGAGTCATTGGAGCTCTGTTAGAGAGAGAGATGTCTTTATCCTAAAAGATACACATTAGTCCCAGGTATCTGACGTGGTAGATGGAACCTGACAAACTGAAAATTCAGCGTAAAAATCCTATAGCCTTTCATCTCTTACCCTCATTACCCAGCGAGAAATGAATTCTGAGGGCAGACGCTGATGGTGTTTAAGATCTCTGTCCTGGAACGTAATTGAATGTGTTCAGGTGGAAACATGCTCTCCCCTTGCTGCTTGCTGTGCCCACCTCCGAGCTGGCTGCCCTGCAGACTTGTGGCCTGATGCTGCTCCTTTCCCCTCAGGCACAGTATCTTCGCCACCTCAGGGTTCTCAAAAATTTTAATAAAGGCTGGTGCCTGTTCTTTTGTTTGTCTGCTTTTGTGTTTTGACTTGAAAGTATTTCTAAAGTATCTGAACGGTAAGAGTATTGATTTGTACCTCTGCTGCTTTAGTTTTCATTCCGATCTCTTTCAGTTATCTCCACCATTCCCCTCTCCTACCCCTCCCCCGAAGTACAGAGAGGGAGTTTGTGACTTTGGTTTGAATGAAGTCACTTTGGCACACGCAGTTTGGCCATTCTGTTACCGGTTACTGCACACCTTACTCTATCCCCCTGGTCTTGAATATTGCTCTGAAATTCTCTGTGCTGTTTTGGATGCTGCATGAGTCTGTAAACGAATGCTTAGCATTGTTGACGTTCACTGTTCACCATTGCCCTTTAGCTGCCTTGCTTTGGGTTTAGCTGGGAGTGGAACCTTTTTTTTTTTTTTAATTTTTTTTAAAAAGATTTGATTTAGAGCTTGCACATGTGTGTGAGCTGAGGG
This sequence comes from Eumetopias jubatus, assembly GCF_037043125.1. Taxonomy (NCBI): domain Eukaryota; kingdom Metazoa; phylum Chordata; class Mammalia; order Carnivora; family Otariidae; genus Eumetopias; species Eumetopias jubatus. Next base: position 84,475,162 of record NW_028274820.1, read on the forward strand.
GGAGGGAGAGGGAGAGAATCTCCAGCAGACTCGTGCTGGGCTCAGAGCCCAGTGTGGGGCTTGATCTCACGACCCTGAGATCATGACCTGAGCTGAAACCCAGAGTCAGACACTTAACTGACTGAGCCACCCAGGCACCCCAGGAGTGGCACCTTTAACCTGAATTCACTAAAGACGTTGACAGCAACCAAACTGGATTGTTCTAGTTTTCTTGGATAACCACATTTAAGCTGCTTATAAAATGTAATTTTATGTTCTGGAAAACTACATTTGCTCAATTTAAGCCAGGCCAATATTCTTCTGCTCCTAGAATTTACATAAGTTGATACCTTCATTGGCCAGATCTCTAAATCTGTAGCTGATATTAATTTGAAGAAGGTGCCTCACTCATTGCAGTGGAGTCTTTGCCTTTAGGAGAGTGCTTTAGCCTGTACAGTGTGCTTGCAGTAGGGCAAGGTTTTCCTTTTTTGGCTTGTGTTAAAATGTTATTTATGACACTTGCTGAAGAATAGTAGGTACACCTGTTTTGTCACCACTGTGACGGGTGTGGGGACCCACGGTAGGGTTTTGAAGTGGGGAGGAGAGCTTGGGTTCTGAGTACAGGAAAGACAAGGAGCAGCGTGTGAGGTGGGGTGGGTGGAGGATGAGGAACCCAACCAGATATCAAGAGTAATCAGATACCAGGGGTGGGGAACTTGGGCCAAACTAATTTAGCAGGATTCTTGGCAGAATTGGACAGTGCAGAGATGAACATAGTGCCCAAAAGTCAGGTCCTAGTTGAGCAGGGGGTTCAGAGGAGCCTGAGTAGAGTTTGGTCAAGGAGGGAATCTTTGTCATTTGTGATGTCAGTGTTATCCTCACTGTTTATAACTAGTGGTAGAAGGTTTCAGAACTCCCCTTCTTCCATGGTGCCTGTGGGAGAAAACAGGCCTTAGACGATTGCAGCTTCAAATACTTTTTCCAGCTGCTTTTCTTGCTCCCTCCTTCACTGCCATCTTTACACCTTTCCCTCTCTCTAGCTTGCTGCTCATTATTAGTATCTTTGGTGGTGGGCGTAATGAGAGGGGGCAAAGAACTAAGGAAATAGTTTTATTTCCCTTTGTTTCTTCCACCCTAACGCCACAGTGACTGTGTCTTTTCTGCCTGGTTGTCATCTCCTGCCATGGCTAATCCAGGGATGTAGAGCCCTGCATGGTAGTAGAGGTCATTGAGCTTAATGCAGCAGGAGACTTGAGGATATACAATCTAAGGAAGCAGTTTTTGACTCTCCCATCCTCATGCTTGTATATCTTACAGCATCATGGTGATACTGAAGAGACTTGAGTTCAGAAGCTGGGGAGTAGGGACTCCTTGCTCTTTCTGGTGGCTTTTTGACCCTGGCACATCTCTTTTCTGCCTCTGTCCCATTCCCTGCTAGGCAACTGGTGCTTGTGTGTGTGGTTCAAAGGTATCCCCTAATGGAAAGTTCTACAAGGGGCAAATCATTTGATTGTTGACTGAGATTCACTGCAAATATGGCTGCTAATACTGTTGCTTCGCATTTGCTACAAATGATCTCTGGCTTTCTGGGTTTGCACAGGACTGCCCCAAGGACAAAGAGTAAGTGGATCACTTTTGATGCCCTATCTTTTGATTGAACAGCCAACTTGCAATGTGTATAGGGGTCCTGCCACTGCCCTTCTCCTCCTGGATTCCCATCCTCCCTCCTCCCTCTAAGCCTAGCTCAGATACAAAGGTTTGTGCCCCTCTGACTCCCACAGCGAAATCCAGGTGAGAGCATTTCTCCTGGAGTAGAAGCAGAGTCAGTTTTTCTTAGGGTGTGCTTTGTAAGCTACTTGTATTAGAATCTCTGTGGTTAGAGCCTGGTAGGTTCATTTTTCACACTTGCTAGGGGGTTTCCATTGTACTTCCACTTGAGGCTACTGTTCTAGATTGTTGTTCCTAGCAGTAGGTAGGTGGGGCTTTACCAAGGCTGGCTGTCCAGGATTTTTGGGCTTGAGAATATCATTTTTCTTCCTGGAGCCAGACTTAGACGCAGTAACATCTCTGCTGTTTCCTGTATGAGCTTTTCTTCCTCCAGGTCTCAGAGCCAAGTGCAAACCAGACATATCCCTTCTTACTTAGAACATCTCCTGAGGATTCCGGTGAAAGGAGATAGAGTTTTGCCTGAAGACATTTATCTGCTTCAGAGAACAGGGCTCTCTGGGGGAATGGGAGTTTCTTGGGGTTTATTATATATGATTTGAGCCGATGTTTAGTTTAGGTGGGGACTGTTCACAGTTTCTGGGTGAGTTTCATGATAAAAAATGAAAAGATTTATGAATGGTGCCTTGTTAGATCTGGGTCACACATCACACTTCATGTGCCATTATATTAAAAAAAATTTGTTTTTAAGATTTTATTTATTTATTTAACAGAGAGAGCACAAACAGGGGGAGTGGGAGAGGGAGAAGCAGACTCCCCGCTAAGTAGGGAGTCCGATGCGGGGCTCGATCCCAGGACCCTGGGATCATGACCTGAGCCAAAGTCAGATGTTTAATGACTGAGCTACCCAGGCGCCCCTGTGCCATTATATTAACTGAACTTGGTAAGGTGAAGAGGGTCCAGGATAAAGAATGCACTTGCCTTGGGCACGTGCAAGCAGCCCTTGAATCATTGGAAGAAAATACAGATGCTTTGGAGGAGCCAGAGGTTGATCACAGTTCGGGATACAGCACAGCGAAAGGGTAGAGTGCCTTCTGAGCCGTGTCAGGTGCACAGCAGTACGTTGTGTAGGTTTAGTGCTGGGGGAGGGAGGAGGAAGGCTTGTCCATTTTTTAACGCCTTACTTCTCAGAAGAAGGTCTTCTGCTCAGCTTAGCTGCTTTGTAGGGCAGCTCTGAGCTTTATAGGCTGCGAAATGCTGTCTGTCGGACTGGTTAACCGATGTGGGCTAAGTGAACTCACAGAGATGTGATTTAAAAGTCCGTTTGTAGATTTATTAATTTGTGATGCAAAGTCCAGCTGCCAGACAGACCAGAAAGTTCTGATGGGTGAGAGTGTTCTCTTTCTTATGGAGGGAGTTGGTTTATTATTTACAGAATCGAAGTGAAAGGGGTTGCTGGATACTGAGGAAGGCTGAGGTGTCCTGGGTGCTTATGTGGCCGGGCAGAGGATGAGACCCCGGGACAGGGTGCATGTTGTCTCCATTCCCATCCCTGTTCGTTAGATAGATAAACAGAGGCTTGGGAGAGAAGAGTTTTGCCCAAGGCTTTTCCTCTGGTAAGTGGAAGATCCAGGATTCTAACAGAGGTCTGTTTCACACGTCTCCAAATGTGCCCCATGGGCTTCCATGTTGCTGGGACCAGGCTAGTGACCCTCTCCCTTATGCACTGCTGCGGGGGCTTCTCTCCACCCTCCTGTTTCTCAGGATTTCTTCCAGCAGCCAAAAGCTCCTCCTGGTTGTCTTTGTAACAAGCTTTCTTATTTCAATGTATTTTTACAAATTAAAATATTTCCTGCAACCATTTTGGGGGTACCATAATTTATATTGAGAGATTCTAATTTATGCTTTGAATGGGTGTTTAGCATCAGAAAAGTGGGTGTTCTTGTTCTTGAACATTGTTCTCAATGTTCTTGTCTACTGTATGAAGTTTTCCTGGCAGTAATCTATCTCATCGTTTAGAACAGTCAGGCCAACCCTATGAAGAGAGAAGAGGCACAGCAAGAGAGGGAACACAAGCAGGGGGAGTGGGAGAGGGAGAAGCAGGCTTCCCGCTGAGCAGGGAGCCCGATGCGGGGCTCCATCCCAGGACCCCGAGATCATGACCTGAGCCGAAAGCAGATGCTTAATGACTGAGCCACCCTAAGGAGTCTCAACACTAGTCATTTTTGTATAGGTTTCTGAACCCTGTAAGCATTTACCTTTATATACTTCATTATTTTCACTATTTAATGTTCATTCACTAACCCCATCAGATAGATGGCTTAGGCTTCTGATTTCATCTAAATTTTCTACCTTAAATATTTTTTCCTTCTTATAAGTGAAACATGTTTACTTGATAAGTTTTAGAAAATTAAAAGAAGAAAATACAAATTAAATCTTACCATCAAAAGGCATCATCACTACTGTTAACATCTCATGACCTTCTCACCTTCTTTGTGTTTATGTTTTATAGCTAAGCATCTCTACTGGCCTTTAAATTTTCCAAAACATGATTTTTTTTTTTAAAGATTTTGTTTTTTTAAGTAATCTCCACGCCCAGTGTGGGACTCGAACTCACGACCCCAAGATCAATAGTTGGCTGCTCTGCCAACTGAGCCAGCCAAGCGCCCCTCCAAAACAAGATTTCTAATGGCTGGGGAGTTTTTTTTAAAAATGTGGATGTACCATAATCATTTCCACTAATATTTGTGTATATAAATTATTTTCAGTTTTTATAGTTGTTGTATCTTCATTCTTCAAACAGAAAACTTGCCTTGAAGAAGGAAGTATGAAAAGGTCCATTCAGATCGGAGGTAGCTCTTGGGCAGGTTGGGCTGTAGTACAGTAGAAGATACATGTTCCCAGAGGGGCTGATATTTAGCCCCACTGGCAGTACACTCTCTAATCACCTAATTCCTTATCTATTTGTGTTATTTAGAAACAGGCTGTGATCCAGGCCCTTTGTGCTTTGTTGCCAGGATGGCTCCCTCCCCCCAACAGCTGAACTTGCTGCATCTGAAATAAAGGGTAGAGTAGATGGTAAATCTTCTCCTGGGGACTACTGCTCTTTTCTGTTGCCCAGGCCGGGATCTGATGAGACACTTTAATGGGAACACAGAGGCTCCCGTGGCAGCTTTGTGAGTGCAGCCTCCGAATTTGTTCATCCCATGAGCTGCTCTGTCAGTGACTTTCACTGTGCCATGGACTTGTGAGTATTGGCACAATTACATTGCACCCTATTGTGATTAAAAACAATTATCCCACAAATAAGTGTATGTAAAACAGTTATATTTAATGAAACAGCAACACTGGTGACCAGCAGATATTAAAATCACTATTGCTAATTTATTTATTTATTTATTAAAGATTTTATTTATTTATTTGACAGAGAGAGACACAGCGAGAGAGGGAACACAAGCAGGGGGAGTGGGAGAGGGAGAAGCAGGCTTCCCGCTGAGCAGGGAGCCCAATGTGGGGCTCGATCCCAGGACCCTGGGATCGTGACTGGAGCCGAAGGCAGATGCTTAACGACTGAGCCACCCAGGTGCCCTGCAAATTTAAAGGACTATGCTATGCCCCATCTTGGGGTGGAGGCTGCTGCCCATTCAAGGCTGGCGGGAAATGAGACAAATGGGGGTTCTGCAGATCCCTTCTGCTGCTCCGTGTGGGAAACCCGAGCACTGGCAACATCATCTTGGTTGATCTCAAGAAGTGGAGTGTTATTTACAGGCAGGGAGTTAAGGCTCAAGTCATTGAGGCTATATAGCTATAGTCAGCATCACAGATACTCTTTCAGGCAAAAAGGCAGCTGTCGACAAATGCAGACGCAGGTACAGTGGACTACCTGTGTTCCATGTCACTCAGCAATCGAGCTGCTGCGTTCTTGATTGGCTAAAAACTGTTCGGGTGCCGTGGGAGCACAGAGCATATTCTTATACACCAACCCAGAAGTTATAGTAACTCTTTATATGCTACTTTCTTTTACAACATAATCAGAAGACCCTCTCAGAGTCTGTAAACTGTTCACATGCACAGTTTTGTATTCTTCTTTCCGATTATTTTTTGTCTTTTCTCTGAAGGTTAGTCCTTGGTGTTGGCAGACCCCCCACCCCCAAGCTGAGGACTGGCACATTTCCTTACTCCCAGTGTGTTCTCTCAGCCACTGGCAGTATAGCTCTGGCCACACTGAAAGCTGTTTCTTTAAGGATCAGCTGTGTATCTGGGAAAACTCTGTTGGTAAGAGATTAGAGGGCCCCAAATGAAAGTTGCATCTGCTTACTGTTTTTTTAAACTCAGACCATTTTCATATTTGTCCTTCAGAGACGATCATCTCTTCAGATAAACATGGTCTAGGGACCCCAGGAGACTAGGGAGGATGGAGGGAGAAGAGCAGAGTCACTGGTCTCTGACTGTAGGAGGTACCCTGTATGACCCCAGGTACCCCTACCTTCCTGCTCCTACTTGATCAACACCCTCTGTTCCCCTCTGACTGGCTCTGGGGAGCTAGCTGTAAGAGCCAGTAGAGGGCTTTGGAAGCACACTTCCAGGGTTAGTTGTATCTGATGCACAGGAAGTGTGAGTGGAGATATTTTAATTTGTGCGCAGTTGTGTAGCTTGGAGTGACATTGGCTCCCTCTGGTTTGATTCTGATGAAACTGAGAGTGCTGGGTTTGTGCTGAAGTGTGTCTGCAATTTCAGGAAGGAAAAGAATGCATTCAGGGCTGGTGATCATTTTGTGATACTGTGTTGTTCGAATGGGTCCTTCACGGTGGTTCTGAGGAAGAAATTAGTATAGTGGTCATTTGAGAAAGTAATTTTAGTTCATAGACTCCCTGCTACACTTGAGTAACTTCTGGAAAGTGTAGTATTTTACCCAAATCCCATTAAATGTTAGGCACTCTTTCTATATTCCCTTTCCTGTCCTTTAACTGATTAGTGAAATATTTATGTGAACCCAGAAGGCTGATTAATTTATTTTATTGTCCTTTGTAATAACTTGCTTTTCCCTTGTGCTGGTTGCTTTCTGAGGCCCAGACAGCTGCCATGATTTCTTTTGCTCTCCCCTGGCCTACATCCTCAAGGGATTGATTTGAGCTTTCCTGGCTTTGATGAAGCCTCTAGCTGTCCCTCCCCCAAGGTGGATGGCAATAAATCCACCCCAAATGCCCCTACTGTTTGGGTGCTGTGGGAGCACAGAGCATATTCTTACACACCAATGGACAGTGTAACTCATTTAGGGTATATAGCAGATCAGTGGATAAGACTCAGCATCCTGCTCCCCAGATCTCAGGGAAAACCATGGAAGAGATGCCACACATCAAAATGGACTTGGACCTCTTGCTTTGGGAGCCTTTCTTGTCCTAGGTCTGGGGGTTTGGGCCAAGGTTAACTCACTGGCCAAGATGCTTCAGAAATTTTATTTTTTAAGATTTTATTTATTTATTAGAGAGCACATGTGAGCACTAGCGGGTTGAGGGGCAGAGGGAGAAACAGACTCCATGCTGATCACAGAGCCCAATGTGGAGCTCGATCCTGGGACTTCGGGATCATGACCAGAGCTGAAGGCAGCCTCTTAACCGACTGAGCCACCCCGGCACCCCGGTGCTTCAGAAATTCTTAAGCATCTGCCTCCGTCTGGGTAATCAGGCAATTGCTGATGAGGATGGTCTCTGAGATGTTACTCTGGAAATGGATCACAGAACTTGGAGGCTGAGTCCTAAAATCATGGTGGTAAAAGATTGGTCAGAAGAGAGCCTCTGAGTGGGGAGATAACACTTCGCATAATGCACGTTCCCCCCTACCCCCACCGCCAGCCCTTCATATTTGTCAGCATGAAGCACTTAGGTACCTTCCTGGCAGATCCCTCCTTGGTGAGCCCATGCTCATGTTGCTCTCCATGATTAAATTCTCATTGTTGCCTACAAGCACAGGTCCCAGGTGTTGTTTTAAGGTTCAGGGCAAAACAGGTTTCTGTGTCTCCTGCTCTAAGGGTAACTGGCTGCATTTGTTGTAATGGACACATGTCTGGCTCTGTGCGGGGAGGAAGTGGTATCTTTTATTCATTAAGCATCTTTTTTGTTTTTTAAGATTTTATTTGAGAGAGAGAGCGTGCACGAGCACACAAGCTGGGGAGGGGCAGAGGGAGAAGGAGAAGCAAACTTCCCGCTGAGGCGGGAGCCAGTCCCCAGGACCCTGAGATCATGACCTAAGCCGAAGACAGACACTTTAAGCTTAACCGACTGAGCCTTGCAGGCGCCCCCTAAAGCATCATTTGAATGCAAAGGCTAACAGAAAAACACAGTAGCTTGGGTATTTTTTTAAACATTAACTTTTTTATGTGTTGATTTGGAATCATGGAATGAAAAGCACACACCGCTTGGAACCTAATAAAAGATAAATAGGAAACAAAACCATGAACTCATCGGTGTCTCAACTCCACTAAATTACAGTCCTAAAGAATCATAGTACCTCGTGTGTGTCACGGAACAACCGATTATTGCCTGCTTCAGGTCTGACTCTAGCAACATGGCTCAATCAGCAGAGCAGTGCAGAGTGACAGTGTTAAGTGTCGATGCTTTTAATGCAGAGGTTCTCAAACCTTGGCTGCACATCAGAATCACCTAGGGATCTCGTGCTCACTTCGGCAGCACATTTACTAAAATTGGAAGAATCACCTAGGGATCTCTTAAAAATCCTATGTGCCCCATGTCTACTGAATCAGAATTTCTATAAGTGTAGGTTACAGATACCTTTTTTTTCTTCCCTTCTCTCACAGATGAGCAACTAGGGTTGAGAACCACCTTTTTTTTTTTTTTTTTTGGTCTTGGGTGGGTGGAAGTGGAGATCTGGTGGGACGGATTCTGAGTGGGGTCTTACGATGAAAAGTGATGGCATCCAACCCAAATAAAATTGGATAGATAAAAATCTTGTTAAGCTTACCTTATGAATTGTTTAAAGTAATCATGTTCTTTTACACACTGGGGATTTTTTTTTTTTCACACTGGGGAATTTTAATTTGTTTCATAATAAAGGTGTCATAGCCACTCATTTCTGACATGACAAGTTTATTTCCCTTCTGGAAAGTTGTCCCCTTATACAGCATTGTTACGTATTCTTGTCACCTCTGGAGGTAGGGAAAGAAAATCATTATCATAGTTGTGATATTGTGATTTATAATAAGAAGTATGTACTTGGTCTTCTTGCCTGTACCTGGCACAGAGCTCCTAAAACCCTTGGAATTTCTGAAGGGGTGAGAGTGATCAAGGTGTCTTTTGTTATGTTAATGAGGTAACTTTGGGCAAGCACCTGAAGATGGGGCTGGTTGCCTGAAGAACCAACCCTGAGATCTGAGGATTGGAACCTTCAGCCCCATCCACTGAGAGGGGACAGGGGCTGGAGGTCAAACCAATCGCTAGCAGTCAAATGATCTAATGAGTTATGCCTGTGTAATGAAGCCTCCATTAAAAACTCAAAGGGGTTGAGTTTGGAGAACTGAGTTGGTGAACGGGTGAAGGTTGGGGAGAGTGGTGCACTTGGAGAGGGCATGGAAGCTCCTTGCTCTTTCCCCTTATCTTCCCCATGCCTCTTCTATCTGGCTGTTCCCAGAATTATATCCTTTTATAATACACCAATAATCTTGTAAGGAAAATGCTTCTTTGAGTTCTGTGAGCTGCTCCAGCAAATTAACTTAACCCAATTAAGTCAGAAGCACAGGTAACCACCTAGACTCAAAATTGGCATCTGGAATTAGGGGGGGCAGTCTTGGAGTACTGAACCCTTAATCAGTGGGATCTGACCTTATCTCCAGGTAGATAGTGTCAGAATTGTTAAATTGTAGGACACCCAGCTGGTTTCAGATAATTGCTTGTTGGTGGGGGCCACCCCCCCATGTTAGAATTGGTGACTCTTAATAGTAATAATACTGTCTGACTTTGCCTTCTATGGTTTGGGCCAATAGTTCCCTTAAGAGCTATAATGTATGGCCTGATTTATGAAACTTACCTGGAAAACTCTAATTAGGAATTCTTGTCACCTATAGAGATACTTAGGTTGGTGTTTCATCTCATGTTCTACATGTAATTAACTTTCTCAAGAAATAGAAGTTAGAATGACTCTTAAATATTGAGTGTGATTTTAGTTTTTTGGCTTCCTCTTTTATAAGCTATGTCCTTGAAATGCTCTTTCCATGATTATTTTTTGTTGCTTGTTCCTTGTTTGTAACATTGTTTATTAAGTTAGGGCATTACACTAAAATTACCTTGGAACTTTTAAAAAGAAAAAGCCCAATCCCCAGGCCTTAACCAGAACAGTTAATCAGAATCACTGGGAGTGGAGCGTAGGCTTTGTACCACAGGCCATGCTAAATCTCAGACAGGATTGCAGACCACTGTTTGAGTATTGCTTGGTGATGTACCTCCCCAGCAGCCCTTATTCCTTCTTCCTCCTCCTTTCTGACATTGCCTTTAGCTGTTTATCTGTGATGGCCCTTGTGAGAGAGACCTAATCATTTCTTTTCTGTAGGTGACTTTAAAAGTCCCTCTTGTTAGAATGGAACACAGTAGACTCCTCTACCTTTGAACTTTGCCTCTAATAAATGATAACACTGTGCTTATTCAGTGTTTTTTTGGGGGGGGGCAGCTCAGATCTCTTTAAAAGCCTTAAAATTAATCCCCACAGTGCTTCCCTAGAATAAGGTAAGGGATTTTTTTTTTTTTTTTATTGTTGTTGTTAGGTCTAATGCCCTGAAATTACTGGGCCTTGCTACCTTGTTCTCAACTTGCATGCTACCCCTGTGGATTTGGACAGGTTCCCAGATCACCTTTCTGGTAATCTGAGCAGTAAGGTTTACCCCCTAGCTTTTCCTTAGCCGGAAGATAAGTCCTACAAGCCCTTTTGAAAGATAGTCTTTCTAATCGTTGGTGAAGAGCTCTATTTGATGGGCAGCTGGTGGCTGGGCTTGCATAGTCGTAGATGGAGGATGTTTTAAGTTAAGGTTAGTGTGTGAAAGTGGGCATGAAAGCCAGACTGAGCCAAGGCGGAACCAGCGAGACCAGAGGATGACATGTGCCACCAAATAGGTCTTTGGCTGATGTTTAAATTGCCTCAAATTAAAGGGTATTTTTCATTCTCCATTGTGGTGTCACCAAAGGGCTGAGTTAATGTCATTTTCAGCAGCTTTGAGCTTCTGGAACTGTCACTCTCCCTGAGAGTCACTAGGGGTAGTAACTCAGCATTTCACATTCTGAAAAGGCAAAAAACTTCTCTGGAGGACTTCTTAGAGTTTTCATTTCAGTTCTCTCTTTTTTTTTTTTCTTTAAAGATTTTATTTATTTGAGAGAGCACTAGAGAGCCCAAGCAGGGGATGTGGCAGAGGGAGAGGGAGAAGCAGGCTCCCCGTTGAGCAGGGAGCTGGATGTGGAGCTTGGGGATGGCCACCTGAGCCCAAGGCAGAGGCTTAACCAGCTGAGCCACCCAGGCACCCCTATCATTCCAGTTCTACTGAACCCTACTTATCTTTGTTTTTCCTGCAGTGCTTTTTTTTTTTTTTTAATAAACCTGTAGTCAGAAGTTCATGTTAACTCCTGTCATACTTAAAAGAGGAAGGTGTTGGGGTGGTGGGGAGAGCGTGGCAGGCACCATGTGCTTTTTCTTGCGTGTAAGTGCCTTACAAAGCGTGGGTCATATGATTGTGTTTCTTGTCTAGTCATTTTCCAGCAGTGTAGTTCTTCAGGTGCTTCCTTAGTCCTTTGAGCAATGCATTGTGTTAGGGGATGAGGAGGGCTGTAAGGATATGCAGGGTGAAGCTTCATGGTCAGAGGTTCAGTCTGGTACTAGGAATAACTCAAGCACGTGTTAAACAATGTAGTATATGCTGGGAGGGCTACAAGCCGAGTGTTGTGAGGATTCAAAGGAGAGAGAAATCACATTTGACTTGTTCTTCACGACTTGGATTCTGGTCGTGTTCCTACTTACACCCCTCGTGAGGTAGAAAACCAAACACAGGCCATTTAGAGACTCACACTGGGCAGGGTGGTGGAGGTAACATGTTATATACCCCCCCCCCCCTTATTTTATTCTTGCTTCAGGGATTTCTGTCTGATTTTTTTCCATTTAAACCTTTCAGGCAAATCCAGTGTTGCAGGAGCCAACCTCCTATCGAAACAGCTATTAACTTTCCTCTTGGGGGAAAGAAAAAGATTCCAAAGATTGATGGAGAGCTTGAAACCAGGGATGGAACTGACTTGTAAGCTGGTCAAAAGCCCCAGGAACTTGCAAAGTGTTGGTCATTAGTTGTATGTTTTCACTTTGAAGAGGTGTCTCTGTGGTGTACAAGAACTTGAGTCTGCAAGGTGTTCTCTCTTGAAGCTCTGCCTTTTACCCAGACATTTTGTGAAGGCCACTCCTCAGGCAGCCGTTGTCGTTTTGCTGAATGTCAGCAAGCATTTAGTGTCGCCGCTCTGATGCCAGGGAAGAAGGTGATGCTTTTACTTTCTCGCAAAATAGCCCCCGGCCTTTTGGTAGCTCTACATTTAAAGGTCAGCACCCTCTCTTTCCTTCTCTTGTCTTCTGTGTCCTCGCTCTCATCTTTATAACTTGTCCCTTCTGGAAGCTGTTTTTGAAAAAAACATTGGAGCTGTATTTTAAAGAGCATGGTTTCAGCAAATCTGAAGGTTTTAGTGTTAACTGTGAGCTTGAGGTGGTCACCTTGTTCCTCAGAAGGAAGTTCATGATTTATGATTTTTGCCTCATGGAAGACCATAGGATTTTTTTTTTTTTTAAAGGGGGGGTCTTTTTAAGCCTTGTATACTTACCATTCTTGGATTATTTCACAGCTTGAGCATATTGTGATCTTGAGTAGCTGTCTCGTTGAAATTGGCCAAGGTAATCATGGTGGTTTTAGTGGCAGAATCTTTACCTCTTGTTGCCCCATTTCATTTCCCAGGCCTTGCACCTGTCTTTATCAACTAGCATATAAATTACACATAGATACAAATATTTTTCAAATGTGTAATGATGATGCTACTTCTAATGAAGAACCTAGAGCTGCTGTAAAAACTCTTTTTAAATTAAGTTTGTATGTGGTGATTTTTAATGATAGTAGATTATAATATATTTTTCATGATGATGATTAAGTTGTAAGTTTAGTCAAACATCTGTGTATTTAAGCGAAGTGATCATGAATATTCCCTTTGCAATTAACACTGATTTAGGGAAGATCTGTATTTATAATTAATAGATATTGAAGGTGTGCTAAGTATACTTAGGTTCCTCTTCTTTCCTATTTCTTCTGTGTTCTTTTAATTTTCTTTTTTGTGGCCTTGGAGACATTCTCTGCTTATGTTTGCTTCCCTTTGTGTACTGAACTTATATTTAAAAAAAAATGCATGTACTCTGATAAAATGCTCGCTTGCTCAGTTAGTTTATTCTGTATAGCCATGCATGGCCAAGGTTAGAGTTGTTGCATGTACAGTGAGCGTGAAGTAAATGTTAGTCCCTGATAGGTTCCCCCCTTTCTTTCCTGTGTCTCTTGGCCTGTCCTGCACAGAAAACATTTTGAACTGGGCCACTCAGGTTCCCATGTGAATATATAATAATGATGTGCTCATTTCCCCTTAGCTGTCCTATGTTTTCTCTCAGAGGAACCATCTGTGTGTGATTATCTTTTCCCTTCTTTGTGTTTAAGAAATTAAAGCACTTGATAAAGTCCTTTGTCAGATGATGACTTTTAATGTTTGTCTCCTTCCTGTAAAATGCAGAAGTATAAGTGCAGAAAGAGAAGGGATTTCTAAAGAGTACAAAATAAATAGTGGGAAGAGAGTTTGGAGAGATAATCAGTACTCCTGTTTATAAAAACATACCCGTAACTCCCCTGAATGCTTAGATGGCCACTTGGAGTCAGTTTAAATTCTAAGACGACCACATGTGCAACTGATTTTTCCCTAAATACGGTCTCATTTGCATCTTGCAGATTATGTAATCCCTGAGCAGGATTTCCTTTTTAAAACTTATATTACATTCATAAACTGATATTTAGGAAGATTAATTCCAAGAACCTTAAACTATGTAAAAAATAGTACTGTTAATCCTTCAAACACCCTTGATAAGTAGAAAGATACTCATGGGATGAGGTGCTCACTCAACTGTGTGAAGATTCGGGAAAAGGATGGAAACAAGGGACTTAATTTGTTCAGCTCTTTTTTGTTGTTGCTGTTTTGTTTTGGTAGTAGCTTTAAGACTGTTCCTGTATCTTATTTTCAAAATTGTATTATTTTGGTTACCAGAATTTCTGAGTAGTATGCCTATTGTAGCATGCCGTCAGTGACTCATAATGGTGGAGAGAGACTTCTTAACACCAGGGTAAAGTAAGTTGGGATTAGGCATCTTTGACCTATCTGTAAAGTATGATTGATGCATACTTCCTGCTTGCCTTCCAAGGGCTGCCACAAATTGATGTAAAAGTGATTTTATCTTCTTTTGCTCACTGAGTGGCTTCGTCATGGACATAAATAGTTAAGTCTCTGATGACCCAACTCAAAAAGCCTTTTATATAGTCTGATAAAATGTTGATTATGGGTGATAGTCCTGGATGGCCTGAGCCATTTAAGGGTCTGAATATTTGGTGAGGTGTCAGACCAGAGGGCCTCCAGCAGAGCCCCTAACCTCAGCTCCTGTCTATCTGGTTTCCAGTGTGTGCTCAGGTATTGAGAAGGCTTTGAGGCCATGGTGGAGTACTCAGCTTTATCTGCTGAGAAGGCTCCGATTGTGTGCACACCTGTGTGTACTGCTGAACGCTCCTAAGCTCAGTGGGGAAACAGTAGGGAGTCCTTAAAGGAAATGGCCATGGCTGAGAATTGTATCTTTAGAAATCCCCATTTTCTTTGTTTCATAGCATTAGTCTCTGTCTGCCATTTTGTGATGCATTGTAATTTTACAGGTACTTTTTAAAAATCTATAGTTTGGTCATATCATTGTCTTACAGAATCAGGAGAGGTCTTAATTTAATTTTCTTACACATTTCCTTTCAGCTCTTTCTTGCCCGCTACACATTTCCTTTCAGCTCTTTCTTGCCCGCTAAACTAGCTTTTGAGACCTCACCCTTGTGGTCCTAACGTTCATTTCCATAACAACGGGTTGTTGTGCCTCAGACTCTAGGGATTGTGATTTGAGGTGGGAGTGAATAGCAGGAACCAATGAATGCTTAAATGAGAAATCTGTTTGTAATGTCACAGACTCCTCAGTGGAGGGCATGAGAGATGGAAAAGAAGAATGGAAACACAGACATCTTGCTGGTAGATTGAAAGTTTCCCCAGTTTTCTGTGCCTTATTTCATTGGGAGATGCTTCTTATTGCTTTACGTGGCTGGCCTTTTCTTTACTATTTCTTTCATCCTGTGAATGTTCATCCTTTAGGTGCGGTAGTGTTTTAGGCTAGATGACTGAAGTTGAGCTCTGGTAGTACAAAAATACCCATTTATGCTGTGGTTTGTGTGGCTTTGTTGCTGTCCAGTCTCTTTCCCTTCAGTCCATGCCACTTTGAGGGAGTTGCAGAAATGGTTAATAAAGGCAGCTAACATTCAGTCTTGGCACCTGAGGAGTCAGCCTATGCTAGTAATGTTCAACTATAGGTAACCAATAGGACTTCAAGGCAAAGTGCTCTGTGCTTCTTTGCTAGCACATTTTGTGCTATATTTTCTTTGGTATTAAAATAACTTTTAAAAAACCTACGTTGGAATAAGTGAATAAACACTTTATGAATGGTTTTGCACTCAGTACACATAAGGTGTCTTTTGATTGTATATGTGGAGGATGTAGCTCAGGTGGGAGTTAAAATTTTTTAGAAATGAAGGAAAAATGTGATTTGCAGGGCTGCTTTCCAGGTTGGCCAAGTTCTTCAAATTGACAAACATCTCTGTTCCTTTGTACCCTATCATTAAATGAATTGTCAAAGGCCCTGTGTCCTGTGCTTTGGATATAAATAGCACATGTGCCTATAGAAAGGACTCTGTTAAGTGTAAGATTGCCTGTGGCAATTTCTGCCCTATTTCTCTGGGGAATCATGGACTTGAAATAAATTTTCCTTCTGTTTTTTACTCCTCTAGATCACCAACACGTGTCCTGATGGCCAATTACTATAATGCATCATTTCTTTTCCAGGCTTGCAGGGTATTCCAGGGAATTGGCATTGGGTATTGAGGGATGTTTCTGTGAGAATATGTTCTCTGGACATGAATGATTTCTCTAGCTACAGTCTTAGAGGGAAATTAGAGTCCAATAATCCAAAAACTTAATGTCCAGCTTGGAAGATCCTTTAAAGAAAAAAAATTTTTTTTCTAGCTGACAGCAGTTATCAGAGCCTGGTTGACATATTTAACAATACTGAACATTAGTGGTTTGAGGAAATGACTCTTACTTGTATAGGCCCACAGCATGGTGTTTTCTTACAAGGACTAATTTTTTAGGACATGCCACTGTAATAACTTTTAGCAGTGCTTTAGCTGAAGGCAACTGATGCCTTTCCATTATCAGTGTCACCATATTGTATTGTCTCTTACTTGGGCTTTGTCTTTTTTGACTTTTATTTGAGTAATGTAGGAAGAAACTATGTTGTAGACAGTAGAACAGTGTATCTTGGTAATTGTAGAATTAATATATTTTTGTATGATGATGGCCAAATGTAGTTATTGTTCTCCTTCCTCACCCCTATGTGTGTTTTGTATTGCTTTGGATTAGGAAACATCTTGGTCTTTTATATTTTATGTATTTGGTTGCCAACTGTCTAATAAGTCAATATTGTGCTAACTTGTTCCTTTGACTTTGTTTCTGGCCCAGTGGAAACACAAGCTTACATGAAAACAGGATATTGAAGTAAGAACCTGGCACTCATGGGAGTCATTCCATCTTGGTTAGACTGTGCCTGTGGTTCTTTCTTTTGCTTTCCTGACCTGGTCTCCTGTATCTTTGTGTTGACTTCATGTCTCCTGCCTTCTGATTCCATGCAAATGGATTTGAATACTTGGTCATATGATTTCTCTGACAATGTCTTTGCACCTTTTCTTAGGTTGTACACTGTGAGCAAAGCTGGTATGCATGGTTATGTATGTCCAGAGCACTGACTGCCACCCTGCTTAAGGTACTGGTCTATAACCATACCAGCCAGGTGGATGCTGGCAGCTGTTTATATGAATTGGTAGCCAATAAAGTCTGTAAAGCCTCTGATACATGGCAGAGTAATTTTAAAATCAATTTACAAGTTTTCAAAATATACCCTAATAGAATGCAGGAGAATTAAACCAAGTACCCAGTGAAGAATAGAAGTGTTTAAATATGTCTTTCTCTAAATTATGATCTAGTTGAACAAGCCTAAACATATAAAAGGTTTTTAAAAGAAGTATCTTATCAAATGTTCCTGTTTCTGTAGAAAATAACTTCAGGAGACTATATGAACTGGTTGTTAGAAATTGCTATAGTTAAGAGGCAGAAGAGAGCATTTCAAATGGGTTAGAACAGACTGGCTTGGTAGAAGAAACAGCATTTTAGTAGGACCAGAAGGGTAGGTGCGTGAAGGTGCAATGCATACCTGGGTACTGGGAGTAGAAAAAATTTTTTCTTTTTAAAGATTTTTTAATTTTTATTTTTAAGTAATCTCTACACGCAATATGGGGCTCAAACCCACAACTCTGAGATCAAGAGTTGCATGCTCTACCAACTGAGCCAGCCAGATGCCCCTAAAAACGTTTTTCTATATCAGTGGCCCCCAAATCATGAATGTACATGGGAATCATGGAGTGACTTAAAAAATACAAAGAGCAACAATAAGGAACAGTCTGGGGGTAGCAGCCCTCTTACTTAAACCAAGATATCTGGGGGGGGGTGGTATAGACATGGATATATATCAGAAAGTTCCCCATTGGTTCAGATGTATTTCTAGCTTTAAGAAGATAAGTTTGGAAATTTTGCTTAGAAAGAAAATTGAAAGATCTCAAAAGCTACACTGTGGGGTGGGTAGTTTTGGCTTCATTCTATGGGCGGAGAAGCCTTTGAAGGTTTTAGAGCAGGTGTTTATGATCAGAGAGAAGGGTTCAGAATATTCATCTTGTGGCAGAGTGCAGTTTAGACTGAAGAAGACAACAGTGGAGGGCCAGTGACGTGGTTTTTGGTGGTATTAGTGATGAATGGAGACTCAGAATCAGGTAGTAGACATGGGTAAGGAAAAGATGCAAGAGTGTTAATGCCGTGAAGAGTCAGCAGTTTGTTGATCCGTTAAATTTGGGAGGGGATGGTTAAATTGTAGATTAGTGGATATGGATTTGTCAACAGAGATGTAAGATTTTGATGCCGGGAGATAATTTAGTTAATGGATAAATAGAAGTGGAGCTGGCTTGAGAGACTGGGTAACGACAAGAAGTTCAGCTTGCGAGAAGCTGGCACAACCTACAGGTGGGAGTGTTCAAGCAGGGAGTGAGAAAAAGGTGAGGTGTAGCTTAACAAAATATGTGGCAACAAAAATTTTCTGATGTGCACTGAGGTTTATTGTTAATCCAGTGCACATGCTGCGGATGGGTCAGAGAATAAGTCTTGAGGAAGCTTGAGGGTTGGGCTGGAGGATTTGGAGGCACTCAGTGTGCTGGCTCCCAGAAGTGGAAAGAGTCCCGGCTGGCCACTGGAGGAGTGAAGAGAAAGAATCAGGAAGTACAAACCACAATTCCCTGTCAGAAATCTCCTAAGGTCAGATGTTTCTGAACTTAGAGGTTTTTGGATTTGAGAAAGGTTATATTATATGGTACAGGTATGGTATATTAATTGCATAATACCTTCAGTGGAGTCGTGGATCGCAACCCTCTAATTCAACACGTTAATATATCTGCAGTGAAACATGAATATTCACACGAAGTTGGGTCAAGACTTTAAAGTGGCCTCCCATCTGTCAGGTTTTGCAGCAACTTGGTTCAGGTTAGGTTAAGTTACAATCTTTTGATTTTTAGCGCTTTTTGGAGTTCAAATTGTGGATAAGGGATATTAGACCTGGAGTCTGAGGCTACTCTGCTAGAGAATTTTGACAGTCACTACTACCACCTACACTCCTCACCCCTCAAACCGGAGACTGGCAGAAAGTCAAAAGTATAATGTAGGAAATTTCTTTTTAAAAGGAAGAGTTTGTACTAGTATCTTTGCACTCCATAGTCTTCTTCCCTTCCATTTACGAGTCCTCATTCTGGGCTGTGTGTAATGGTAATGTGGGTTGGTAGTAGAATTTTTCTCATTTACCAGTGGCTCTGTTGAGGGCAGACCATTCTAGATGTTTTGATGTTACTGAAGCCAATCTAAAGAATTGGACAATACAAGCAAACACATCCGTTTTAAGCGGGGTTGGGGTTTTATTTTTGTGGCAGCATTTTTTTGGTCAGGGCCCATTCTGTCTCACTTCTTGTTGAAAGGGGGCAAAAGCTATCTAACTTCAGGTTACGGATGGTCCGACTTGGTTCAAAAGAAGCATTCTTAGCTTCCCTGGATGGCTTTTACAGCTTTTCACTTGGCTTTGAGTACTTGAGATGCTTGGTATCTTAGCCCATTACCTAGGGGGGTATGCATTGTTCAGAACATCAGGTGAGGAATGGAAGCTGGCCCTTCTGACGGTGCACTGTCCATGTCAAACTCTGTACCATCCCCAGTGTTTTCTCTGACTTTATATATATATATATATATATATATATATATATATTTAAATAAAAAATATTTAAATATAAATATAAATCATATATATATATGATTTGAGGGATGGATTAGAATGGGAAAGATTTTCCAAGGCAGACAAAACTACTGATTTGGGAGGGGGAGGGAAGGAACTTGGTGGAGGGAACCTTAGGTTCTAGCTTTCGTTTGGCCATGGACATTCTTTCTAGAGAGACTGGCCTCAATGTCCTCATTTGTTTGAAAGATAATGGTGTGGGGTTCTCTGTGACTCACAGCAATATCCCTAACTTTGGCAAATCCTTGGGTAGGGCAGGACTTGGAAAATAAGGAGTGTCCTTGCAGTTTTCCAGGATTGTTGTTATGAACAGATGACCCTATTGCATTCCCTGGTTCCTCAGCACCCTCTGGACACTGGCCTAGTCACGGACAATTGGCTGTCCAAATAGCGTGAGTGGGTTTGCAGCCAGAGCTCTTAGTGAGGATGAGGCACAGCGCTTCCCCAGCTGACTGCTCTCGGGAGCGTTACCCAGCGTGCAGCTGTTCCTGAATCACAAGTAGCATCCGAGTGCAAGGCTGGTGCTTGCCCCACTCGCCTTCCTTTCTACTTGCTGCTCTGTGAATATCTGATCCACGGGGCTGTGTGTTGGCTGGGATCCAGCTGAGCCAGCCATGTTGTTAGATGTAGCATTTCAGCCTCTCCCCTTCTCATCTTCTCCTTTGTCAATGTCCTAAGATACTGTCTTTCAAATAGAACTGGAGAGTTTATTATAGCAGGAATTGTACTGGTTGTGCTGGTCTCCATATAAATCAAAAGAATGGTTTTCATTCTGCTCTCTGATGGTGTCTTGTGGTTTCTAAAAATGAGCATGTAGAAATTTGGAGGGGGTGGGTGTTTGGTAAACCTGTGAGGGCGGGGAGTTTTGTTGCAGAGCCATCAGAATGGTTATATTCACAAGCCATCCGCTGACACACTTTATTAAATACCTCTTGTGTGCCAGACATGGGAAACCTAAAGATGAGTCTGACTGCTTTCCTCTAGGGTCCCAGCCAGCCTCTCACAATTGGACAGGCTGCTCTGCTTCTCGGTGGTTCTAGTGGTGAGCTCTGGGCTTACCGACTCTATTCTTGTGGTGGGGGGGGAGCAGAAGGGGAATTTAGAAGGTAGAAGGTAGGGGTTGGTACATTTTCTTCTATAAGGGGCTAGATAGTAAATAGTTTAAGTAAATATTAAGCTTTGTGGGCCATACAGTTTGTCACAACCACTCAATTCTTTGACACCCCCCCACCATAAAAAACATTGTCAGCTCACACACCATACAGAAATAGGTGGCAGGTGAGATTTGGCCATTGGGCAGGAGTTTGCTGACCCCCTAGTATAAGGTTTTGGGCATTGGCTTCTATGTCTGACTTGGCCTTCTTTCCCCCCTGTTGCTCTCTCAGGAGTGTCTCTTTGAAGATAGCTGGCTTAGCATTGATTGGGAGCTGTTTTTTGTTTCAGTTTTTGGTTTTGTTTTTCCCCTGAACTCTTGTTTGTGTGGTTTGGCAGCTTGGAGACAAACGTGGTATTGACCCAGTGATCTTAACTCACTCCCAGCTTTTTTAGGGACAAATAGCATCCCCTTCAGGGTTTCAGAGGACCAAAGGTTCAGTGCCTACTCCTGGATAATGAATTCTTGTCATATCTAAACTCAGAGTTTGGTATAGAAGAGACTGGGTTCTGAATGACCTGTTTTACATTCTTACTGGAGTATGTTGTGCTTTTGGGAGGAAATTTTTACTAACGGCCTTAATGATAATAGGAAACAGTGGACTTTAATCTCGCAAAGAGCAGAGGTGGTACACAGATGCTGGGAAGCCAGATGTTGTATGTAGGTGTGTTGGGCATGAAAATTGAGAAGTGGATTTTTCTTAATTTTTTTTTTTAATTGAAAAAGTCCCTTCTCCCCCACACTCCCTACCTTCAGCCCCCAACCAAATCCTTTCTTATTCTATTATGATTATTGGTTCTGTAAAAGGGCTGTGGTAAGGGGAGGACAAGAAAGGATCCTAGGGTGCCTAGATGCATAGTGCTCCTCATTTCTGATAGATCTTTTGATTCTTAGGCAGAAAATCCAAAACGTGTAAACAAAGTAAGGTGGAACACTCTGGTTCCTGGATTTTCCTTCCCCATTATTACTTTCATTAAGGTACTGTTTGTTGTGTTCTGCCTTCTTAGGACTCAGAATTTTCCTGACACTGAAATGTGCTTCAACTCTTTACATGTCTTGTCTCTTGAACCCTGTATAGCTAATAAAATTTTGTAACAATTGAGTCCTGCTAATATGGTTACTTCCTTTGTCATACCTCACCTTATCCCGATCACAGTGAGAAAGTAAAGTTTTGACTTCTAAAGAGCCAAAATAGGTATCTTCTTAAAAAATTAGCTTTCAGGGGCTCCTGGGTAGCTTAGTCAGTTAAGCGGCTGGCTCTTGATTTCAGCTCAGGTCATGATCTCAGGGTCCTGGGATCTCAGGGAGGGGGGAGTCTGCTTCTCCCTCTCCCTCTCCCTCCACTCATTCATTCTCTCTCTCTCCAATAAGTAGATAAAAATCCTTTAAAAAAATTAGCTTTCTGTAGAGGTCCCTGGAGCCCTTAGAGCCTGTTTATTCATATTTTATTCACATTTAGCCCAAAGTAGATTATCAATTAGAAGTGAATTGGATCTAGCAGCCTTATAGCAAGATAGGAAGCGGAGAAAGATAAAACAGATACTAGACTTTCTGAGTATGCGTGTCATTTTGCATCACAGTATTTTCTGTTTTGAGAATAGAAAATGATTGCAGTGTTGGAATTGTATAGATTATCTTCTTTAGTGAAAATAGGGCTCAGGTTGAGGAGGTCAGATAGAATAAAAGAATTTTGCTTTCCTAACATGAGCCATCATTCTTTGGAAGATCCCATTCTGCCGCTGATTGGATGTTTTGTTGCTTTTTACTGCAGCATTTGCTGGGACCAAATTTTCTGTAGCCTTAACTTACTCCATGTTAGCTAAGTACTGTTTGCAGTTACAAAGCTCTGTAGCTTATAAAAAGTAGAGGTTTATTTCTTACTCATCTATCCATCATAGGTAAGCTATGGCTCTGCTTCATGTATTCTTCACTTTGGGACTTAGGCTGATAGATCATTCATTATCTGGGCTCTTACCGATATCATAGCAGAGGGAAAGACAGACATGGCAACCAAGAGCTGACTCATTTCCATTTCCCTGGCCATTCTGAATTCACCAGGACAGCGAAGTATAATCCTTCCCCAGGGAAGGCTTTTATAAACCACACAGCCACATTTGACAGTGAGGCAGGAGATTAACATCCTCTCCCAGTGAGAGAGAGAGAGACAGTATTTTGAAACAATACCACAGACTTGGTGGATGGCCAGATTTGTCCGGCCCCAAATGGAGAACCCATATTCCTTTACTGTGGGGAGAAATGTCAAACTACTTTTGGCCTGCAAAAATTCACACTGGTCTGGTGGGTGTATAGGGAATATAGTATTCAAGTTGTGGGTCTTATTTTTATTAGCATTTTTAGTTTTCCAAAAGCTCATTTCTTTTAGATCTGAACAAACCCCTTTGGGTCCATGGACTTGTTCTGGTTTGCATATCAGTACTTAGCTCTGGGGCCAAGTTGTAGAGGTGATTTCTGTAACCTACAAAAAAAACGATTGGAATATGGTCTTCCATCTGCCACCAACTTGTATTTTGGGTGAATGATGCCAAGAAGTATATTTTGTAACTGGCATCTTCTTCCTGTTACCTGAAATACTGGAGTAGATTCCTGTCTACCTACCTCAGTGCAGCATTGTTTATATTGGGTAGCGTGGATCCTAAGAGGAGTAACATCTGGTTCTTCTACAGCTGGTGGAGTGACAACTAAATGCCTGCCTCTGTGCAGTTGTCGTATGGAGGCATCTGACTGAAGCTGCATCAAAGCGAAGTTCTGCTGTTTGAAAGGGTTCATTTCTCCCCTACCTTTCCCCCATCCCCCATCTTTGCTGGAGAAGAATAACATTTGGTGCTCTGACGTGAGCCAAGTGCTTATGTTACAACCCACCATCCCATCTGACCACATCTTTACTCTTGCCAGCCAATCCGAGCCTCAGAATAAGTTGAAGCTGTCTTGTTTCAGAGGCTTCTCAAAATACAGTCCTGTTGATACCGGGCAGCCATAGGAGCTTTGTATCTGGGAGTGAAATTTAAAAATCTCTTGCTACTGGTAAAGAGAAGGATGTATGCCGAGTTTCTGTGTCTGTGCCCTTCAGAGTGTGTGGCAACTGGCAGTAACGGCTGCTCTCATTTGATGTGGTGGCTCTCGCTCTGAGAGTGGAAGCTGCTGGTTTCAGACTAGCTCCCTGTAGGATAATGAATTGTCATGCCTCTGCTGATTATCTAACAAGTTTGTACAACGTGTAACACAAGCTGACAAGACAAACAATTTTATTAATTTAAGCCTGGGGATAATGGGATTGTAGCTCTATATGAATCCAGGAGTATTACACACAAGTACAGGAGTATGCTACCCCACGAATACTTGTGTTCTGGGTTTGGTAATGGAATAGTCTTGTTAATTTTTTAAAAACATTTGTCCTCAATAAAATAATATGCATTTGAATTTGAATTGAAAAATACTTATGAATGTTCAAGGATTTGTGGAGCTCAAATAAAATGAGCTCTTGTATCAGCCTTTGAAGTATTAGAGCTGATAAATGCCAGTGGGCAGTAGATAAACTTTGGTTTTTACAAACCAATTACAGCTAGAGGAGCTTTTGTCTTAAATCTGTCTGGAGTTTGGTCTTCAGTTGGGCAAGTGCTGGGGCCTTTGGGGAGATGGATTATATTTGTATGGCCTCTGATCTGCAATATTTTAATTTCACATTCTCTCCTGTTCTTACATATGAATGTGACAGTTTGAGGTAGTTGAATCTTGGATTGTTGACTAGAAGTGATTCACCTTGTTTATGAAAGAAATTCATCATCTAGGAGAAAGTGAGAGGGTCCAGGTAGATAAGAAAGAGGTTTCTTATGAATTGTATGTAAGTCAGTTCTGGGTTCTGAGAGATGTGTTCCCAGCATGGAAAATGATCCAGCATAAGAACCAGGTCGTTTCAGAATCTGTAAGAGTACACAAATGTGGGATAATTTCAGCAAGGGTGGTTACATTTCAAAAGAGCTTCAGAGACGATAACAGTGGGCTGCTCCTTTCAGGACTTTGGGTAAGGAAAGTAGCAGGCTCTTGTCTCTTGGGTAGCCTACCAACGTGCAGACATTTAGAGAGTGCAGACTTTAAAATGTGCCAAGTTAATGCAGCAGGCAATCAAGAATTTAGGGCACTGGCATTAAAAAAAGTCACTAAAAAACCAAAAAACACAACCAGCCAGTAAATCTAAAGCAGCAAGAAAGGGAGGCATTTGGAGCCATGCACTATTTATACCCTCACAGTTGTGACCTTGCTGTCCGTCAGCCCTCCTTTCCTCTCTCCCTGGTACCTCCTTCACGTCTGCTTAGTGGTAGCTTATGTACAGTGGACCATTGAACAACAAGGGTTCACTTACACATTGTCCATTTATTCATGGATTGTTTTCAATGAGTAAAATATAGTACTGTAAATGTGTTTTCTCTTATGTTTTTCTTAACATTTTCTTCTCTAGCTTACTTTATTATAAGAGTACGGTATATAATAACTTATAATGGTATATAATACTTATAAGTATATATAATACTTATAACTTACAATATACATGTTAATTGAGTGTTATTGGTTAGGCTCTGGTCAACAGTAAGCTATTAGGAGTTAAGGTTTGGGGGCCCAAAAGTTATACATGGATTTTTTTTTTTTTTAAAGATTTTATTTATTTATTTGAGAGAGAGAGAGCACGAGAGGGAAGAGGGTCAGAGGGAGAAGCAGACTCCTTGCTGAGCAGGGAGCCCGATGTGGGACTCGATCCCGGGACTCCAGGATCATGACTTGAGCCGAAGGCAGTCGCTTAACCAACTGAGCCACCCAGGCGCCCTATACATGGATTTTTTGACTGCAAGGGGGTGGTCAGTGTCCCTAACTCCCACGTTGTTCAAGAGTCAGCTATACTTCAGACTTGTGTGTTGGTGTTAAAGCAGATAGGGGAGGGGGGCAAGAGGGACTGCAAGTACGTTTATCTGTAAGTGCATTTTGTACAATTAAAAAAATTCACAAACTAGAGAATAGTTTTTGGTATGTTTCCCATTTTGTCTTCATTCTTCTGAAGCGGACGCTGTGTTCCAGAATGTATAGCCTCTATTTCTTCCAGTGTCCTTCCCCTGCTCCTTGTGTCTTCCTGCATGTCTTCAGTATCTTCTTACCGCCCCGCCTTGGCTCGAGTCATTCCTCTGAGACTCTTGCGCCCCAAGTGGCAACACAGAACCTGGGCTTCCCTGACTTGTGTACTTGCCCCCGAACAAATTTAATGTGCAGCTTCATTTTTAAGAGGTAGACTTCCCAGCTGCTCCCTGGCAGTAACAGTATATCTGCAGAGCAGTACAGATTTCACAGAACTTCCAGATTCTGCTCCCAGTGCTAATAAAAGTTATTCTTCATTTGAATGTAAATGGTATCACTCGACCTATCTTTGCCACTTTCTGAAAACTTTTTGAGATTAAACATCCAGTCGTGTAAGTGCAGTAATCTTAAGTATACAGCTTGATGAATTTTTAGGTATGTATATACCTGTGTATCCACCACCCAGATGGACATAAAATACTCTATCAGAAATCTCGGAAGGTCCCCATTCTCAGACAGTATTTTTTTTTATGCCACAAGTTAACCGTCATTCTGATATCTATCATCTTCAGTTAGTTGTGTTAGTTCTTGAACTTTCTGGATTCCTACTTTAGGTGCCCTTTTGATTTTAGTTTTTGTGATAGAACATTTTGCCTGTGAGATTTATGCATGTTGTTACATGTATCAGTAATGGTTCTTTTGTGTATAATATTCCATTGTGTAAATAAATTGTACTTTGTTTATGTGTTCTCTTATTAATGGGCAGTTGCATTGTTTCCAGCTTGGATCTGTTGTGTTAAAGATGCCTGTGAACATTCTTGTATGTCTTTCGGTGAACATGGACATTTGTTTCTCCTGGTGTATACCTTAGAATGGTATTGTTGGGTCATAGGGCAGATGAATGTGGATGGATTTGGGCTTTTTTGACTTTGCAGCTTCATTAATCTGTTCTGCTTATTTATTACTTGGGGTACCTGATGATGAATGGCAAAGGAATGGACTTTAAAGGATTGGGATAGTGTATATCTGAAACCAGCCTACCACTAGCTCTGAGGCATTAAGAGGATAATGAAATCTGTTTTGAATCTGTATAATGAATCATTATAATGATGACTTTTCTTGGTTGTTGTGTAGGGAATAAGATTGAAATAGGATATAGTGTATAGGAGGGGCTCCTGGGTGGCTCAGTTGGTTGAGTGTCTGACTCTTGATTTCGGCTCAGGTCATGATTTCAGGGTCATGAGATCCTGCCCCACATTGAGCCCCACGTTTGGCTCCATGCTGGGCTGGAGCCTGCTTAAGATTCTCTCTCTCCCTCTCCCTTCCCCCTCCCCCCCCTGCATGCTCGCTTGTGCACATGCTCTCTCTCTCTCTCTTTTGCTCTTAAAAAAAAAAAAAAAAATTTTTTTTTTTTAAAGATAATGCATAGGAGACCTTAAACATTCCTATGTTTTTTGTTTTGTTTTCCTTTTTAGAGAAATCTGATCAACCAATGATAGGCAATTAAGAGGAAAGCATTTGACTTTTAACACTATTAATTTTGAACTTTCCTAGCTTTGCCTAGGACAATCATCTTTGTGCATTCACCACCATAGGAAAAATGAGTCAAGAGGTTAATGTATAACTTTGTCAGTTCAAAAAGCACCTCTCTGCTATATGGGTTGTCATGCTGTCTTCTCTGCCATTATTAAGGGATACATCTCTGCAGACTCTTACCTAATTATCTCTATATCCAATGGTTCTTTTTAAGTGCTAGCTTTTTGTCTAACAGCTTCCTCTTCTTCAGTTGTTTCTTCATGCCTTTAAGTATTGAGACCCTATGTGTCCAGGCATTTACTAATTGCTGGTATTGTAGCATTATGGACTTGATGAACTAGAAACCGCATTATAATTGCAAACTATATTCTGAACAAATTTGTATGTCATTGCAATTTCAGTTTATAGCACAATATAATTTTTGGAGCACATTTAAAAAGTATAAAAAGATTTCAAAAATAGATTCCAAGTGGTTTATTGCTCTCCATATATACCTTAACTAGGACTTCTTGAAATCACTGTTTTCATCATGTCTCCATATGGTTTTCTAGGCCACCTACCACTACCGTTTTGGCCATCAAGTATAAGATCAGCATGCTGAGGAATTTTGAATATTTTGCCTGACTCTAATTATAATTCAGCTTCTCCTACTAAGTTAATCTTCCCCAAACCCAAACAAATTTCTTTTTTTGTGAGGGGTGAAGGTTTTGAGGGAGGAAAGTGCTGTTACCATTTACATGTGAATTCCTATATAAAGCAAATCTCTAGACTTGAGTGGTTAATAACTAATGCTGTCCATGGTTATCATTTGACCAGTTACAGTTTTGTGGGTTATTTTTGGTGAATTTCAAGGTGAGTAAGCTGTGCCATCATCTCATCTGGTATATCGGGGTACTTTGCCTCCTTGATTAACTGAGAAAGTTTCAACTAAGAGGGGACAGCTAAACAAAGAAATACTTAATATGCCAAGGATAGAAGATTTACAGAGACCTAGATATTTAAAATAAACACATAGTCCTACTTAAACTGTTCTGTAACACTCACCAATCTCTTCCATCCTTTTCTTTAAGTTGTCAGCTTTGAGAACCTGAAAGTTCTAGTTTTCATTAAAATTTCTTTATCCGTGGTTCAGAGTGAACATCTATCTGGTTTTACTGGTCATTTGACCTCATTCCCAATACCCAGTTTTCCTTGAAAGCTGTTAAAATTAGCTTCATCTCCCTGCCAGAAGCAAGTTCTTCCTCTCACTCATTCAAAGCACTTGTGTCTTTAAATTATCCTGTTTGATTTTCTTTGAAGGCACGTCTTTTGTATAGCAGGAATGACTGGTATAGTATTTTCCAAAGCTTTGCAGCTAAACACATTGTTGTTCAAAACTACTGGCTGATTTTGAGCCTCCTCAAGAGTTGTGTCCCAGAAATTGATTGATTTAAGATTAGATTGTTGGTCTTTGGTATTGATCTCAGAAATATCTAGGACTCTGATTTGTAATTATTCTTGTAATACGTTGGAAAGAGCTTTGGTGTGATGAGATCTATTCTTCCTTGATCTTCCCTTTGCTTTGCAGTCACAGGTGAAAACTAACCACAAAGAGTTGGTTTCTTTATCTGTAAGAGGAATGTTTGGAGTTGACTGGGAAGAGCATGGATATGTCCTCAGGGGTCATATTGGTAACCGGTAGTTTGCTAGGGCTCTAGGGCTGCAGTGACAACATACCACAGACTGAGCAGCTTAAAGCTCAAATTTATTTTCTCAAAGTTGTTGAATTTGGGTTCTTCTGGGGCCTCTGTCCTCGGCTTCCAGGTGGCTGCCTGCTCGATTACTTTTCACATGATCATCCCTCTGTACATGTGCAACCCTGGTGTCTCTCTGTCCTAATCTGTTCTTAGAAGGACACCAGTCACATCATCAAGTGCCCACCCTACTGACCTCATTTTAACCTAATCACCTCTTAAAAGGTCCTATCACAAAATGCAGTCACATTTTGAAGTTTAGCACATGAATTTGGGGGGAGACACAGTTGAGCTCATAACAATAACCTCAATTTACCAGGCAGCTTAAGTCCAGCGGAGAGAAGACTTTGCCCTGTGACTTTATGTTCACGACTATGACTGAGTCCCAGGTTAGGCTTGACACATCATGCTGACTTTCATCTGTAGAAGGCTAGATATTCTTAAGTAAATTCTAAGTTGAACTCATGGCTGTTTCAGGTTTGTAAAATCCTCTTTATTTTTAAGGAATAATTGCGAAAGAAATGGGATATGCAGTAGCATCCTATCCTTTGTTGGGACCAAGCAGTCAAACTGACTAAAGTTGTGGGTGGCTTTATAAAAGGTACATAATTTTTATCAGAGTAGTCACC
This sequence comes from Eumetopias jubatus, assembly GCF_037043125.1. Taxonomy (NCBI): domain Eukaryota; kingdom Metazoa; phylum Chordata; class Mammalia; order Carnivora; family Otariidae; genus Eumetopias; species Eumetopias jubatus. The sequence goes on from NW_028274820.1 coordinate 84,504,720, forward strand.
CTCAGAAAGCTCTGTTTAAGGAAAGGATTTAAAGGAAGAGTCAATCCTGGTATCTGATGTTCACTGTAGCATGATCTCTCAGAAAAAGTAGTAGTCTAAATAGCCAGAAATAAGGACTAGGTTAAGTAAATTCTGGAGTATCAGTGGTCCATTAAGATTTTCTTCAGTTGAATTATTATTTTTAGCGTAGTGTAGAAACCTTAAGTGTACAGTTTGCTGAACTTTTACATTTGTATATAGCTGTGCGTTGCAATTCTGTATCTATGAATATGATAGATTATGTATCTTCTGGGAAGATTATTAGGTACAATGTTAAGTGATCAAAAAGGCAGAATAATTCTATTTGTACTACAATTATAATTGTACAAAAATATTAGCATGGGGTAGGACTTAAAGGGAACTGTTTTTAGAGCATGGTTAAATAGTTGGGTTTGGATAAAAAGTGGAGTGATTTTTTTTGTTTTTTTTAATTTTAATTTCCTTTAAGGTTTTCTTTTTACTGGACTTGTCTATATAACTGACTCTCCTATTTCAAAGATGCATTTTGATGAGGAAATGTCACATTAAGGCTTTCCTGCATTGGGCCTCTCTCATGCTGTGGGTAACTATAATATATCTTTTGAGTTCCTCCAAAACAGTGGTTCTTAACTTTTTTGATTTGAGGACTCTTGTGTATTAAATTTATTGAGGACCCAAAGAGCTTTCTATTGATAACATAGTGTTTGGGAAATGAAAATGGAGACATTTAAAAGTATTTAATTCATTAAAAATAACAGTCATAAGCCTATTATGTTAACAAGTTTTTATGAGACCTATTTTCCCCCCAAAACTGGAGTGACATTACTTTTATTTTGCAAATCTGCTTAATATATGGCTTAATAGAAGACCGCTGGAATCTTACCTGCTTCTATATTTTCTCTGTTTTGATGTATTATTTTGGTTGAAACGTTTGAAGAAATTTTAGCTTCACACACATAAGTAGTTGGAAAGGGAGGAAGAGAGAGGAGCTGGGGGTCTTTGGTTTACATTTGAAAACTGCACTAACACAGCTGTGGATATTTCTCAGGTGACATTGTCAGTCACACTGAATGTACTACCTGAACCTTGTAGAAAGCTTTTGACTTAAGGTATGTGTGGCTATAGATTGTGGCTGGTAATGTTGATAAAGAAAAGGTACCATCTATAAATCAGTATCTTCTGACAGTCCACTTCTGTTGTTCACTTATGGTTAAAACTTAGATGCAAGTAGTCACCTGAAAGAGTGAATATGCTCTCTAATTACACCTAGGGAAGATAAATCCCTGGAATTGTTGGCCGACCCCCGGTGTCAGGTAACAGAAACAGTCTGTCTGGAATTATGCATCCTGTGAGTCCCTTGTTTAATAACTAACACAAGCTGTTTTTCTGAACATTTGGGACTCTGCCACCATTAAGTTTTATAAATACAGCACTGGTTCCCAAACATATTCATGTGGCCTAACTCCTACAACTCATGTTCTATGGAAATATTTAATGCTGTCGTTTTAATTCAGGATAAGTCTCCAGGTAGAAAATATATTATACATTAAGTTATATAAAATCAAGCATATGTGTGTAACCAAAATATGCCTTCTATTAATAGTAATTAATGTAATATACTAGTAATAATGACTTGATATTGGTCATTGACTTATTGCCATTTGACATTTGATAACAGATGCTCTTTTTCATTAAAGAAAAAGTTAGGGCCAGAAATCCCAACTGAGGCTCTTCTATTTACTAACCTAATTTTTGGTAACATTATTTTAAATGGTAACACTTTTTCTATTTCAAAAGCACTAGTATTCTAGAAAAGCTACTAAAATATTGTCAGGGTCTAGTAAGCCATTTGCAACGACATGGATAGAACTGGAGGGTATTATGCTGAGCGAAATAAGCCAATCAGAGAAAGACATGTATCAGATGACCTCACTGATATGAGGAATTCTTAATCTCAGGAAACAGACTGAGGGTTGCTGGAGTGGTAGGGGGTGGGAAGGATGGGGTGGCTGGGTGATAGACATTGGGGAGGGTATGTGCTATGGTGAGCGCTGTGAATTTTGTAAGACTGTTGAATCACAGACCTGTATCTCTGAAACAAATAATACATTATATGTTAAAAAAAAAAAAAAAGAAGGTAGAAGGAGGGGAAGAATGAAGGGGGGCGGAATTGGAGGGGGAGACCAACCATGAGAGACTATGGACTCTGAAAAACAAACTGATGGTTCTAGAGGGGAGGGGGGTGGGGGGATGGGTTAGCCTGGTGATGGGTGTTAGGGAGGGCACGTTCTGCATGGAGCACTGGGTGTTATATGCAAGCAATGAATCATGGAACACTACATCAAAAACTAATGATGTAATGTATGGTGATTAACATAACATAATAAAAAAAAGTTTAATTTCAAATACTGATATAACTACGGGGTAGAACTTAATTCCAATCTGAATATTATGGCTTTTGCAACAGTAATCCGTTGCAAAGGTTTCAACTGACATCTTACCTGTTGGTATTAAAGGTTTTCATCTCTTTTGCTAGAGAAGCACTCTCCCATCCTTTACCCATTCCTGCATAATGGGTACTTTCACATTTCTTTTGGTTAGCTCCATTTAGTAGGTGCAGTGTGTGCATGTGTGAGGTACTTGATTAGGGAGATTTGGCTTTTCATGGTCCTTAACTCTGGAAGGAACTCCACATATCCTCATTAGGTTTCTGATTTTGCTGTATTGTAGTTGCCGCAGAAGGCTTCCTCTGCCCTGGCCCGCCATCTTCAGTTTGCTTGGTGTAGTCAGATTAACAAAACCAAGCCTACATGCATGTAGCAGGCTGAGATTTTTATCAGAATGTCTTTTTATATTTGTATATTTTTATTATTGTTTGTATATTTGAGTTAATTTCCAGAAATCCTGTCATTTCCTTTTTTGCATTTCTATGTCAAAGTGAAAGATTTGAGATCAGAAAAAGAATAATTTGTAAGTTGGTACCAAATGATGTTTCTAGGACTGGCTTGTAGGATCATATGTGAGTTTTTCAAATTGGAACCTTTTCTAATGGGCCCCTGGGAAATGTCTTAGCTAAATTGCAACAGTGACTGGTGAAGTCGATCGAGGTAAATTGCTCCCATTGCTGAGGGTTCAGAAACCAGGCAGTCGAAGCTAAAATTCCTGGGGAAGTCGGGCAGAACTACTGCAGATGGTTTCCCCCTTGAATAAAGAAGGGGGCTGGTGTCACTGGTGATGAATGAGAGGAGATTAAAGCCTGATTTTGCAATGAATTGGCAACATGGTCTTTGGGAAACTCAAGAGAAATTTATGAAAAGACCATCAAAATCATTTAGGTGATTCTTTTCAATATTGGCTACAAATGATATCTGAGAACACATTGAGAGAACACATCGAATAGTTTGTATTACAGAAAAGTAGCACCAGGAAACTTATTGTGTATACCTTCAGTGAGCTCAGAGGATGAGGGATTCCCCAGATGATTTCTACTACCTACTAAGTCAACTGCTGAGCACTTAGATTTGCATTTAGAAAAAATAACCTGGCTGGGTTTTTAAAATTTTTTAATTAATTTTTTTTTAGATTTTATTTATTTGTTTGAGAGAGAGAGAGAGCTAGCCCACAAGTGGCGGGGGGCGGAGGGAGAAGCAGACTCCCCACTGAGCAGGGACCCCCCCCCCCAAGCGGGGCTTGATTCCAGGACCCTGAGATCATCACCTGAGCCGAAGGCAGACACCCAACCGACTGAGCCACACAGGTGCCCCATCCTGGCTATTTTTGACTATTTATGGTAATTATGTTAAAATAGAGGTCATCAAGAAAGTACTTGTGATTGGTATTCTGATGTCCTGGCTTCTTTCTCAGACACCTACTGTATATTTCAGAAAGTCTTCTAATCTCTCAGCAAAATGGAAATAATAGTAAATCACAAAACTGGGTGACATCAGGTCTTTTGTAATTGATAAAATTCCATACTAACAACATCTATCTGTCCATTGTGCTGAATCTCTAGTAAGTACAGAGAGAACTAAATTAAGGACCAAGCTGATACTTAACCATTTTGAGACTGAGATCTTTCTGAGATGTGGCTCATTGAGTTGGTGGGGTACATTGTGAATGTCTGGGAACACAATTTTTGTGTTTTTGTCAGTGGAATTTCTTATGTGTTAGTTTGGTGTCTCTTGGAAATACGTACCTTGTAGATGTTTTGGACGCTCAAATCTTTTGTTTATCTAGGAGGATAAAGGAGTTGATGGCTCTCTGACTTGATGAGAATTGTGTAACTATCACTTCTAAGGGCCAAACTTCATATACTTAAGGTTTGTAGCTCTTCCAGACCATAAGATCATTTTTTTTTAAAACCTGTTTTTCTTTCCTTCCTTTTTTTAAGCATTTGGGTGTTTATTCAGTATTCACATTTTAATATTACTTGGATGAACTTGTCATCATGTGATTAGAAAACCATAATTCATGTTTAATGTCAAAGGTGGAAATTGTTGTAGAATTGCTCTGATATCAGTTCTTTACCTTCAAGAGTTAAGGCTTTGGATTACTGATGGATTGATTTTGGTTTGTGTAAGTTCTCCTACGGATCACTCCTTATTAGTCACTTTCTTACTGCCTCCCAGAATTATTCTTGCCAAGAATTTGGTGCAAGTAAATATTTTCCTGTTTTCCTCACCACTCTGTCCTTTTCGAATTCAGTCTGAGTTCCTCCAGGCTCTAGTGCCTGTGTTCTATGGTTTGTAAGTGCTGTGTAGTTTTATAGCCTCTATAAATAACAAAATATAGCTCATGGCAATAACATTGTGGCACCCTACACGTTTAGAGAGTGTATGTTATAAAGACAGGAAGAGAGAGAGATATATCTTGGGTACAGAATGTCTGGCATGCAAATCTGTTCATCTCACATATATCAATACTGCTTCTGATTTTTGTTCATTTGTTAGTAAATGACATCCCATGATCTTTGGGACATTTTATAGAGAGAAACTAGGTGTGATGCTGTATTCCTTTCTCACTACTCCTTTCCCCTTTTAACGTAGCAGAGATGAAGAGGGGAAAGCTGGTTGCCAGTGTGGTGAGATTTCCAACCAGATGCTTGTGTGCTAGGGGCCCAGCTTCCTATCCTGGTCTTCCTGGTTTTGTTCAGTGGATCACTACAGATGTCATCACATATTTGGGAGATGTGAAGCTAGAAGTGATTTCTATTAACCCTGTCAATATAGTTTGATAAAATGCAAATGTCTTTAAAATGGGGTAGACTTCCAATTAAAAGGCTCCAGCAGGGATTCTGTTTTGATAATGAAAGTGATTAAGAAGGCTCTTTTTTTTTCCCCCATTGGTATGAATGCTCAGCTAAAATAGCTTGGTTTTCTCTCTGTAATTGGACTTGGCTAATGACGATCTAATAACTGAGGTTCTAATGATTTTAGCAAATCCATTAGCTATCTTTGGTGATCAGTGCTGGAGATTGAGACACAATTTCTGAATGGTAGTGGCATAAAGATAGTGGCATTTCTCCCTCATTCTAAGAAATCAACAGGAGTTAATGTTTATTTTCTTTAAATCTATAATCTGAGCGTGTCCTAGGTCAGTAAAATACATATATGGCTTATCAGTGTTTATGTCTGGAATTGCCTTCAAAACCTGAAATTTAGAGACCTAGAATTGGTTTTGATGTGTAAATTAGGGGAAGGACAGAATAACACAGCTATGGAATTAATTGCAGGCTAGGCTCTATCTGAGATCTAATTTCTAGTGTTCGTTAGTCTCTGGACCCTTTCTTCCATACATAGCCCCAGGGAGGAACGTGGAAGAGGATATTCTGGTAAAACTGTTGAAGAAGTGAATATACCGTAGCATAATCTGGGACATGTATTGAGCTAGATTAGTTGTCAGGGATGGGTTGCCCTGTTTATCTCTCAGCACCTCATTAACAGCCTGTCACCCTCCCATCTTTCCTCAACATTTGTGTTCTCTCTGATTTTATTAAAAGTGTGTCCTTTCACTGTCATTTTTCTACCTTGTTCACTGCTCATTTCCAAGGACCTAGGTGTTTGTTTTGTATCACTTTCTTTTATAACAAACTTGTGAGGCAGAGCATGCCTCTTTGGTAGGACAGAATTACAAAGGCCTTAGAAAGGAAGTAACTGTCCTGGGTATGCTCTGTGACTCAGACCGGTCTCCTAATTTACTTTGTTATTTAGATTCATAATATTTCTTTCTTTTTCTTGTTTGCTTACTTGCTTTTTTTTTTTGATGGGGTGCCTGGATTTTGCGGACCTCTTGATGTACAGTCCACAATCTCTTAGCTACACAGACAAGGCCATAATTGTAAGATACCTGAATGGAATCTGTGGGGGGACTATTACAGAACAAAGAGATTTTCTCTAATCTTGATATTTGAAGAGTATTTTTTAATGAAATGATAAAATTGACTAAAGATTTGCAGGTGAGTAGTCTTGACTTTGTGTGAGCATTCCTAGGGTTGGAAGAGCCATTTTTCTCTGGTTTCAAACTTGTATAGATGATGTTCATATTCTCTGTAGCCAATTAAATATAAGGGAGTTGTGGTTTTTAAATTTAAGTATCAGAATGACAAATCACAGTGGAGTTGTAGCCTATTGGGAACTGGAGTCTAAGGTCAGAGTATGAGATAAAAATTATGTATAGTAAAAATCACCCGTGAAAAATTCCTTTATTGTCATTTTGCACAAACAAAAGGGCTTTAGGATGGTCAGATAACATTGTCTGGGACAAGGAACAGTTTAAAATGAAGTTTTTTTCTCTGAGTGGAGTTGGGAGGGAACAGGGATGGATAGACAGCCAACAGTATATAAACGTTTAAAATATATGGCAAATTCTTTGTCTTCATTGCACTTCTGGAATTCATAAGGAATTGCCCCTGGAGAAGTAAATCCCGTAAGATTCATGTTAGGTATTAGGAGAGTGAAAGGGGACACGTAAGGTCTTGACACTACTGGTGAAATTGTGTCAGCCGTAGACCCACAGTTAAAGCGGTCAAGAGGGAGGCCGTGGGCTTGTTTCAAGAGTCTCAGAAGCATTAGGTGGAGTGTTTTTAAGAAGCGCCACAGCTAAACAACTCAACTCTGCTTTCTCTGGATGGTGAGTAATCAGAAGCCTGGGCTGTCTGGCCACAGGTCAGGCAGGTGTATGCTGTTTGCTCAGGGTAGGATAGAAATGTGTTTGCCTAGCTCTGCTGGATTTTTGGTGCCATTACTGGGTGACTTTCTACCTAGGGTATTGCATTATTGCTGAATTCTGAGGGCTGTTTTGGTTTCTCTCTAGCAACATGTCCAGTTTTTCTCACAGCCCCTCCCTGGTATCTCATTTGTTAGGTATGTTCTGACCAGCTTCTATTCCTTATCCAGGTCTATTCCATGTATCTTATTCTTGAATGGGGTTATTCAAAATGTCCTTTCTTTTTCTGGTATAATGTCGGCAGACTTTCTCTATATGTATGTGTGTATATTTAATATGGAATTCCATATTTATGTATCTTCTTGTATCTTTTCTATTCCCTTTGCTTTACAGAGGCGGCTGTATTAACTGCAACAGTGCCCTTTTGTAGCCCCACTGCTGGAGTGTGTGTTGCTTAGTCCTCTCTTGCTTTTTAAACTCTCAGCCTGTAATGAATGAAATAGTTTTTGACTCTTCCTGATAAGGATATTTATGGGTCAGACTGGCAGAATTCCACAGAAGCACATTAGTGTCATCCTTGAGTGGAAGCACTTATGTAGCGGCATCCTTCTGAATGGAGGGAAATGGAAAATGCTTTGGGACTTCTTGCTGCCTCTGGCCTGCCCAGCCATCCAGCTTTGCTCCACTCACCTTCACCAGAGTGCAGGATGCCAGGCAGTGAATACCAGGTCTTAAACCTGCAGACTGCTATTCATTCGTGCTTCATTGCCCAGATATTTCCTTAGCTGCTTTAAAGAGCTTAAGTATTTTTCAGTGCCATATTCATTTTTGAGGGGGTACAAAGATGTTCCTGAATGTAGATGGGGATGGTAGATGGGTGAGTCTAAGATAAAATACAAATAAAGACAATACAAGGTAGAATAAAAGTGTTCTAGAAAAGGCACAAAAACAACAAACCAGTGAAATTCAGAGCAAGAAGGAGGTATAGGGGTTGGGAAGTGCATAGTTTCATTGTGCTATAACTGGTACTAATGATAAATAGCATTGTACCATTTTGTAGTCCGCCCCCCCATGCCAGATAATTGGTAAAAGGTTTTCTGCACTAATTCTACACAAATCCAAAGCCCTATGAGGTGAAGGCTTTATTACCTTTATTTTGCACGTGAGGAAACTGAGGCTTGGGAAGAAAAGTCAGGTTAACTTGTGCAAGGTCAAACCACTGGAAAGTGGTACCCTTGGGACGAGAATCCAGGCCTGTATCGAAGGTTGTACTTGGAACAACTACATCTTGCTGTTTAAATTCTCTTGATTTTTCAATTCAGTGCTTTATCTAGGTCACCAGTTCTTTCAATTAAAAAAAGTGTGGTGAAATGAATTTGCTGAGTAATTTGTGTTGTGCTAAATGCTTATTGCTATTTCATGCTATACACTTAATTGCTTCTATGTGCTTATTGCTTAATTACATAAAATGCAGTAGTCCCTTTATCATCTTTCTGCAAAACTGCTCCTTATTTATTATGACTTAAACCAATAAAAAAAATTTAAAAAAAGCAAGAGTGTGTGCTAATTTTAAATTTTGGTGGCCAGACTTCTTGTAATGTTTTTTCTTTACGAATGCCCTGCTGTTTCATTGGTTGAAGTGTGGGTCTGGTCAGAATGCAGCTATTCGGGGTAGAGGCATGAAACAGCTGTCACTGTGCAGCATCTTTTCCTGGCACCAGGTTGACATCTGAATTCAGTATTTTGGTGCAAGAGAAATGGTTCTTGGTAATTGTGTTGTCACGGGATCATACATCAAACAGAGCTGGGGGCTCTGTGTCTCTGCCAGTTGCCTTCTGATCATTATTCACTCTGAGTTAATGTAAAGAAAATGATCAGCTTGGGGCCACAGACTAATTCTTGGCATCTACATACTTTTGGTTTCCCAAAGGACCAAATTTAAGTTTATTTTCCCTAGATTGGTGTAAGTGATTTGGATGATGTTTGGTAAGCTACCTAGGTATCTTCTATCTTCTTGTGTTTCCATCTGGTTGGCACATAGAGTTTTAGCTATTTGAGGTCCACTTGCTGGGAGAGTGATTATACTTGATGTAAATGATGCATAATGAACATAAGGGGTGGGAATAGCTATAAGGTAAACTTGCCAATAAGATTTTTTAACTGTGATATATGAAAAGTAAAGCTTTGCATTTATGAAATAATCCTGCCTTCTTGACCTTATTGGAAATATACTGCATTTCTTTAATTCTTAAAAGATATATCCCTACCCAGCCTCCACATTTTAACATATCAGATTTCAGAATGAAACTTACTGTGGTAACTGACAGCTTTTAATGGCTCATAAAATAGTAGTTTGTCTTACAATAAGTGGAATTTTAGATTTGATTAAATATGATAGTTGCGTTCATCATTACTTGGTTCTAACTGCCACTGTGATCTCTATTCCTGTTGATTTGGTAAATTGCTTAGTAGATTTGGAATACCTGAGTTCTTTTGGTTCTGGCCTATTTACTTAAAAAGATGTGTTACTCACTTTTGTCATTGGTGTTTTCCTGCCCACTGGATAATTTTTGTAATACTTCAGTTTTTGTGACATTTGAGAATTGTAGGTAATGGAAAAGTTGCTGTCTAATATAAATGCACCAGAAGCGTAGTCTTCATAAATATAATCAGTGCATATGGACATTAAAGGAGGGGAGGGGAGCATATATTTCAGCAATAATTTATTTGGATTTAATGCTGTTTACCAAGATCAAGAGCAGTAGCTTTGTCCTTGAATCTTAGAGAGACAAAGACCTAGAGGAGATTGGTGAAGATACCTTTTCTCACAAGTCAAAATTAGATTTAAGTTCTTTAATGAATGGTCCTTTTCCACATGAACAAGGGTTTAGTATTTCCTTACCTACTCTGTAAGAATATTTTCCTGTGCTTGCAGTACTTTTACCTGTAGATAGTGGGATTTGTGCCCTTAGTTCTAAAGAGATGTCTTTGTGTTTTGTATCTATAAAATTTAAACAAACAACAACCATGATGTCATGTTTTTGACCCCTACCCTGCTTATGGATGATAATTTTTAGGATGGGAAGAAATAGACTGTGTTAGATCTGGTAATCTGTTTATACCAGATCTAGATCCACTCCTAAAACGTTAACCACATTTTATGCATTATTATGAATCATTAAAAAAAAATCACCCAGTTTCTCATCTCTGCCACCATGATGCTGACAAATGTAAGAGGGTATGTTAGAGGTCCATTTTGAGACTGTTGTTTACAGGCTGCCTAAAAATAATGAAATGTATAGTTTCCATTGTTTTAGTTACCAAGTTAATTTACTAGACAGACATCTCCAGGCAGTGTCTGGGAAGCAAATCCTATGAGCTAAAGACCTTTATTTGATACATTTGCATTGATAGCAGAATGAACCCTCTCTCATCTGTGCATCTGAGAGGTTGAGTATCTGGTAACTCTTACATCTTAGTCTTCAATTTATTCCTTAGTGATATATAATGGGTTTAATCACTTAATTTCAGTTAATAAGTATTTCACTATTTAACAGATCTTCTTTTATATTTGAAAATCTAGAGGATAGAAATCAATTTTTTTTTTTTAGTGTGTTCTGTATTATGCTAAGCTTATTTGATTGGTACACATTAGACATTGCGAGGAAGAGAAGAATGAGCCGTGGTGAAATCCTTTACTCTTAGCCCTGTAAGAATGTAAGAGTACATTCCAACAATAGTGTTATGCATATGTGTAAATGAGTATGTATGTAAACATGTTAGAGATCATTAAACACCTTCATAATAATGATAGCTCGGAAGGACAAGACTAATACTCCTGTAGTAGCAGATTTACTTGTGACCTAGATGAAACTGTTTCCGCCCCCCTTTCTGGTTGTGAAAGTACATATGGTCCCTGACTTATGATGGCTGGACTTAAAAAAAAATTCTGCTTTATGATGATGCAAAAGTGATACTCATCCAGTAGAAACTGTACTTTGAATTTTGAATTTTGATCTTTTCCCAGGCTAGGGATACGCTCTAAGATAATCTCTGGTGGTGCTGGGCAGCGAGCTGCACCTGCCGCTCAGCTAGCCACTTGATCACAAGGGTAAAGGACCGATACACTTACAGCATTCTGGTTTTTACTTTCAGCACAGTACTTGATAAATTTACATGAGCATTCTGAGCATGTTTAAGGTAGGCTAGGCTTAAGTATGATATTCTGTAGGTTAGGTATGTTAAATGCATTTTTGTCTTATATTTTCAGTTTATGATGGCTTTATCGGGATGTAACCCTGTTATAAATTGAGGAAGATTTGTAGATTCCTAGCCCCTAAAATGTAAGCAATATGTTTGGGAATGAAAATTGTTATTAGTCAGAGAGGGGATGGAATAAGGGTCAGGAATGTTTGTTGCACACATAATTTTGAAAGAAAAAAATGAAAAGAAAGCAGGTTTTTGCATTTTGTTAGCCATATTGAAGTTCTTTTGATTCAAAATGAGATGGCCACAAGTGTGTACTTTGGAAAGTATTTCTTGCTACATTAACTAAAATTTTATTCTCCCTCGTTTACTGCCTCCTTGAAGAGAACTTTCCCCCTCCATCGTGTGTTGATTTGTCTTCTACCAATGATGTAGTTCTAATACTGAGTATCTGTGGATAGGACATTATTTGGAAATAGGGTCTTTGCAGTTGTAATTGAGTAAAGGTGAGGTCATACCAGATCAGGCTGGGCCCTAAACCTGAAGTTCTCATAAGAAAATTGGCCACACACAGTTGGGAGAAGGCCATGTGACGACAGCGGCGGAGATGGGAGTGATACGGCTGGAAGCTAGGCACTGCTGGCACCCACCAGAAGCTGGAGGAAGGAAGGAAGTATTCTTCCCTAGAGTCCTCAGAGGGAGCTTGGCCCTGCTGCCTCTACTTTGATTTCGGAATTTGGACTCTCGACCTTGAGAGAATTAATTTCATGTTTTAAGCCACCAGATTTTGGTAATTTCTTATGGTAGTAGCCCCAGGACTCTGATACCTGGGGGTGCTCCCTGCCACCTTTTTTTTTTTTTTTTTTTTTTTTACATTTTACATCTTACATCTTGTAAGTAAGAATGACTTTCTTTCCTTTCCTTTTTTCTTCTTCTTCTAAAATCACACACATGGTTTTTTTAAGTGAACATCAGGTATGGCAAGGCTTGCTCATTCGGAATTTCAAAATGTTGCTTTGAAATGCTTCAGTTGGTCTTTAAAAGAACTGGCATTTATGGAAATTGTGAGTGGGGGCTAATTTCTAAACATTATTGTCCCTCCTGTGGACAAGATGTCCCTTCATGCTTCACCTTTGGGAGCACCCTGGCTGCCCTAGTGAAATTAGGAAACATTTTTCTAGCTTCTCTGTTTGTAGTTCTTCCAAAGCGTCTGTCTCGTTTCCAAGGATCTTGTCATTCTAAGTGTTGGCACTGGTGAAATTTAGTTGAGAGTAATGAATGTAGAACAGAGTTTGGCGTCTTAAGAGTTTGGCGTCTTATGAGTTGTGTGGTATCTGTTTCTCTCCTATGACCTTTTCATATGATCATGGGCAAATTGTCTCCCAGCTCTTGTTTCTGGAAAATAAGAATGGCCATTTAAATTAAATTAACTCTGGGTATAATTTTTTTAAAAAGGTAATTAAGTAAAAATTCAAAAGACCTTAACAGACTTTATGTAGATCACCCTAAACTTCTGATGTTTGTGACTTGTGTATATGTTACTTTGTCTTCTGATAGTTAGACTTGTTCATGCAGCCACTTTTTTTCTATTTTTATAAACAGCTTTATTGGGACATAATAGATATGCAGGAAGCCTGCACATATTTAAAATAGTTTGGTAAATTTTTTGAGAAACATGTATACCCATCAAATCACTATAATTAAGATAGTGAACATACTCATTCTCCCCAAGTTTTCTTATGCCCCTTTGTATCTTTTCCCATACACCCTCTAGTCACTGATCGCATTCTGTTACCATAGTTTGTATTTAAAATGGAATCATACAGTATCTCCTCTTTTTTTTAATAATTTTTTTAAAGATTTTATTTATTTGAGAGAGAGAGAATGAGAGATAGAGAGCACGAGAAGGAAGAGGGTCAGAGGGAGAAGCAAACTCCCCGCCGAGCAGGGAGCCCGATGCGGGACTCGATCCCGGGACTCCAGGATCATGACCTGAGCCGAAGGCAGTCGCTTAACCAACTGAGCCACCCAGGCGCCCTCTCCTCTTTTAATCTGCCTTCTTTCACTCAGCATAATTACAGATTCATCGTGGTGTGGTGTGTATCAGTACTTCATTCCTTTTTATTGCTAAGTAGTATTCCATTGTAGGACTGTACCATGATTTGTCTGTTTGCCTGTTGGTGGCGATTTGGGTTGTTTCTGCTTGCTTCCAGTTTTTGGCTATTTATGTGGAAAGTTCTATAAACATTTGGATATATATTTCCTTTGGATATATATTTTCTCACCTCACGGGTAAATAGCCTGGAGTGGGATGGTTGGATCTGCATCTTTCTAATGCTTTTCTATGGTTCCTTCCCTGGCCTCAGGTGGTTGCTATTTTCTGCACACCCCTGTGCTAATCAGTACTATGCATAAGGGGGCTCTGTGAGGATCTCAGCGGTTCGCAGTCTGTGCTCTCCTCTCTTCATGTGTGCCGTGAACCCCAGCTATCTTGGTTTCCCCAGACCCTTGTCTGTTCCCACTAAAACCTCTAGGTAGTAAGCCTCCCTAGGGCTCATTTGTGTCCTGTCTTTTAGGGATTGCTGTCCTTTGTTCCCTGTTATGTAGCATATTAGAAACCATATTTCAAAATGTTGTTGTAGGGCACCTGGGTGCCTCAATCTGTACGTGTCTTCCTTTGGCTCAGGTCGTGGTCCTGGGGTCCTGGGATCGAGCCCCACATCAGACTCCCTGCTCAGCGGGGAGTCTGCTGCTCCCTCTCCATCTGACTCTACCCCCTGCTCGTGCTCTCGCACTTTCTCTCTCACTCTCTCTCAAATGAATAGATAAATTTAAAAAACCTTTAAAAAATGTTGTATTTTTGTCTATTCTAAGCAGGAGGGAAGATTCGATCCTTGTTCTATCTTGGTTGGAAATGGAAGTCCCACATTTTTTTTTTAATTAAGGCACTTTTAATTTTATGCACACGCATATATATTCCACTATGCTAATATCCTGTTTTCTAATTATTCCCTTGTTCTAGATTTCAATTTTTCTTAATAGTACTAAACATACACCTTTTTGTCCTATTTAGGATTATTTATTTTAGAACTATATTCTTAAAGTGGTTAATAGGCCAAAGGATATACAAGCTTATTTTCGGACTGCACCCCATAAATACTTTGCTACATATAATTTGGTTTGGTTTTGTCACTATTTTTGTTAGATTTCTCAGATTAACAGGACCTTAGAATTATTTTCATTTGCATATAATATTGCTAGTAAAGATGAGCATTTTACATGTTTATTTATTTCCCTTTACCATTTATCTCCTTTGATTACTTTTAAAGGAGAATAATCATTTTATTGACTGTATGTTCGTATCTTTCTAGTGTGGCTTTCAGATGAATTTACTATATGCTTATTTTTCTATATTGGGATATTTTATTTCAATACATTTCATTTTATAAAACTATTTTTTGTTGTTGTTGTTTTAAGAGCATTGATCATTTTACGTCCTAAATGTATTGTCTTCCCATAGCTGGGTTTAAATCTTTCGTAAATCTTTCTCCATCCTGTTCCCCATTTACTTACTTGCTTTAAAGCTTAATTTTGTGATACAACTGGAAGTTTATTGCAGTGCCGGTTGAAACAAGCAAAGTTCTTGTTAGAAACCAACTCTCCTGATACAGAAGTGACTGGCATGCCAGTTCATTCCAGCCCAGCTCAAACCATCCCTTTAAAACTGCTTGTTGAAACCCTGGTTTTTCATTCAACAAATTGCTTCTCTGAAACAGTCATACAGATATTCTGGAAGCCTGCTGAACTTCAAGAACTCCCTAGTGATGAAACACTTGTGTTGTTTTTAGTGCAGAAGTTTAATCATTTCTGAAAATGAAAATTGGCTTTAATATGGACCCTGGCCAGTGCATGAGGTGTGGTTGGAATCCCTGAGTGTTGTGAATACATATATGTAGAGTATGTGTGTGTATTTCCTCAAGTTGCTAGCTGCTACTTGGAACTCTCAAGCGGCCTAGGTTTGAATGGCCGTAACAAATATTTTTTTGATGGTTCCCAAGGTGCCAGGTACTGCTTGACATATATTATAGATTTAATCCTAATAACAGTACTTGACATATATTATAGATTTAATCCTAATAACAGTATGTGGTTGAAAGGATTTATGCTTACCAGTTACAGATGAGCAGACTGAAGCACAGATAGCTTAGTAAACTTTCCCAAGATGATGCTGCTAAAAAGTGTTAGCTAATAAAGTTTGAAGGAAGAAAAATTAATTCTCTGACATTATACTTCATTTTGAGTCTGTTAACTGCACTATGGAATCACAAAGCAGTTCGGGGTCCAACACAGTCAAAAAGGGTCACAGGCACAAAGCACAGTTATTGTGACTAAGCAGGTAAGATGTGGTATACCGACCGTGGAGCAGGAACAAGGTGCTGTCAGTACGCTGTGAAGCTTGAATGGTGCCATACAGAATTTGCCCGGTCTGGTTCCCTTTTTCTTTGAAACTAGAACTATTTTTTCTCAGGAAAATGAACATTGTTAGGATTATAAGCTTTATCATCTTAATAGAAATGTACTGGTCTCCATAATAGAAACTTACTGGCTGTATAATGAACAGGTACTTCTAACTCCGCTTTCTAATGAGCACATGAATTCATATCGACCCTTTGCTCTTGTGGCCAAACTAGCATACGATCTTCATTTCATTGGCTCTTGTCCTGTTCTAGAGCAAGGCCCAGTGGAATCTGAGTAATCCATTTGTTTGGGTTGACTTTTTTTTTTTTTTTGAAGATTTTATTTATTTATTCGAGAGAAACAGAGACAGAGGGAGAAGCAGGCTCCCAAGGAGCAGGGAGCCCGACACAGGACTCAATCCCAGGACCCCGGGATCATGACCCGAGCCGAAGGCAGACGCTTAACCAACTGAGCCACCCAGGTGCCCTGGGTTGACTTTTAATGCACGGCATAGCATTTGACATTGCTCTAGTTAAAAGGATCTGCCAGTTTTCCTCATGATTTTTATGTGCCAACTTTGATTATCTATTAAAACTAAAGTTTATATTTATCTTGTTTCATTTAAGATTCAGTGACTTGTTGTTTTAAGAAGATGGGAAATATTTGGGGCAGTGATGCTTTAAATTAGAAGATGAATGTGTTTGAAGTTTTGTATCCTGGAGGCCAGACTGTGGAGTATGCAGTTTCCTGGGCACAACAAGAATATTTTAATAAAATACTCCTGTTACCCAGGAAATAATTCTTCTCTTTCTACTCTGCAGACCTTCCCTGGGGATAGTGTAGCAAAGGCCCGTAAGTGTAAGTATTAAGTAAAATGTGTCAAAATGGTACTACCTGTGTAAGTGGGTATAGTGAAGAAATTAAGGAAAGAGACTGTGTGTATGTACAGTTCCAGTTACTGTGCTGTTTAGACATCCAAGTGCAGGGGTAGTATGAAACAGTGGGTATTTCTTAAAACCAACAGTTCAAGGTATTTATGGCCAAGCCACAGGAATGTGTATGTCAGGGTAGTGTCCACTCTTCCAGGCCGGTGCTTATGCAAAACCAGGCTCCATTCAACTCCCAACTCAAAACAGAAATTTCTGCTCAGGCACAGTTAGTTTTAAGAATGTGATGACCTTTTATCCTCTGGGATCTGTGGATTTAGGGAAGGTACATTCCTCTTCTGTTCCCATCCACAGACTTGTGATACCTTTCCTCCATAGTCTTCACACCCACCTCCTAATTTTTAGCCATTAGGGCCCTTTTTATCCTTGTTCACAAATAGTGAATTTTATTACTATAAGTTGTTGTATACCATAGAGTGGAGTGTATTTTAGGGTGTTGAAAGGGAAAGCTCAATGTATTTGTCAGCTTACAAAAGAAAATCAGTTGACTGAGATTTTTATACTCTAGCATAGAAATTTTTTTACTATAGCAGAGCACATAATGAACCCTCGTACATTTTATAAGGGAGAGACCCCTTGTTTGGGGGTTTTATTATGTGTCCCCCTAAAAACCTTGCTAAAAGCAGGTACCCTCATTCCTTGCAGTTGCTGTTGCTCAGCCTTGCTCAGCCTTGTGTGGCTCTGTCGGGCTTTCTCCGAAGTTTGCACTTGATGTTAAGTTCTGCCCCCTACCTTCCACGTAGAGTTTCTTGACCCTAACTGGTCACGTTTCTCTACCCTCTTGCCAGTCCCATTTACGTGTGTCTTCCAATCACTTGCCTTGTCATTGTTAACATTAATTTCTGAATTGAGTGCCATATGTAGAAAGAGGACAGTTTGTAGTCCAATTGACCAGGGTTTCAAGTCTATTTCTGTGACTGAGTAGTGACTAACCTTGGATGAGTTAATATATTTGAGCTCTGGCTTCTTCCTTTGTC
This sequence comes from Eumetopias jubatus, assembly GCF_037043125.1. Lineage (NCBI taxonomy): Eukaryota > Metazoa > Chordata > Mammalia > Carnivora > Otariidae > Eumetopias > Eumetopias jubatus. The sequence continues at coordinate 84,522,490 of NW_028274820.1, forward strand.
AAGTCATATTGTTGAAATCTTAGTCTTTGGAATATTAAGTGGGTCATACATAGAGCCTGTGCATATTAGGCATTCGGATATTATGTAGTTATCTAATAATTATTTTTGCCAGTCAAGCTTATTTAGTAGCTCTGACTCACTTTGGATCCCTAAATAAGAAAGTGCCTAAAAGCAGCTTCTGGCTTTTCATTTATTGCACAGCGACCTCACCTAACTCAGAGCTGCTGGCTGCTTCCCTTAGGTCAGATGAGTTTTTTTTTTTTTTCCCATGTTGAAAGATTTATACTAATAATCTTGGCTGGTATTTTGAATGGCCTATTCTCAAGTGTCATTTTAAGTTGATTTGTTATGCTAATGCCTTAACAAATAATGTGCTTCCTAATTAGTCCATATGTAATAAGGCAAGGTACCGACCTGCATACTTGCATACCACATTTTCTATGCAAAAAACCCTTAGCTCAGCTTTGCACTGTGGGGGGTATTATTGCTGCACATAAAGAAGTCTGTTCTTTCTTGGACATGAATGGTAGTGACATATTACGCTAGAGTAAATCATGAAAGCTAGGGATATGTGGTTGTTGGAGTCATTTAAAATTGGTTTGGATAGTGTGCTGTTGAACAGAACACCCTCTGAGTAGTTCTGGTCCTAATTATATCTCCCTCTACCAGTATAATGGCCTCCTGACTGGCCTCCTTACCTCCAGTTGTCCCTCTTCTAATCCAGTTCTATATATGGTGCTAGATTAATCTTCCTGAAATATGCCTCTGATTCTACCACTCTCCTTATCCTAAACTTTCCTAGAGAAAAGGGCCAAACTTCTAAGGTCCCATGATGCGGCCTAAGCTTCCAAACTTACTTGTCATAATATTCTTTATATACTGTTGTTTTTAGAGTAGTTTTTAGTGAGAAGTTGGAAGTATGTATGGACAGTTTTTTGTGTATGTCACTGGGGGACATATTTAGTGGGTGGGGGCTAAAAGTGCCAGATGGGACAGTCCTACTTGTGGCAGATTTGACCTAGCCCTAGTGGCCTCGGTGTATCCATTGAGCAGCGGTCTCACACAACTCTGACCAACTCGATTGTGTTTTTCCATACATGCTTCATGCTTTCTTTATACTTTTCCTAATCTGTCTCCAGCCTAGAATACTCTTTCCCCTTATTGGTATGCAAGTTTACCCCCTTGTCAATATTCAGATAGGACCATCTGCACAAAGCTTCCTGAAATTCTTTGTCAGAATTAATCGTTCATCCTGAGTTGCCATAGCATTTTTATCCATAAACATAAACCTGTCTTGTTTAATGGTACCATTTTCTATTTTGCATTGTAGGCACATACCTCATCTCTATTACTAGACTTTTAGCTCCTTTGAAGGTAGATTTTATGTTTGATTCATGCTTGTATCCCCAGCATATGCAGCATGGTTCCTTGTAGGTCATGAGCACTTGCTTTATTTAGTGGATGAAGACGTCTGTTCCTCCCTTGAAGCAAGAACAAGTTCAGGAATTGCTGCTGGTTACTTGAAAATCCCCAGTAAAGGGGCTGAATCATTTTGTGGTAGTTTTGGTTTCTCATATATTTTATAAGTTTTATAATCACTCCCAGATCACACTGACTAAAGTGTGGTAACTTCTACTTGTGAAATCTTGCCAACACGTGAAACAATTAGAAGATGGTTTCATTTTATGGTGAGTGGAATTATATTCTTTGGAGGAAGCAGTAGGATAGAGTCAGAAGTCGTTTTTACAAATTGGGATAATGTGGTATCAAAATTGCCAGTCTTTTAATGTGCACGGGTCCAGTCTCCTAATGTTACAACTCGTTTGAGGCTCAGTGAGGTTAACTTGTCCAAGGCAACAGTATGAATCCCAGTGGAAATAATTTCAGCATTGTCGTATTTGTTTTCTTTGACATCTCACATTTGTACTTAAAATCACCTGCCTCTTCTTTGTAATTTTTCTTCTTGACATAATGAAAGCCGATCCTGGTGTTCTGTTTAGGGTTTAACTCACTAATCATAATGACACCGTTAGTCTTTCTTATCTCTTTTGCTAGAATTGTTTCAGTGCTTTAACTGACAGATTAGACAATGAGAAGAAGAAATCCTTAATTTTAGATCCTTTTTGGCCAGCGTGGTCATTTAGATCAGAGCAACAGACTGTCTACTTCATGAAGAATGGGTTTCACAGTGCAGTGGGATTTAGTAGCCTAAGCCGCTCTATGGAGGAAAAGCGAGTTCTTTATGATTCTGGCAGCATTTAGAATCTGACTGCATTACAGAGAACTCAGGTTTTATGACCTCTTTGTTAGGCTGTGCTGCAGAGAAACTCTTCTGTTGCCTAGTCAAGTAAGAAAGTTTACTAAGTTTGTTCTGTTGGGCATCAAAGAGTAAAACCTACGACCAGTTACAGGGAAACATATTTAAGTTTACTATGAAAAAAAACAACTTTCTACACAACTTGTTCAGTAAGAAAGTGTGCTGCTGCAGGAAGTTAGGGTTTTCCTTTCATTGAAGACATTTATACAGGGCTGAATAAACTATATGGTAGGAATGGTGTGGAGGGGATTTGACAGTGATAGGAGGCTAGATGTAAACTTTGTTTTCCATTCAGCCCCCAGACCTTGTGACTCTGTGGTTTATAAATTCATGAACATGATGAGACTGATTGATTTCACTGTGGGAACAATGGACGTGAATGGTATTCATTTGCACCTGTCCTTTCATACATTTGTTCATTACAAGTGAGGTAGCTGGTTCTTGCCTCCATCTTGTGACTACAGTGGTTTTTTTCCTTGTTCGTTATACTAAACAATATAATTGAACTATAGAATTCATCAACAAAAATGGAAACTGGTTTACTGCCTGTGATTCTGAATTTCCTAATGCCAGTTATGCCAAGCTGCTGGGGCAAAGGTAATACAGTGTTTTTGGCCTCTTAGGAATTAAGAAAGGAAGGAGGACACTTTTTTTGCTCTTTTGAATTTTCATTTGGAATAGAAGTCAAGATCTGACCCTTATATCCTGGTTTGATTTATAAGTCCTACTTTTCAATCCCAGGAATGACTTTTGGCTAGCCTTAGAGCAAGTTAGCCAGATGCTTATATATTTGATAGAGCTTTCTCTTCTGTTATTAATCATTAAAGTAAAAGCAGTCATAATGAAATGTCATTCCAGTAATAATGAAAATATTTCAAAGCATATTCAGATTTTTAGTCTCAAATACATGAGAATAATTGCCTGGATTATTCACAATAATTTCATATAGGAGAAACCCCTAAGATCCTGAAATTAGGGAATTATTTGCAGAACCTAGACCAGATTCCCTTTTTCTACTTAAGACAAGTTCCCATAAAATCTGCCTGGGTTTTATATACTAGTTATTTAAGTCCTGACCAGTTTTTTTAAAAGGTATCTTTGTGATTTTTGGGGGGGGGGTATCTTTTTAAGATATCTTTAGGTGTCTAGCTGTGGTATCTGCAACCCTACTCAGCGCTGCACATCTTCTATAAATGAAGGCAGAGAGTAGTTTCCTGCCCTGCCTGTCAGGATCCTCAGAAACTCTTCTTAGTCCAATACCTTATTTACCTGATTTCCTATTGTTTTTTGATTGCCCCTCTCAGGCCAGGGAGATTAATTTAAACACACTGGCTTCCTTTGTGGTTGTTGAGGATGATTACCATTGAGGTCTGATTTGTTTTCCAGGGGGAAGAGGGAAGTTAATTTAAAAAGATCTTAAGCAGAATAGTGTTTCCTGTGATATGTGTGTATGAATTTGAAAAACCAATACTGGGGTCCTACGTTCTGACATTAACCTGCATGCTTTTTGCCAGGAACTCTGATAAGATACTGGAATTCAGATGAGATGTGCAATTCCTTTGAGGTTCAGACACCTTTAAACAGCTTGTAGAGCTTATTTTTCTATTTAAACCTCATTCTGTCATAGGTTACCATCCTCTGGGTTGTTAGTTTGCTGAAAATAGAACTTAATTGGCTATTGTACAAAGTAATGTTTTTTTAATTTGGCAAGAGAGTCATAACTCAGTCAGCCTCTTAGGTCTTTAAGGTTGTATGAAAATTAGAAAAAGTAACTAAAACCCCACGTGGACCAGGGCTCCTCTGTAAACCAGGCCCGTAGACTTCTCTGTGTGGTTGTGGGTTGTGTACTCTGGAACTTCTGACCATCATGTGTAGCTGGAGGGGAAGTTTCTGCCCCACCTCTGAGGCATGTCAGTGACCATGTTCATGGGCCTGGACTGAGTTTTTTCAACTGCTCTGCATTTATTTGCCATAGAAATGTCAAGGACTAGAATTGTCCAGCAGATGAGGCATTATCTTTTTCTTCTTGACTTTAGATTTTCCTGTTTTGCTAAATAGGAAAGAGTTCTATTGGGGGTGGTGTAGTAATGTACATGGCCAGTCATTTCCTCTTTAATTCAACAAAGATATTGCAGGAGGGTGGGGACTTGGGGTAAGCATCTGCTTGTAGGATATTGGGGAGGGAAATCCATTCTGGCTATATGTCCTCTAAAGGACATAAAATCTAAATCTAATCTAATCTAAATCACTTTACCTTCTGAGGCATGCATGAGTCACTTTCCAGTGTGGCACCCCTTTTCATTTGAGTATGTAGAGCTGTGGTGACTCTTCCCAGCAGACACTGAACCACATGTGCCTGCTACTGTAGAAGTGAAGTCTGACAGCTGTAACCTAACCTCTTTAATATGTTTATTCTGTCTACTTCAGCCATTTTAGATCTTTGAAGCCTTATTAGATATGAGCAATTTTTGTCTGAAGGAACAGGCTTCTTGTTCCCAGTGATTGGCAAGATACTGGTCAGCAGACAGTGGTTAACATTATGCTGTGATTCCCGCTTTCCCTGATGAATATTTGTGGTAACGAAACTAACAGCAGCTTTGTGCTACAGCACAGTCGTTTGGTCTTATGATGGAGTGCCTTCCAGTTTTAGCTTTTATATGCCTGTACTTTGTTATGAGAGTTACTGGATGCCCTTAACACCTTGATAATTAAGGTTGCCAAAACTAAAGGGATAGGCCAAGCGTAGTTGCGTGTTCCTGGGCACTCTTGTCGCAGCTGTACTTGGACTTCAGCCGTTCGTTATTCTTCCACTGCATGTGAGAATTCATGTGAGAACTTTCTCTTCAGTCATCATGTATTTCCTGAGCACCTACTGTACCTGGATCTTTCTGTGCTCTCCCTTGAAGACTTCTTAAATTTTCTCTGGTTTGTGGTTGTGACTTTAGTCATGTTGTAAAATACAGTAGTTAGAGTTTGGATAACTAGTGTTCATTAAGGTGGGAACATACGCCAGTTATCTTATTTTGACATTTTTTGGTGTACTGGTAAAAAACATGTTAAACCAATCTTTCGTTTCTTAATAGATGTTTAAGGCTTAATGCAACTGTATCTAGATGGATATTCCTAGGTGTAAAGAAAGCAAAGCAGGGGTGCCTGGCTGGCTCAGTTGTTGAGCGTCTGCCTTCAGCTTGGGTCATGATCCCAGGGTGCTGGGATTGAGCTCTGCATCTGGCTCCCTGCTCAGCGGGAGGCCTGCTTCTCCCTCTCCCACTCCTCCTGTTTGTGTTCGCTCTTTCGCTGTGTCTCTCTCTGTCAAATAAATAAAATCTAAAAAAAAAAAAAAGGCAAAGCAAACAGAAAGGTAGTACTGACTTATGTTGAATTCCCACATGTGGGTTATATTGTGGTGACCCAGGCACTTGGTATGTTCTAATGGATTTAAACTTCAGAATATAATTTCAGAACTCTTCCTCCCCCACTGTTGAAGCCTCATGCTTTGTTTCATGTGTGGCACAAGCGTTTTGATTCCCTGTTTCACATAGTACTCTCTCTAATCTGTTGTTCACACTGTTGCTCATTTGGTCTTTGTGAAGTTCAGACCCCATCATTCTTCTTCCCCAAAAGTTTTCTTGTTTCTTTATTCCACGGGTTAACATCTCTGCCTGGTAAACAATACTAGGCCCCCGATGATCTGTCCCTTGGCTCCCTGTCCTGCATTGCTTCCTTTTTCCACTCTCTATCTTTCCTACTGCTTATTTCCTCCGTGCCTCTGGAAAAGTGCCTGGAGAAAAGCTCCTCTCCTACCTCCAACGTCATTACTTCTTAGCACAAACAACTAATTCCCCAAAAGTTAAAAATAAGTCGGGGGGGGGGGCTGTGTTTGGCTGGCTCAGTTGATAGAGTGTGTGACTCTTGAGCTTGGGGTTGTAAGTTCGAGCCCGATGTTGGGTGTAGAGATTACTTAAAAATAAAATCTTGAAGAATAAAAAAGACCCAATAACTTATAATTTAAGAATAATAGGCCTACAATCTGGAGTAGTTTACAATAAATTTGTTCAAGCCCAGAAACATCACATTGTTCCTTCCCACTTTACTGATTTTGTGAAAACTGGGGAAATCTTTACTATAGGCTGGTCCTAGTTCACAGACTTGTGTTTTTGAACCTCTTATTTACATAGTGAAATTGGCAGAAAGGCCAGAGATGTGAGGCTGTGAATGAGGCACAAAAAAATCAAAAGGTTCTGTTTACTGAAATGGAGAATATTGGAAGAGGATCGTTTTAGAGAAAGCCATGAGCAGTGTGAGAGCGGGAAGAACAGAAGAAACCTAGTAATCATGAAAAGGGGGCTGACCTAAAGAAAGGCATTTTAATTGACCAGTGGAAGGGAGTGGAGGGTTAGTAAAAGTAGAAATTAATTGGAAGATGAACAACACATAGAAAAAGGGGGAGACATGAAACCCTCCTCCAAGATTGTTTAATTACTACTTAGAGTTGATTCCTGATTTATACAAGTCAGAAGTGATAATGATTCATTTTGTGGATTCTGATGCATGCTATTCAAAGAGGAAAGAAAGAAAGAAAATTCTTTATACAAGTTTATTAGTAGTGAGATGACATTCTTTAAGAAATACCATCCATGGTGGCCACTGGGGAACTCGGTCACCTAATAATAAGCCTTTTAGCGTAAAAGTAATTAAACAATTCAGTATCTTTCCGGGTGGTTATAATTGCGAGATGTTTGATAGTCATGAAATTTAGTTAATGTTTTTGCTGTTGAATTGATTTTTAATGTTTATTTGCAGAACCTCAAATATGTGTCCAAAGCCTTGAATGCTTTCCCAGAGTTACCCATTGTACACTCCCTAGATATGAAATACCAATTTTATAGGCTAGCAAAATGGTATTTAATGGTGGCGGACAGTATAGTGTTTAAGTACAATATGTATTGGATACTTAAATTTTTCTATTATCTGACTATTGGCACAGATCATTGAATTTAAGTTGTACTGAGATTGCAGAAGATCTGGCTGCCTTAATAACCCAAGCTATGCAGCATGTTTATTTAGTTTCAGGACCTCCCTGTGCCTTTCTGCTTTCTAAGCATGTACCGAAGAAAAGAAAACCATTTTGGTTTCTACCTTCACATCTACTTGCATTAGGAAAGATGTCTAAAAAATGCGAGGGACATTTTCAGGACACTTCTTGAAGCCTGGAGCATACCAATTTTTTTGTGATGTGTTGACATCAGTTTGATTTTTTCTTTCTCTAATGTTTGCCTTCTGTGATTGTACTTGAAGACCAAAGGTTTCACCACATTCCACCTTAAAATTTTGAAGCTACATTTGGCAGATCTACAGCTCTAAAGGATATTTTGTTTCATACCTATACATTTTGTCTTGAATTTCGTTTTAAAATTGATTACTGTATTTTAGTCATATGCAGTGTCGACTTAATGGCTCCTTGGATAAAATACATTTTTGAGTTAGATAAGTAAATGAAATCGTCTGGGTTACTGAGCATGACTCACTTAAAACCTCATTTGGAATGATTTTTCTTTCCACCCTTTGTTAACCATATATCCTGCTGGTTTGTGGCACTGGGACTTTGCACAGGAGTTAAAGCATGAAGTTTAGATTTGTGGGTAACAGCCCCCTCCTCAGTTCAAAGGCTTTCCTTTTTGCTTTTCCTTTGATCTGTTTTTAGCTTTACTTTATCCTTTGCTGTAGGTTTCTTAGCTGCTTGTTTCTTTTTTTCAAAAAAAAAAAATGTGAGCACATGAGTTAAACTACAGGGAATTTTGGAGTGATTTGATGGATGTGATATCCTATACATAATCCATATGGGTTGTTTGAATAAGAAGCCCCTTTATGATAGGCCCATATTTGCGTATTTGCTTAGAGTTCCTCCACCAAATCCTTGCGGGGGTTCTTGTGGCACACAGCGTAAGCTTCCCATCATTGCCATGCATCCATCTGCTCATTGGAACACTTTCTACTTACTCCTCTGCCCTTGCCACTCATAATTCTTAAGTTATAACCTCAGTGTGGAATGGGGAGGAACAAGATCTCTTATCATTGAAGACTGAAAGCTGTTGAAAAAAATGGGATGAAAAAGAAGCAAAGCCATCATTGTTTTCTTAATCCCTTATATCCTCTTTCCTCTTGAACAATTTAACTTTACTGTTGCTAAATTAAATAATGATAATTTGTTAAATTTATGAAGACACAGTTTAAAGGCATTGGTAGCAGAAAGAGGGAAGGTGGTGTATAGCTCCTCAGTGTAATGTTCCTGGAAGGCTGCAGATAAAAATGACTATTGGTAAATCAATTTATGCTTTAGAAGCAGTGGGAAAATAACTTTGTAAAGAAATGATTTTTAAAGTTTCTATGTAGAGAGAAGAATCTTTTTATAACACAAATAATCATTGTAACATGTTTTTCCCCCTGTTAACTTGGGATTTTTTTTTTTCTGCTGTAAATTTTAAGCTGTGCTGCTTGATTTCAGTTTGGATTGACCAACTAAATATTTGTGGATCAGTATAGAAAATAGGACAAAGTGATGTGATTTACCAAGTTTGAACACACCACCATTTGGGGATTCAATCTGTGTTCTTTGAAAATAATCCCAGGTAAAAACTTTATTGTTAAAACCTACAACTTAAATATTTATTTCCTTTGGATTAAGTCTGATTAAAGTCTGTCCCATCTGTTGAAAATCCATCTAGCTAGGGTCCTATTATTTTACATTTATATTCTGCTTTTGCAGGTTGAATAGAAGTTCTGGAAAAGGTTGAATAGATTTGAGGGACCAGTGTGGGGAGGTACTAGGGTTGTAGGGGATAGGTATTGTGGTGATGGTGGGGTGTGTCACAGTTTCATGTCACTGCCTCATCGAGTCTGGTTCTCTCTGGTTTTCTAGTTTTTCATGGCAATATTGGACATAGTTGACTTCTGATTTTTAACGGTGTGTGGCTTTGTTCACAATGGAAATTGGTTATTCATTTGAGTGCTTTGAGAAACTGTTGATCAGTGTTGATGTTTTTAATGTCTCACAAGTATTTCTCATCTGCTTGCAGATAATAGAAGACATTTCTACTTTTGAAATTTGGTTGTTTCTTTTGGTGGTTTCTCTTTCCTTCCTGTCCAGCTTCCCTAGCTCTCGATTTGGATTAAAACTTAAACAGCCTAGGCCTGGAAGACATAAGACTGTAAATACACAGTTGCAGACTTACTACCTTTGAATTTTTAAAAAAATGAACTTTTAAAGCTTTCCTTTACATTTTTAAAGTTGCAAAGTAGTGCTCATATCTGTGCAGACTGACAATTATGTTGGAGGAGGGAGGAATGGCAAAGAAGTTAACACTCATCAAAACATTTTCTGAAGACGTCTGTCTTCTGTTTCCTTCGGTGATGAAGATATTTTCACCTTAAAGGCCCATCTCAGGATTAACATATAATCCCATTATTAGATGAATGGGCTTGACTTTGTTCTCATGCCCTTGCTTAAATGTGAAGGTTACAACATGGATTATTTTCAAGGAGTCATAGGGAATTGACCCATTTTTATGTAGCAGTTACAGACTGATGGGCATTTATAGCTAGAAGGAACATTATTTAGATCCAGGCACATTTTTTTTGTTTTCCAGAGGAGGAAATTGAAGCCCAGAGAGATTAAGTAATTTTATTCAGCAAACATTAATTGAACGTGTACCATATGTTAGACCCAATACTAGGTGCTGGGGGCTACAGAGATGAATAAATATAAGTCCCTCCTGGAAATAAATACATAGTTCTCAAATCATACAGTTTGTAATTAGCAGGTCAGGAAGTAGAATATTTATGAATCCTTCATATTCGAGTCTTTCTAAACTGATATGACAAGAATTATGTCATCCTTTTGTTCATTCTCCTACCTTTAATTTACTGAATCATTCAATATAGATTTTCACTTATTTACTTATTTTTATTTAATTTATTTTTTAAAGAATTTATTTTTTTGATAGAGAGACAGCAAGAGAGGGAACACAAGCAGGGGGAGTGGGAGAGGGAGAAGCGGGGCTTGATCCCAGGACCCCGGGATCATGACCTGACCCAAAGGCGGATGCTTAACAACTGAGCCACCCCGGCGCCCCTTACTCACTTATTTTTAGAACAAAATCTAGCATTCTCCTTTGACATCAATACTGCTTAGCTACCACTCTTTCTTGAAAGATCAGTGTACACTAGCCATCTACTTTTATTAAACCCTCTCAAGTCTGACTGAAACTACTCCTGCTGAAGTCATTGCCGTATCTAGGGGGCATATTTCAGTTTTTATCTTGACTGTGTGTTGTCATATCTTCTTAAAACTCTCCATTGGAGGGCGCCTGGGTGGCTCAGTTGGTTAAGCGACTGCCTTCGGCTCAGGTCATGATCCTGGGGTACCTGGGATCGAGTCCCACGTCGGGCTCCCTGCTCAGCAGGGAGTCTGCTTCTCCCTCTGACCCTGTTCCCTCTCCTGCTCTCTATCTCTCATTCTCTCTCTCAAATAAATAAAGTCTTTAAAAAAAAAACTCTCCATTGGATTATTGGTGCTCCGATTGTCCTACCTCTTTCCTTTTTAATTTCCCTTAGAGTTTCTGCTGCCCACTTCTTATTTCCCAAATGGGCCTTACTTTTGCACAACTTACAGAAACTGGTCATTCTTCTTGAGTTAAGATTCCTGAGGAGAGGGTATTTTAGCTATCCGACCTTCTCAAGATTTTAGGTACTTCTTATAGCACGTTGTACCTGTGTCCCAATCCTGTAATTTTATGCTGTGCATATCAAGTTTTTTTTTGGATTTTTTCCTTAAGAACTGGACTATTTTCTCCAGCGACTGGCATATGATAATGTTTTTTAAAATGTAGTTTAATGCAGAATGACTTCTTAATGGCTCAGGCAGACCCTCCCTTTGTTTCTCTTTGCAGCCCTTTCTGCTGGGCTCTGTGAGCTACGTTGCTGCCAAGAAACAGCTCTGGTGGTTTGCTGTTAATGGTAGATTTATAGTTCTATGAATTGTCAGTATATTAATTCAAGTAAGAAGCTTAAACACAACCCTTAGTTACACCCAAATCGATTGGCAAACCTTTTTAAAAACTTCATAAATTATATGTGCATAAACTTGAGCCTTCATCTGTTTGATTAAATCTGCATTCGTAATTTGTGTGAGACAAAGAAACAAAATATTTTACAGCTAAAACAAGGGTGTTTTCCAGTTCTCACTATGCTAGTGAATATCCTACATGATGGTATTGTTTCCATACTTAATTATAACCTAAACATTGTGGTTCATTTGTGCTGGGCAGCACTCCATCCTACCAAAGACCGTTTCTCCCCTTAAGGAAATACAGTATACTGCAATTAAAAAAAAAAAAAAGTATGCAGTTTGATTTTCCCCAATGCCTTGTTATGTGGCCATGATAGTTCTTTGGGGCCCATTATCAAGCTGACCCATTTGCTGAGCTAGAGTGTTTATCTCTTGTTTCTCCATTTCATTTGGGTTGCTGACCCTTCATCCTTTGCTGTACACTTGCCCTTGATTAAAATTAGATCAATAAAGCTAAGTCAAGGTAAAAAGAGGAATTTCCTCGGGAGTATAAGTGACCATATATTACAATTAAACTGTTCAGAAGGAAATATTTGAGGTGTTTTTTTTTGGTTTTATTTTTACTTACAGCCTTTTATTTCTGATTAGGACTGATAAAATGGGTTATACCTCATTTTTTAGAAGTATGGAGGGAGGTGATACGGATTTTTAAGCTGGTGTTTCTGAATTTTTGTTTTGTTTTGTTTTCCTTTAACCTCCTGGTCTTGGGTTTTGTTCAAATCTGTAAGATTTATTAGGTGAATATTCTGTAGCTAAGTGGCAAGATGTTCTGGCTTCTCATTAGCAGTGACCCTGGGTAGTTTTCTCACATTCAGCAACATTTGTTAGGAGCCACCCAGCATTCTTGTCATCTAGTGGTGAGGCTGAGCTGGAGTTCTGGGTGAGGAGGTCACCTTGCGCACACCCCTCCCGCCCCCCCGGGGTGGGGGTAATGCTTTGTAGGGAATGCTCAGGCCAACTGATTTCTCTCTTCTTTTTGCACACCAACTCTACTCTTGTAGGACAAAATGCTTAATGGTTGAAAGAAGGAAATTGGCTCTTTTTCTCCTTCCCTAAGCTGTTGGAGGTGCACACAGGGTCCTTAAATGCCTTGTAGTAGAATCTAGTAGCTATGGATTATGGAATCAGAGTTCAAGTTTTGCCCCTGCCATTTTCTCCTGGTGGAACCTAGGGTCTAAATTACACTGAGCCTCATTTGCTTACTCAGTTGAATTGTTCTGAGGATTAAATAAGTACAGTTGGGTTACAAAGGTGAGTATGATGCTGTTCTTAACCTGGAATAGCTTCTAATCACCTATGGGATGTAAGCAGTCTGTCTGCATACAGACTTGGGTAAGATATGCCACTAGAAGAGAAAGGACATTTGGTTAGAGAGCTCTGAGAAGGTTTGCTGGCGAGGGTGGATGGCATTTGAACAGGGTCTTACAGAATTTTTGTCATTTTAGTAAGTAGAGTCTCTAGTGCTGAGAAGCAGTCACATCCAGGCATAGGATAGAACATAAAAAGAGTAGAAGATTCTGTTGTGGTTCTTGTTCTTGTTCAGGAAGGAAACAGTTTGGAATATAGTTGTTGGGATCAGAATTGGACTAGCATGATCATATCCATAAATAGTGACCAAGTAATCTCTTTTTTTTTTGTGCTGTCAACCAGAGATCTGGAATCATATCTGAGAATTCGCATGTTAACTTGCAGTTTGATAGCATGCTGATGCTTCTCCGAGATTATAAAAATCAGACTGTTACCTTGAATGAGTTCTACATTTTTTGGTGGTTTAAAAAAAAAACAAAACCTCCTAACTTAAAATTTACCAGTTTCCTTATTTTTTAAGTGTGCAAGTCAGAAGTGTTAAGTATATGCATGTTGTTGGGAGACAGATCTCCAGAGATTTATCTTGTAGAACTGAAGCTCTATACCCATTAAACATGTTTTTCCCCTTCCACTCAGGTCCCTGGTAACCACTGAGCTCCACTTTTTAAATTTTTTTTTAAGATTTTATTTATTTATTTGACAGAGAGAAAGGGAGAGGGAACACAAGCAGGGGGAGTGGGAGAGGGAGAAGCAGGCTTCCCGCTGAGCAGGGAGCCCAATGCTGGGCTTGATCCCAGGACATGGGATCATGACCTGAGCCGAAGGCAGACGCCCAACCACTGAGCCCCCCCCCTTTTTTGACTGATGACATAAGAGGAGTTTCTAGAATCCATTCAGTAATCTTTTATGATAAGATATATAATATCAAATCTGATGTTACTTTTCCATTTTGCTGTAGTAGAAAAATGACATGTTGTTAGTGTTCTATGCCTATGAGTTTGGCCATCCCTACTAATCCTCACTTTATTTCTGTTCCTCTTTATGGTAGTATCCACTTTGAAACATTTAAGGTTTTTACTTTGTGTTTACAGTGATCCCAACCAATGAAACCATGAATGTAGCCTTGTTATGGTTGAGCTTTTTAAGATCACAAAATGATTCACTATCCAAGAGAGCGTTTAACAATGTATCAGGTAGAAAAAGTTTAGGATACATTCTTCTCATTGTTTAAATTTTATGTCTTGTTGACTTCATGGATTAGGGACATACTGGCTTGGAAATCTCTTTACTCTAGTGTGGTACTTACGTTACCAGTTGAATCTTTCAAGCATTTCTCTCCATCACCTCTTTTTTAACATTATTTATTTAGAGAGTGTGAGCAGGGGAAGGGGCAGAGAGAGAGAAAGAATCTCAAGCAGACTCTATGCTAAGTACAGAGCTCGATCTCGCGACCCTGAGATCATGACCTGAGCCGAAATCAAGATTGAGACGCTTAACCAACTGAGCCACCCTGGAGCCCCACTCCATCCTCTGTTTTAACTGTGGAAGCTTTTCATGTGCACTCGTTCCATTCTTCTTGAGTCTTTTATGCACATTTCTACATCGTGCATGGTCCTGATATAGGGGTCCTGGTCAGGTGCCATAGTCTGGAATGGGTAAGAGGTAGTATTCTCTGAGGAGGAGAGTGTTGGTTATCAAGAGTATTGACCTATCTGGTGGTTGCATGTTTCTTTGTCCAGTTATATAGCAAGGAGGCTTTTGGCCACTGTTTTAGGAGACAGAAACCATACCAGTTATTTTAACAGATGCAACTTAATGTAAGAAATTATTAATCAGGCATGGGAATTCTAAAAAGGCAAAAAGAGAACCCTAAGGTTCACATAGAGGTGTTCATTACAAGATGCAGCTACCACCTGTGGTGTTGGGAGGACAAATAAGAGACGGAATATGAAAACTTAAAAATTGGAGGATGGACCCATTGGAAGGGGGACACAGACCTCTGTCAAGCTGATGTTTGTGTGTCTAAGCTTGAAGAAGAAACACCATGGAGCTGGGACCTAGACCTGCCAGGAGGGCCTGCCGGTTGATTGGTTCTGGAGAATCTGAGGAGGTGTGATGAGACGACTTCTGGGAGTGTTGGGAAAACTGTAAGCTGGAATCCGTTACTGCTCCTGGAACAAACTGCCATTGCTGAGAGGAAGAAGTGTAGCTCTGGAGAAGCTGACAGGAATAGGAAAGAGTTTGTTCCTTCTTCCTGTCCATTCTCCTGCTAACATCTCCTATTGGCAGAGCCTAACAGGGAACCAGCTGGCAAAGCAGAAACGTGCTTGGCAGTTTGCCCATCTCAGCATCACAAAGTGGAATTTAAAAAAGGTTAGGTTTGAAACTGAGTGACAGTAGCTTCATAACTGGCACAAATACTGTGTCCCGCTTACTTAATCTCGCTGAGCTTCCCAGGAGCTGGTGGCTTTGGGTGGGCATGCAGTACATGCTGAAATTAATTGACCTTTTCAGGTCTGTGGGGGGATTGGGTGTGGAACTACTCGGGAGCGAAAAGCCTGTGGGTTATTGGTCTGTCCTTGCCACCTCAGTAGTATTGAGGCAGATGAAAGGGAGAAACTAGTATGGATGCTGGAGCCAGACAGATCTTTTTTGGGATCTTCTGCTCTGACGTGTTATCTTGAGCACGTTTTTTCTCTGGGTATCTAACTTATTCGAGCAAAGCTAGTCATTCCAGCCTAATTGGTTGCTGTGGGGATTAGAAATAATTTTTAAAGTACCAAGCACATAGTAGGCATTCACATGGTTTGGGATGTTTGTTTTGCTTTTTTAACAGTGTGTTGGAGAAACTGAGTGGAGCCATCCCTTTCTGTTAGGGAGTTAATAAGTCAGAAGGCCGGCAATAGGAACAGTAAGTGTGTGGTTGTCGCAATGGGATGGTGGTGTGATTGACATAAAAATGTTGTTAAATAGGCACAGTTAAAGTTTTGTTTATGGCTAGAAGAACCAGGGAATTTAGAGTGATATTACATAAAACAGGAGCTTAAACTGCATTCTCCTTGACCAAGGCGCCAGTCTCAGCCCGACGACACAGCCATGGATGATAACCACTGTTGCGGAGCTCAGAGTGGGGGCTCCCTACTCAGGCCCTCCTGCCCTCACCCGACTCTTCTGGGGATCTGGTCACTAGAATGCTTGTGCATTAGGTGCAAATGACTGGTACAGAATAACCTCAACCCCTTCTTGACTGTGTTTATTCCAGGTTGGGTGAAAGGACAATCTCTTTCCTGGAGCAACTTCTAGCAAGTCTGGATTCAACCTTGTCAAGGTCTCTTCCTGTGGTAGGGCAAGGCATAATGCCTCTAGTTCTAGAATTGCCTTGCCAGCTGGGTGCTGGACCTGAATGTCCATGCTGTTCATCGTTCTGGGAACTTGATTCGTCCATGTTTCTCTATGGTGGTAGTGGTTGATGAATGTTGTCATTTCTGATTGATGACAGGTAGACTGTAGAGTAAAAGAGAGTCCTCTTTGTTCTGTAGGGCTAGAATGATAACCTGTCCTGAAGGCACAGGCCTTGTTTTAGTGAATTAAACCCAGACTGAGCGTACTTTGAATTTGGTGGATAAAATATATGGCACTAGACATGGCAGCCTGATTTAGACCTTGGAGTGATGCAGCTGGCAAGGCAGAAGCTCAGTGTCTAAAGGGAGACCTTAAGCCATGCACTTACATAATTCAGTCTCGGTTTTTGAAATGCATCACAATTTATTGCACAAATTTGACTTGAAATCTGGCTCAATTGAAGGTTCCACTGGCACCAGCTAAATAATGGTGTCATATCCAGCATCATTTTCTCTTCTGTGTTGTTCTAGGAAGAAACTTTAATAGTTATTTTTTAATATGGTGAAGAAGGAAAGGCATTCACAAAGAAACATTCCTCTAACAAAAAATTATCTTTTGAATGGGCTTCCCTGATCCTGCGATCTATTACAGAGAAAATTGGTTTCCTATTGTAAGAGATTTATTTTCTTTTCCTCCTTTTCCTTCCTCCTCTTCTAGGACTGTGGGAGGGCTTGTGGCACATTACTGTGCTGGATGGGTTTCATCTGGCATGTAGCCTGTACTTTAAGTAACGGGGTTGTCTCTTCTGAGGGCATTGGCTCTCCATTTTTAGCCTGGGGATGAAGGGTAAGAAATGTGGGAGAAGATTTCTCCATTACTAGAAAACATGATTTGGGGCCAACTGGTTAATTATGAGCTTCCAGTGAAAAGGAAAGCAGTTCCAGAAGGGAAGAGCCAGTTGTGATGTACCGGTCCCTGCTGGTTTCCATTACCTCTCAGACCTCCAGGCCTGCTTTTGTCCTTGAAGATGCTTTCTCCCTGCTCCCTTTTCCCTTCCGCTTTTAAACTCTGGTTTCTTATTTGCAGACTTTTTGTGTTCTTTCCAATGAAGGGGTTTCCCATGTTAATATTGATTCATTGTGCAATCAATCTTCAGAACTACTAGCTTGGTAGAAGGAGGTCCTACTAGACAGTCACTCATTATTTTTTATTTCTTCCTAGCCCTGTTTGCTCATTTGGACAGCACACGAAGAGTGCGTGCGTCATTCAGCATCACGTTGCACCTGCTAGGATTGTTGCAGATCAGTCTCCAGAACAGAGGAAGGGCCCTGCAGTCTTCCCCTCGCCTTCTCTTTTCTTCCATCTTAGCCACCAGAAACATCACCCCAGCACATGCCCTTGTCTAGGCTTAAGTTTAATCTCAAATTTATGAGTTGGGGGAGGGGGGACTGTTACTTTGATTCCACATTAGGAAATCTGCTTTTATATTGTAGTTTAGTATCATTTATTTTAGTGTTGAACTGTCACACTTGATATTTTAAAAATATCAATTCAGCTTTACTTAAATTCTGAGTGGTATTATGTGCTCTTGTAAGGATTTCTGGTAACCATTAGCTAATGATCAAGAGTATTTTTTTTCCTTCAGAGATTGTAAGTAACAGAATTCATTATGTCAAACTTGCAGAGAGAACAGAAGATTGCTTTAAATTCTCAGCCAGGTCAAAAGGGAACAGACCGATTATTTGAATTTTATACACTTGTTTTTTCTGACATTACACACTGCAGTTAGAGTATTACTTTTGCATCATTGCTTACAGAGAGCCTCGATTTTATAGTTTGGTACAGTGAGATAGTATCTAGCCTGGAATCTTTTTAATCATTATTCAGTAATATCATTTGTGTAGTATCGCATCTTACTTGGTAATACTAGCCGGAAGGTAGAGACATTAGACGTAGTTCACCTTCGGGCGCCTGGGTGGCTCAGTTGGTTAAGCGACTGCCTTCGGCTCAAGTCATGATCCTGGAGTCCTGGGATCGAGCCCCACATCAGGCTCCCTGCTCAGCAGGGAGTCTGCTTCTCCCTCTGACCCTCCTCCCTCTCATGCTCTGTCTCTCATTCTCTCCCTCTTAAATAAATAAATAAAATCTTAAAAAAAAAAAATAGAAGTAGTTCACCTTCAAGTACTGTTGTATGAGGGGCCTTCATTCAGTGAATCTGCTAACAGTGGTATGAACCTACAATGATACTCTCTCCCCTCACCCGCCTTTAAATTCACTTTAATATTTATTAACCAGTTCCATTTATTCTTATAATCACAAGTACAGTTTGAGTTTAAAAAAATAAATCTTTTAGATAGGACTTTTTGTTTTCCTCATTGTATTCTCTCAGCATGTTGAATTTTCTAGGACTATGGCACTATGCTAGGCACTCTTGGGCAATATAAAGATCTTTTTTCTCTCACAGTGATCTTCCCTTTTGTGGTCTGGTGGGGAAGATAAGACCTATATGGAGTAATTAAATTACAGTAATACAAGGCAGAAAGTGATTAGTACTGTAACTTTGGCTTATCTCTTCTGTCTCTTGACATTTTAGCTCTTGTTAACATCCATGTTAGATGTTGTAAAACTTAACTCAGCAAAGTAGCTTTGCTTCTTTGTAACACTGCAGGTGCAGATTTGGTTTTCCTGTGGACTTTATATTACCTGAAATGTTCCTTGAATGTGAACTTGGAGTTGCCTTAATTTGTACTAATACATCTAGCCCTTTTATGATTTTTA
Organism: Eumetopias jubatus; assembly: GCF_037043125.1. Lineage (NCBI taxonomy): Eukaryota > Metazoa > Chordata > Mammalia > Carnivora > Otariidae > Eumetopias > Eumetopias jubatus. The sequence goes on from NW_028274820.1 coordinate 84,541,362, forward strand.
CAGGGTTTTGAAATAATTTTGCCTGCTCTTTTCACTTGTATAATGCCAGGTAATTCTTTAAATTGCTGATTCTTAGGAGGAAACTGAGGCACTTGAGCAGCCAGGAGCTGCTGGTGCCAGAATCATTGTTTAGAGCCCGGGCTCTTATTCTCTGGATCAGCAGCAAGCTGTGCACTTAACTCTTGATCATTTGTTGCCATCACATACTTGAGGAGTGTTTGATTTCAAGGTCCAGGACAGTTCTTCCGTCTGTGACTTCAGGAGTAGTGAACTTGAGCTTTGTTCTCTTCAAGGATCCAGCGCCCTTTCTGTCTCATTATCCCTGTCTTATCGGCAGAATCCTCACTATTTCTCTTGGAAAGGTGGCCCAGACTTAGTTCCCCCTTGGAGCAGACTTCTATTTTCAGAGCAGTTGGTGAGTGAGGGGAAAAGATTTTGCCCTTTTACGTGTTGGAAGCCGTCCCTAGGCAGGGAGAAGATGATGGGGCAGGACTCCAGAGTCTCGCTTATTTTCCGTTTTCTTCGTGGGCCCGGGAGCATTGTGGCTGTGGGTCGCACAGCTTCCTACTTGTGAGCTGTGGCGTTCTTTAGCCTTGACGTCCGTGAAGGCTAGTGCCGCCCTTTGATTTCACTCCCTCCTCCTGCCTGCGGAAGAAGTATTTGCAGCTAAGTGAAGGGACCCCATATCCATATGGTCTGTTGCTTGGATAATGGTTTTGGAGCCCTGAGAGCCTTTAAAGTATTTATTCTTACAGCCTTGACAGGGGCTTGGGGGAAAAAGACCTGATATTTGGCCTCTTGCCCCCCCCTTCCCTCCCTCAGCCTTACTGCATCTGAGCAATAAATAGCAAGTACTTCTGAAAATGCTCATAGTTGGCTAATGTAATTGAGTAGAAGAGCAGTCTCCAGAGACATTTTTTTTCCCCTTTCATGATGGTCTTGAAAATGGTACTTTAATTTTGGGATGTGCAAGTTCCTGTGGAACATAATCATATGCTGTGCACTGCAGATGATGGGTGAGTCCCTTCAAGGACATAAGGCTGCCTAAATCTGCACTGCTTCTTTACCTCTTTGGATACACTGAAGCTGTTTTCCTGGCACTTTGCCAGGTTGTAACTGGGCCTGTTTTGGGGAATTGTCACTTCCTCTTTTCTGTTTTCAGTGTGGCTAGTCTAGGTCTAGACCACTGTGTGTCTGAGGACAGGGGCAGACAGGAGAGAGGATATGCCTACTTTTGCTGTTCCCTGCCCATGGGCGTGTTGGTTTTCTCTCTTGATTCTTGGATTCCACATTCGGTCTTATAGTTGGACTTGAGGAATATTTGAAAAATCTTGTTATGTCACCATTATTACTAGAATGTTTTAAGTTGTCTTATCTATGTAGAAGGTTAAGGAGTAGGTATACTGAGTCACCTCCAACTGCATATATAGAGATACACTTGAATTCCCCCATTATTTACTTGTTAATTTTCGTTTAACCATTTGACATGAAGCACTTCAGTATTGCTTTCTGACTCTTAAAACCTTTAAACCCCCCTTTTCTTGCCATTGTTTTAAGTGGGGCTAGGCCCTCAATATATACAGCATCATTTTTCAAGGTGTGGCCCACAGACCTTCTTGCTACTTATTAAAAATACGGAATTATGGAAATCATACACCAGACTTACTGAATCACAATATCTGGTGTGGGTCTGGCAGTCTGCGTGTTTGCAAGCTCCCCAGTGATTCTTAGGCACACCAAAATGTGACAACCACTGAGAGGCGATGATTGCTTTTTGGAAGAAACAGTCCCAGAGTATAGTGTCCCACCCACCAGCCATGAGCGTAGTCCTCTGAGGTAGCTGGGTCCAGAATCCCAGCTCTCCTATTACCTGTTACATGAGCTAGGAACGTTTCCCTTCCTTGCTGTAAAATTGGAATCCTAATCCTTGCTACCACAATTCAGGTAGCATTGTTGTCAGCATTCAGCCTGCTTGGTAGGGTGGTTGTTGTAGGGGTGATAGTGTTGTTACTGTAGGGGGGGAGGAAAGTTTTCCTTCCCCCATAGGGTCCCTGCGTGGGTCCAAAAATTAAACTGACAAAGACAGATTAACAGGAGAAAAACATGCAGATTTATTTAATATAAGTTTTATATGACATGGGAGCTTCCATAAGAAAGTAAATAAGAAACAGACTGGAGTGTTTTTATGTTAGGTCAATGAAGAATGGACTGCTGGCTGGAAATATGATAGGTCAAAGCGTATGAGGGAAGTGTCAAGGCCTGTTGGTTTGGATTCTTTGCAGTGTTATCTTTTCTTTGGAAATAAGGATGTTCTTTTCCTTCCTCCAGATATAGGAAGGGCATCTGTCCTATGAGGTTTTATGACCTGTTGGAGGGGAGAATGGTAGGGATAAGGTCAAAATGACCTTCCCGTTTCTCCTGTTCTCTCAGACTCCTTCAGCTTGAACCTCATCATTAATAATAGCATTGATTATTAAACCTTAAATTTGAGTGTTTTTCATGTATGTTATTAGATCCTTAAACATAGAATCAGCAGGATCAAATATGGTTGTCAGAAAAATTGAGAAATTTGAGGGACCTATAGAAGCAATGAAACACTTCAGGGGCATAATTATGGGGTTGGAAGACTAGCTAGCCCCTTCCAGTCTTACACCTGTGAATTTTTATAATATCTCCCCCTTACCACCTCCCACCCCTCCCCCCCCACCCCTCACCCCCACAGTTTGATTTAAGTTTCTATTATTTACCATTCCCTCTTTGCTTCCTGGAGATATGTATGAAATGTATTGCATTGTGAGTTTGGAACTTAAGCAGATCATGTCTCTTTAATAGACTCAGTTTACCTTTGAGAGATAACTTTGATTGGAAGAATGAAATGAAGCTAATTGGGAAATAAGCATCTTTTTTCTATGAAACAACTCCTAGAGAAATGTTTGGATATATGCACTTACTGTGTATGTTCCTTTAGATAGAGTGGCACAAACTGACTTCCACTTGGCCAAGGCAGTTACAATTTTGAACCTTTCCCCAGGTGCTGACTATAGCTTTCTAGTTAGGTGACCACCTTTATTAAAAATATGCTACTCTATGTGCTAAGCACCATAAAATAGTGGATATCCCTGTGGATTCTGTTTCCTGGCTGGCAAAGGAATTGAAAGGTTCTTGATTGTAAATATGCCCAGGGCATGTGGTTATGTTCCTATGTTCAGTCTATAATTCAAATGGAAATAGCAGCCTTTGTTTATTAAAATGGCGTGTGTGGCAGGGCAACTGGGACTTGTCCATTATTTACTGTTGGAAATTTTATCCATTTTAATCTGATCATGTCTGTACTTATTTTAGTTCAACAGTCAGTCTTAAGATCTTCATAGAGTACAATTCTGCTTGGCTACTTTAATTAATATTATTATAGTTCAAGTCTCCTATTAAAAATAAAAATCAAACTTGTTTTTGACACTGGTTATTTGAGAGCACATTTGTAGTTAAATTATTCTGTTCTGCCTCATGGAAGGGTGCATCTATGAACACTGGGTTTTTGGGGTTTTTTTGGAGGGAAAAAATGGAATTTAATGCATTTTTTATGAGGAAAAAAATGACCCATTGTTTCATATTTTATTCCTCTGCAGTAAAATACTGTGAGCAAAGGGAAAATGTTGACCAAACAAGGTTTGGGGTTTCCTATCCCTGAACGTTTTTCGCTTTAAAAACATTCCAACATTATAGAATAATATAACAGGCATTCCTTTTTCAGCCTTGGTATATACCACATGTTCTTGAGCGTGTCTTTTTCTCTTTCAAAGACAGAAAACCTCACAGAGAAAGCTGGAAGTCTCGTGTACTCCTCCTCAAACCCGCTTCTTTCCCCCTGCTCCTTTTCTCTTTTTCCCACTACCCATCCCACATCAATACCCATTGTCTTTCATTTCTTTGCATTTTTATACTTTTGCTGCTTATATAGCTCTATGAATAATGTTGCATGTGTGTTTTTAGTCTCTATGTGGAATTTTACCAAATAATTCTACAACTTGTTTATTCTGCTCGATATTTTTTCAAATTTGTTCATTTGGGTTGCTCTAATTCAACTTAACTGCTCTGTAGTATTCTACTCCAGGGTTGTACCAGAAACGTTAATGTGAATGTTGTTACATTTGTCTTGTACATATAAAACTTTTTTAGGGTACATACCTACCTCTAAGTAGACTTTCTTAATTATAGGGATTTAAGCAAATGATGACAAGTAGCGCTGTGTCAAGCTGCCACAGTAGTTGAGCCATGTTTTACTCCCCATCTGTGTTGAGAGGGCACTCCCATTTCCCCACATTCTCACCTTAAAGGTTTTGGCCAATATAGTGGATGTCCTATAGTATCTCAATTTACATTTGCTTGATTATTGATTAAAAATTACTTTTTTCCTATGCTTAATGTCCATTTGGAGTTCTTTAGTGAAATGTCTGTTTATCCCTTTTGCCAGTTCTCCTGTTGGATCATTTCTCTTTTTTCTTACCGATTTGCTAGAGTTCTTCCTTTCTTTGCAGAGCAAATCTCATCAGAACTTCCCAGTGACTCTTACACCACATCTGCCTACCTGACAGTAGCTGAGTGCTCATACCTGATGATGAATTATGTGCTTCTGGGTCAAGCCACTCCTGTCTTGCCTATTCAAGGACATTGGCTTGGAAGTCCTGTCCTCTCTTCTACATTGTCACTTGTTTTCTCTCCACTGGACCAGTGCCTATCATTTCTCTCCTCTATGATGGAAAACAGAAGCGCTCTGTCTTCATCCTGCTTCCTCTGCCAGCAGCCACATAATCCCTCCATACTCCTTTGTGGCACAGCTTTTGGAAGCATTGCATGTGCTTGCTGTTTCCAGGGCTTCGCTTCCCATTCCTGGTTCCCAACAGCCTCTGCCCCTGCTGCTCTCCCAGAACTCTCCTTGTCCACTTACTAATGACCTTCACTTAGCTCATCCACCATGCAAATCGTAGTCCTGCTCTCTCCTGCTTTGCTGCACTTGACCCGGTTGGTCATTTCTTCCTTCTCAATTCGCTTTCTTGCCTTGGCTTCCAGGGCCTGATGCTCTGGTACTTTCCTCCTACTCAGCTCACTGAGTGCTCCTTCTCATTCTCCTTTGGCAGATTCCTTCTCTTACCGCTTTTGAATGTTAGAATGCCTCAAGGCCCAGTCCTCAGTCCTTTTCAGATGCCTAGCTTTCACACTGCCCGCACACCAGCACCTGCCGAATGTGTACCACCAGTGCAGAGCCTTCCTCCCAGCTCCCCCCTTGTCTGCCTAGCATGCCCGGAACTCAGCTCCTGGCCATCTTCTCTGATGACCCCACCCCTGTGTCCTTTCTCTCATATAAAAATCCTTGTGGTCATCCTTGGCTCCTCCCTTTCTTCCACACCTCTCATGCCATCTGTCTGTCAGAATATTTCCCGATTCTGACCACTTCCTACCTCCCTCACTGCTACCTCCTTGATGTAATCTACCACCATTTTCTGCCCAGATTACTGTCGCAATCTCCTCCTTGGTCTCCCTGTGCTCTCTACCCTTTCCTTGTCATGGTGCCTGTTAACCAACAAAGTGGCCAAAGTAATTTTTTCAAATATTAAGTCAGACGTGTGTCTTCATCTCCTCTTTCTCTCCCCCTGTGCACACTGTTGTAGCCACAGTGGTGTCTTTGCTGCTTCTTGAACCCACCAGGCATGCTCCTAACACAGGGTCTTTGCATTGGCCACTGTCCTTGCCCTTCTCCAGATGGCTCTATCCCATACCTTCCTTAAGTCTTTGTTAAATTCTAATCTGCCCCATAAGGCCTACCCTGATCACATGACAGCTGTGACCCTGCACACCAGCTCCCTCATCCTCCCCCGCTTTTTCCAGATCTGTTTCAGTCATCAACTACTAAAGGTTTGTACTTTGGCCTGTCAACTTTGTTCATGAAGTCTTTTCAGTAAAGAACAGCTTTAATTTTAGTGGAACCACATTTATTAGGCTCTTTTTTTTTTTTTTGCCCCCGTGGTTTGTTTCAAGCCTTGTTTAAGAAATCCTGCAGTATCTCTAGGGCATTAGATTTTTTTTTTTTTACTGTATATATATATATATATATATATATATATGTGTGTGTATATTTTTTTTTTTTTTTTTTTTTTGCTACAGGAGGAGCTAGATAAAATTTGGCCTGAGGTTGAAACTCAAAACTAGGGGTGAATATAAGGCCTTGACATTCCCTCCAAGTGAGCATTGAACAGCAACTGCATTTTGGCAACCAGCCAAACATAACTTCCTGTAAAAATGCCAAGTGGGTCTTTAGATGCTGAGATGTGAGTGTCGGGCCTCCCTCTCCAAACCAGTGAGAGGTACAGATTATTGAAGTTCTCTCTCTAATGTGTGAGTCATTGCAGGGCCTACATACAAGGTCATTTCTCAGGATGAACAGTGATTACAGCACGTATTGGTTTTTGTATTATCTGCCCACCAGATAAAGCAAGCATTCTCTTCTATTTTTATTTTTTAAAAAAATATTTCTGTGTAAATTAGAATCTAAACTAGATAGTCCTTTTTCGCAGGCAAGATTCCGCTAAAGTCCCGTTTTCTCAGAATACATTCCATACTTCAATTGCCTCTTAGAGATTTCAAAGGCTTTTATGTACCTGGTAATTTGGAGGAATTGCTTTTATTTTGTGGTTTCCTAGGGACTTATAATATCTCTCTTGTAAGATGTTTGCAGATGTCAATAGCTACTAGCTCTAAAGGGTTAGAGTAACAAGATCATTCTGTTTTCACTTGTGATACCTTGTTTTCTGCTTTTGCTATTAGTTCTTTCCTAGCTTCATGAGAGACATATAATCAGACTCTGAAGTTGCCCGGTTTTTTATTGGGATGTTTGTTGATATACTATCTTATTTTCTTTCATTCTTCCGAGAGCATTTTGGCTTGGAGTGTCTGTTGAGTGTCTTTCTTTTTCAGTCATTTTCACTCACTTAGGTGTACCTCATCTCATGATCTTCATTTGAATGTTTGTTAAAACTATTATTTCTTAGCTTTCACTCATTGTTTCAGAGTCCAGTCAAGTCATACTGCCTTGTGGTCTCTGTGGTGTTTCAGAATAAGTAGGGTAAGGTTCACACATTCAGGTCCTGTGATAAATCATGAGGCTGTGCAAGGTAAATGTCAATATTTTCTTCACTTCACTCTTTATGATGATGTTCACTTAGGCTTGTGTAATTACACGGCTACTCTCTGTAAATAAATTTGTCCTCCATTGCATTGTGAATGTAAACATTGGCACTTCTTTATTCCTGAGGGCTGATTCTGATAACCGTTGATTTTGTCTTTATTAAAAATCCTGTTCATTATTGGCACCTAGAATCTTCTGTCTAGCAAGCATTCTTACTGTATCATTGACTGTCATCATAAACTCTATTTTATGGCTTATATATTATACTTAGCTCCTCAGGAGTGACTCACTATTTTGAATCGGCTGCCTGAATGTTCATAAAATATCCATAATCCTGTGTATTTTGCCCTTATGTTACGCAGAACTCCCTCTACCCCAGCAACCCTCACGTATCCTGTTTTCCTCTTCTTTTTTTTTTTCCTGCAAAAAAACTTCATGTTTAGGGCCATCCCTCACTATACAGTGATCGTGACACCCCAGGAATTTGATCCAGGTGTGGCAATCCATTTTGTTCCCATTGAGAACTTGTGGAGTCCCACACATCCAAGAAGGAAAAGGAGCTCGCCTTCCATTTCTGGAAGGCCGCCGCCTTGTTGTTACTGTTGTTTAACCAGAGGAACTAGAAGGCAGTTGCACGATGAATGTGGAGCTCAAAATCAATTCTCCGCATTCTCGTAGAGATTTTTCTTGGTGATGTCAATGAGTTGTTTAAATGATGTGTTCTGGGCAGCAAGGCTTGGTTAGGTATAGGAGGAAACACCTATTTCAGTTCCCTTGACCTCAGTATTGTCATTAGGATTAGTTTAAACATGGGGTATTTAAATGATAAAGGTTCTTTATTTAGGAGTAGTTGGCTATTTGGGAAAATAACTTGAATACCTCTTTCAGTATAGAGTGGATTATAATGAGGTGAGGCCAGGTGAGCTACAGGATGGGTAAGCAGCCGCACACCTCTGGATTAGTTAGTCCTTGATTTTCTTCTTTATTTGTGAATCCCAACCCCCCCCCCCCCCCCCGTATGATCTGGGTCCTAGGGATTCTGAAATCTATACGTGTAGTCCTATTCTTCTAGCATACTTGATTTTGTGTGTATGTCATTTTGCATATTTCTTTTGTAGTTAGTTCATCCAACTATTATTTAGCATGTACTATAAGTGGGAGGCACTCTACTTGTTTCCAGGGTCACAGGATAACAGAGATGGACAGGATCTCTGTTCCTGTGGAATTTAGGGGCTCAGCAGGGGAGAGATATTACTTAGGTCTGACATTAATCAGACCTAGCAATCTAGCCAACATCTCCCTATTTCTTGTAACATCCTCCTGCCCTCCACACCCCCCATCAAAAGACAAACTTCTCTTAACTTCGTATGCATGTCATCATGAGTTAGAATATTGGATTGTTCTTCTTTTATTCCCTCTATCCACTCCCTTCCTTCCTTCCTAAGGCTTCCTCCCTCCCTCCCTTCCTCCCTCCCAAGATTTTATTTATTAGAGAGACAGGGAGAGGGAGAGGGGCATAGGGAGAGGGAGGAACAGACCTCCAGCTGAGCAGGGAGCCCGATGTGGGGCTCGATCCCAGGACCCTGGGATCATGACCTGAGCCAAAGGCAGACGCTTAACCGACTGAGCCACCCAGGCGCCTCTCTTAATGCTTCTCATATCACTTTAGTTCCTATCCATTCCCTCTTTGTCAAGTTCCTCCAGAACCTTCTCCCATATTCTTGTAGTTACATTGCTTAGAACAGTAACCTCTTTGGGGAGAAGTCTGGGACCTATGAGATAACGAAAGAATTGTGTATGTTGATTTTTATGTGTGTACATGTTGTGTTGAAATACTATTTATTCCTACCTCCTTTAGCTTGTTCTGTTTTTTCAATTCTAATTTTCTTTCTAGTTTTTTCTTGTCCTGTAAACTCATATTAAGTCAATGAAACCATGTCACCTTGTCAGTGAAACATTTCCTGATTACTTCTTTCTTTCCACTTCCCTGAACTCTGATAGCACTTAGTCCCTAGTCTGTATCACACAATTTAGCACTTACTCAAAACTGCTTTGTGTTGCCATTTCATATCTGTTGCAGTGTCATAGCTTTTCTTGTATTACTCTGTTATTATTCTTAGTTTGTAAGAATTTTGAATGCAGGATTATAACATATATTTACACAGAGCTTTGTGTGGTGCTAAGAGTTGGTAGGTCCTTAATAATGGCTTACAGAATAATAGAACTAGATTCATAGTGTATCTATAAATATTTGAAGGGCCCTAATACTTAGCTTCTTCTATACGACAGTTTATGTAGGTCTTTTCCTCGTTGATGAACATTTGCTTGTTTCCAGTTTGGATAATTACAAACATTTCATTACTTATTTTTGAGTCTGTCATGTGAAAAAGATGATCTCATTCCCTGTAAAGCATTTCATCCAAATATCTGTTAATCATTTACTGTGTATTGGCACTTAGTTAATATTTGTGATACTGGGAGGTAGCATATTTCAGATGTATTCTAGTATTTTTGTTTTATTGACTGTGTTCATTTGTGCGTTTTTTGATGTACTTTTGTTTTATTGGCTGTGTTCATTTGTGCGTTTTTTGATGTTTGTTTCTCATTTCTGATGTGATATTTTGTTTTTCTTTTAGGATAAGAACAAGAAACTACGTCCCCTATATGATATTCCCTACATGTTTGAAGCCCGGGAATTTCTTCGAAAGAAGCTTATTGGGAAAAAGGTAAATGAGACAGAAACATAGTTGCAAATGGTTAGGGATCATTTTAAGCTGGGCCCTTGTGATGGAATCCCAGAGACCAACAGATGACACCCCTCTGCCAAGTCAAGCGGAATTACTTTGATACGAAGAGGGGCGTGGCTGTGTCTCAGGAAGTGGTATCCCGTGGGAGAGATTTAAAATTGGGGCCCTGACCACAGTGTGATTGCCAGAGCTCTCACAGCATGTTCTTTCCAAGGTCCAGGCTCAATTCCAGTTTCAGTAATTGCATATTGCCCCGAGCTTCATTTACTTGGCTCCCTTGTTCTCTTCAGCCACCTCCATTAAAAGTCGGTGCTGTGGGATATGCTATTGAGGGAAGGTTGCCGGTTTTTTCTGCCTCCCTTACTCCTGAGGAATAGATTGGCTGTTGAGAAGAGGGGCTCTCCTGGAACGGGAGCATGCTTACTGAAATGCACTGTGGTGCATAAGCCACCTCCACTTGTTCAGCTTGTCATACTTCCTGTAGCTTCTACTGCAGGTGCTAGGGCAGCCTTGCCGGGGAACGATTGTGTGGTTTCGTAGTAGTTTCTGTGGAGCTTGTGGTGCAGCATGGGGACTTTCTGGTCTGGTGCAACAGCCCAGAGGCCCTAAGAGTGCATTTTCGTGTGTTCTTAGAGCGTGTATTCTGTGGCCAGCTGCAGAACTTGCCTTTTTGGGAGGCTGAGAGTGAGCTTCTGAGCATTCCCTATTTTCCCTGACCTCCCCACCCTAAATATCCTGGGCAGGTGTGTGTGTCCTCGATGAACAAAGGAAATGAGTGGTGTAGTTCCTTTGATGGTGGTTGAAGAAAATCTGTTCAGGGAGGAACTGTGATTTGTCTTTTCTGTACTTTGCTTCAGTGAGGGTTCTTCTGGGAAGATACCATGTTTTGGGTCTGATTTTTCTCATGTCTTGAGAAAGATAAGGCCATTCTGTATAATCTGCCCTTAACACACATTAATACCACATTAGCATTCTTTACCTAAATGCAGATTTTTAATGATGTGACAGGTTTCATAAGGCTCTGGCTTTTGCACTAAGGCCAGAGTAGTCTATCATAAACATAACCAGTTTTATTATATACCGTAGTCACTAGAAATATAAATTATAGCAAAGAGATTTTTAAAGTTGGCATGGGATGAAATTGCTGATTTTGAAGTAGAGAAACTAAACTGGATTCCCTAAAATGAGTGTTAAATCTCCTCAGGTTCCTTCAGAGAATAGGCTCATTTGTCATTGTGTAAAACTTGACAGAATGCTGTATTCATTCATGAAGTGTAGTGCGAATGATGGCTTTAGGCCTCTTTCAATTTCTAGATCTCCTATTATCTGATCTAATGTCGACATCTCTATTTCACCAACTTTATAGCCTATCGCTCATTTGCTGGCCCATAAACAATAGCATAGAAGCAAACAAGGAATTCCTCAAGAGTGTGGATTTCTATGGAAATCCATCCAAAAGTAACCGGGGGGGGGGGGGCAGCACTTATTTGATTCCTACGCAGCTGTCTGTGCGCCATGTGGTATGGCACCCACCTGGCTTCTTTGAATGTTGCCCTCACCTGATTCTGTTTCATCCCTGGGAGCGTAGATCACAGCTTATTGCAGCTGATGCTGAGTGGTCCCAGAAGGTTAGCCAAGGGTTCTGCTCTCAAACGGTATGTGCCAGCCCTCTGTAAAGACCTCTATCTCAGGATAGAAGGACTGATCCCATGTGTCAGATATGGTGGCAGTTCTTAAGCAATTAGGTTCCTTCTTGGTGGGAGAAGCCTTGTTTACTGGTTCTTCTGCATAAGAGTTGATTGGATTCAATTTGTGCTGAGCCCAGGTTTGTCCCCCACGGTGACATTGTATAAATGATGAATACTGTAGCCCTGCACGGGGAGTAGGATGCTGCTCAGCTCTGCTGGGCTGGAACGTTCCTGATGCAAACTGCTTTTCCTGACTCACCACCTGAAACCACTTGCCTGTCTTCTGGGCCCTTCAGTTGCGACAGCGAACATCCAGGTTTTCTCTCGAGTTTGGGAGCAGGCAGGGCAGTTGCTGCCTCAGGGGGGTGGCTAGCACATCATTGCACATTTCTGCCAATTCCCTTCAGACCTCCACAGCTGTTCAGCATGGCACATGGTGATTAAGAGGCACCGAGAGGGAGCATGTGTGCCTGTGTGCCTATGTGCCTCTGTGCACAAAAGCTGATTAGGGCAGCCTGTCACAGCTTAAGCAAGATAATGGAGGTAAAATCATCTTCTCTGCCCAGACTATTATTTGACCATCCCAGAGAGTCTATAATATGACAGTTTTGAGGAGTTTCTAGAATATAGAGAAATAAGATTGAAGGTAAACTGGTAAGATGCTTCGTTAGGTTCAATGGTCTCCATTTCGGTTATGGAAGTTCACTTTGATTCACTCCCAAGATTCAATTCTGGCTAAGTGCCTTAATTAAAGTAACCGTGCACCTCTCTGAGCCTTGGTTTCATCACTTGTGAACTGGGAATATTATTTGCCTTCCCTTTCTCATGGGATTTTTATAAGAATCTAGGATGATATTAACCTTTCATGTTTTTCCAGATGCCAGTCAGGTAAGTTGTGTTGTCTTGTTTAATAGTGCTGCCTTTTTTTATAGAATCTAACAGTTACTTTTTTTTTTAAACTGGCTCTGAGGTCAAGAGATGTGAATCAATGTGCAACTATTTGACTGACATCATCCCATTGCACAGATTTGAGTGGTATCTGGTTAGATGTGGCATCAAGTTTCCAGCTTCCACAAAATGAGTGTCTCCTTGTGCAGTTTGTGTATGTGTAAAGTGTATATGTGTTGTGTAAAATGTATGTGTGTGTGTGTGTGTTCTCTGGTTTGAGGGAGACGTGCAAGAATACGTGTGTATGTTGGAAGTGTTTCAGAAGCTGTCTGAATTGCCATACTGCCTGGTAGAATTCCCTCCCCATCCTCTGTTTACCATCTACCATCTGTGCTTACACTAAAATCTTGACTAAGGAGAATGTCTGGTGAAGAACTGTCTCGCTAATTTCTTCTGGGGTTCTTCATGGCCCTAACATAGTGGAGAAATGGAATCCATGGTAACTTTCATACATCTTTTAGTTTTGTGGCATGACATCCTAGGTGTGTATAAGGTGGTGAGATTGATGTCCTAAAATAACCAGGGCGACAGTCCTCTTCTAGTAGCAGGAGCAATGTCTTTCTGTGTATATACATATTTTTCTCAATGCTTAGAGAAGGCCAGCCCATTGACAGGAAGAGTTTGTGTGCCTAAATCATTTTGTGCTCGGTGGAAGAAGGTGATAATAACTGGGATCTTCGCTGGGAATTTTCTCCAGCTGTCTCATAGAATCTCTAAAGTAGAATCTCAGAGTATTTTAAATCCATGTAATACAGCATTTACAAATGACCTATGAATCACTAACTCCTGTCCCTTAATTGTACAATTTCCATCACCATGGGAACTATTGTGTTCGGACTTGGAACTTGCTTGGACAATTGAGGGGTCAAAAATGGACGAGTGGAAGAGATGGGGTTGCAAGAAGCAGGAGTGCAGAGAAGCCTCAGGCCTGGCACTATATGCTCAGTCCGCACTTCTCCTGTCTCCACAGTCCTCGGCCCCAAAATATGTCTTTGCTCCCTCAATGTTTTTGCCAGTGTTTGTTGAATAAGCACATTTGGAGATGAGGCTCATTTGTAAACTAACAGCCAACTTTGGCTTTCATGCCATCAAAACGTGTTCTGTGAACTAGGCTGACTCTTTTTTAGGCACTTAAAATGGAGCGTTTTTCTTGATAAATGCAGACAGTTGGGAAGTTATTGGCCTATAAATAATACTGGCAGTTATTTCAAATTCATATTGCATTAGATGGTTCTTCTCTTTTGGAAACCTTTCTTTCCTGAAGTCTGTACTTTGAAGGCATGGAGCTCTTTGGGGTAGGTGGAAATGATCTTTGCACCAAGATTCATTAAGTCCGAACTCGTGGTATTCTGTCAGAAACTCTGGACTCGTCCAGTGTCCTGGAAATCATGCCATTCTGTTGCTGTCAGAGACATCTTTGATGCCCCCCCTTCCTTTACCCCTCTACCCCAACCCCTCACCAACTCCTGCTGTGTAGATGTGTGTGTTTCCTCTTCCTTCCATTGTGCTGCTGCAGCCTTGTGTCAGATGCCCCTCACCGAGACTCCTGGAGCCTGCAGCCATTCTTTCCCGCTCCAGTCTGTTCTGCACCTGCAGCTAAAGGGAGCTTCACCAATGACACACTTTTGGCTTCCCATTGCTTCCTGTTGCCTACAAGGTCCAGCATAATCTGGTTCCAGCCTGCTTCCCAGAAAGAAGCCCTTACCCCTTCCCAGAAAGCCCTTACCCCCTTCTCTCATGCACCCCCTGGCCACCTTTCTGGCCGCCTTTAGGTTTCTGAAATGCATTATGCTGTCACCTCAGGGCTTTTGCACTTGCAGTTTCTTCTCTTTGGGATACTTTTTTTGTCCTCCTTTCCCCTTATTTATCTTACAGTTATCCTTCATATTCAATTTAAACGTGACTTCCTGGGGCAAGTTGTCCCCAAACAACCCCGCTTCTGATAATTTGTACATAATTTTTCACACCTTAATGTATTTTGTGTTAATATCTCTCATCAGATTCATTTTATTAGGCCAACTGGGGCCTACATCTGTTTTGCTCACCACCCCAGGGTTCCGTATATACAATTTATGATGCACAGTAGGTGCTCAGTAAATTTCTTCTAAATTAATTAACTTCAGGGGAAAATGGGAGCATTAGGATGAAGGCTGTGTGGACCCAGATAAGAATATATTAAGGGAGCTAGAAATAGGTCCTACCTGATTTGCCTAGGGTTAGCCAGATATGGAAGAAGTAGCATGAGATTGTCTCTTCATTCTGAACTCTAAAGTCAATCTGAAAATGGTTGATATTATATGTAAATGATCTTCCCTCTCTTCTGGGTTAATGTGCTTTAAGAACTGGTTGGCAGCCCAACTACTGTTAATAGCCTTGTTTCCTTGGGATGCCAACTATAGAAGATGTGGCTCATTTGCGATTTGGTGAACACCTCTCTATGATTTTCATGCCATTCCAATTTGTACTGTGAACTAGACAGACTTCTTAAGACATTCTGAACTCTAAAGTCAATCTGGAAATGGTTGATATTATATGTAAATGATCTTCCCTCTCTTCTGGGTTAATGTGCTTTAAGAACTGGTTGGCAGCCCAACTACTGTTAATAGCCTTGTTTCCTTGGGATGCCAACTATAGAAGATGTGGCTCATTTGCGATTTGGTGAACACCTCTCTAAGATTTTCATGCCATTCCAATTTGTACTGTGAACTAGACAGACTTCTTAAGACATTTTACATAATGCTCATTTGAGCGTAACAGGGTCAGGGCTGTCATTTATTGAATTGTCTCTTCGTGGTAAGCACTGAATATTTTCACTTTTATTTAACTTTACTTAATTTTCACCTCCCTCCCAAGATGTATGCATGTATTCCTATTTTTACAGGTAAAGAAACAGAAGCTCATAGAAATTGTTTTATCCAGGTGTCTGTGCATTTAGTTGCTAAATTACAGGCTGTCTAGAAAGACCCACTTCCATGTTGTGTGTATTGAATAACATAGATAACCTGGGTCACGGTCCCTTTTGGGATAATGTCAGTTCTTGTATATAACACATACGTTACGTGCTACAAGAAGTTGATTCTCTTTCACTGTATCATCCTAGTCTACAGATATCAGCAGGTGGCAAGAGCACCATAGATCAGCCCTCGGAGTGCCTTCAGCTCTCTAGACATGATCTCATTAGTCTTTGAGATGCCCCTGTGAAGTGATGTTTCATCAAATTGTTCTTCAGAGAAACTTGTGTCAGATTGCATGTTCTTCTGCTAGTTACACAGACAGTTGTGAGGTCGTGGGGAACATTGCTAAGCCAGTGTTGAAGCTTGATTTCCTTTTCAATCTCTTGGTGTAGGTGTGAGTTGGGAGCATCTGGGAGAAAGGAAAGGTCAGGTTGCTTTTTTATCTTGGCCCAGAGCCAGGGAGAGATTGAGGAGCACACTCACTGCTCATTTCCCTGTGCAAGGATAGATCTTTGAAGGCACTTGGGGTGACATTCCTTAGCAGAAGCAGTTTTTCACTCAGCCTGTGAAAGCTCTTCAAGGGTCTGGCGCTTTCTTGAGGAGGAACTCCTTCACTCCTTGCTGGCTATTTAACAGGGCTGTCCTTTTCCTTCAAAACACTTGGAAGTTCTGTCTTTTGCAGTGTGTTCTTAATCAGCTGCGTTAAGCGCAAAGCTGGCAGTCTGGGGATTTTTGTTCTTAATTACCTCTGATGTGTTTTAGTTTGGTTTTTATAAACATTCCCTTTGTCATCTCCACATTTCCCACTTCATATTAATTTGATTCACTCACGCTATGGAAAAGTCCCTTACATTAATGATCAGAACAGGCCCTCAGGTTGTGAATGCATTGTGATGTAAATTGACAGGTTTATACAAGGTTGCGTGTCCTTGCCTTCTTTGTGCCAGCTGTTACCATCAACGTGGCTGTACAGTTTTCGAATAAATGACTGTAGATACTCACCAGATCAAGAGATGTTTTGAATGACTCGTAATTTCTGACCATGCTTTTTTCTAGTAAGACTTCTCCCACTTAGACATGAAGGCAATGTGTCAGTATGCACTGGAGACCAGGAGTCACCTAGATGCCCTTTATCCTGTGGGTTTGGGGAGTGACCTGGACTCAGTTCCCTTGTCTGGTGAAGGTGATTAACAAAACTGTGGAGTTGTCTGTTTCTGGAAATTTCGCTGTTCTGGGCAGGGTAGCTTTCTACCTGCTGCCACCTCAATGCTCTTTTTGGTAATGAGCTCTTGAATGTTTTATCTGCAGATTGTGAAAAGTACCTCTGCGCCTTAGGGGCCATCAGGGCGTTGAGCTGAGCACATTGCTCCTTGGTGAAGTGTAGTATTTGTGTGATGTATATTGTAATATCCTCTTCAGAAAGCATCTCTAAGTTAAATGAAGAAGCTAAAACCTTCAGCTGCATTCCTGGAAATTTCTGTATGCTCACCTGTGGGAAATGATTCACTAGCTACCAGAATCCTTGAGATTCTCATATCTCTGGGTAATACTCGTATATTACATTGCTTATTATTAAAGACTTTCTTCCCTGGACTCCCAAGTTGCTCGCAGTTTTCTGGTGATAGTTCTTACGTTTAGAACATGATTTGTGGTCAGTCTCTCTTAAGCCACCCACTCCTGATCTTTTCAGCTAGGTTTCTGAAATGTCGTCCTTGGGGCTGGAACTTTCCATGCTTATTCTCTGGAAACTAGGATTTTATTTTAAGGGGAGATTTGTGCTGAATCAGCTCAGCTGTGTTTGGGGGTAGGGAGAGGACAGGCTTTTTTTCCCTCTTTAAAAATAACCCTTATGTGCCAAAAACCTTACAAAATGTGCTGAATTGCAAATCCTCAAACTTCTTATACCTCCTGGTTTACAGAGAATGGATTATTTTACACTTGGGCTCTATGATAGTGTACAGAATATCTTATGTTGTAGAAAAGTGTCAGGTGACATGGGGTACAGATGTGTTCAGTTGGAAAGGAAACTCGACTCTTGCTATCTTTTCTCAATATTTTTTTCTCCAATAGTTTCTTCTTAAAAGGATCTATACAGAGATAGTACTTATAACTTTTCTAATAAGAAAAAAACTTAAACAAAAATCTTGTATGTTTGCAAAATAACACATTATTTAGAATTGGCGAGTTACATTTTTAAGCACTGAGTTTCCAGGGTTTCTTTCTGTGTGACCTCTGCTTTTTTTTTTTTTTTTTTTTTAATGTTCAGAAAGTTAGACTAATACTTCTGGTGGCTTGTGTATTTCTTTTCCGAGGGTATGAACAACCTGTGCATGTACAAGAAGGTAGTATACAAAAGTGTTTGTTGGCTCTAAGGTGGAAGTTCTGTTGACTCTTCACAGCTGGGGGTTAGAAATGGTATTTTAGGGCTACATCTTTGTAATTGGGGCCATGTAGTTGTAAGCTCCTTGTTTTAGCATGTTTAAAATCTGAGTGAAGTTTTTTGCTCTTATCTGAAAACAAGTTCTTTTATTGATACCTGGAACTGCCTTCTTGCTTTCATTTGCTAGTTTTCTTTTCTTTGGCAAATTTTCAGGTATTTCTAACGTGCTGCAATTCTGTCTCTTGGGGATGGCTGGCTTGGACAGGCTTTCCTGGTGTTTTCATGATGATAGGTGTAGTGGGCTGAATAGTCACCCCCCAGAATTTTTGCCCATTTGGAACCTCTGAATATGATCTTATTTGGGAATAGGGTCTTTGCAGATATAATTTAAGTTAAAATGAGATTATACTAGATTGGGTCAGGTGGGCCCTACACCCAATGACTGGTACCCTCATCAGAAGTCCATGTGACAATGGAGGTGGAGATTGAAGTGACGCAGTTGCAAGTCAAGGAATGCAAGGATGGCAGGAGCCACCAGAAGCTAGGAAGAGGCAAGGAGAGATTCTTCCCTGCAGAGGGAGCATGTCAGCGACTTAATTTCAAACCTGAAATATCCAGAACTGTGAGAATGAATTTTTGTTGTTTTAAGCCAGCCAGTTGGTGGGGTTTTGTTACTGCAGCCCTAGGAAAGTGATAAAGTAGGAAAGTAGGTTAGCTTCTTCATGTATCTGGCCATTTGGCTCTTGGTTAGAGTTTTTGTTTCTGGGTTTGTACTTTGGTAACGAGCTCCTCTGCAAAACTGATCCATTGGAAAGGGTTTGAATGTGTGATGTTCTTACACCCCTGGTCCCCTGCCTGTCTTGTCTTGCTTTTTATATTTGTGTTCATTCTTTCGTCATTACTTATGGCTTTATGCATTGTCATCTCCAGGCCAACTGACAACTGCTATAGAGTAATTGATTAGACTTGAGTGTGTTTCTAGTTTTGTCTGTAGGCTCACCCTCACACTTGTCCTATTTCTCTTCCTTGGGGGTGAATGCTGCTGTCCGCTTAAGAAGGCCGCCATATTCAGGGTCTCGATCACTTCTGCTTCAATAATTAGCAGCAGTTTGAAATATGGCATCCTCTGGGACGGAATCATTCCTGGCAATAGCTTTTGATGAACCATTCTCATCCCATTCAAGGGTGATGAATAGAACATTAGGAATAATTACAAGTCTGTTTTCTGGAGCACCATGTCTTAACGTTTTGACTGCAGAACTATGCATGCATTTCCTTCGGTAACTAGGAATCTCAGGTTTTGTCTTCAGTCAGGCCTTTTTGAGCAAGGTATTTTCCTTGCAATTTTGCCTTCTCTCCTCTTCTGGTTTCAACAAGTGTTTGTTTGGATTGGGCTGTGCTGGGCAGATGAGCAGGTAGTCTTCTTGTGAAGACAAAGCTCAAGTAGATTTATTCTCTTTGAGGACTCAGCCCCTAAAGCTTTGGCATGCCTAATCACTTGATATGTTAAGAAGACCAGAGGTGGTAGCCTAGTGAAATCAATTCATTTTTATTCATTTAGCAGATATTTTTTGAGCAACTACTTTGTGCTATACCTTGTTCTAGGCATTGGGGATGGAGCCTTACAAACACCTGTTCTCGTGGAATTAATATTTTAGAAAAGGCACATATGGTTATTAGGTACCTTTATGGAGGGGAAGTAAAGATGAATGAAATGTCATCTGTGTCACAAGTTGCTTATAATCTAACTCAGACAAGATTACATAAAATGTGTGAAGTTGAATAGGAACAGATTTGAATAACTGGTGAGATAACAGAAATGTGTCTCTTGGCAATATTGGATTAATAGTAATGTGGATTGTACAGATCATAGTCGTCTTTCAGAAACAAGAGTGTTCTCACCTGCTGTGTGACCTTGTGCACTTACCGGCTTCAGCTGCAGCACGTACTGCTGACTCTTAGGAATGCTTCCACTCCTAACTTCTTTCTCTTCCTACAGATCTGTTCCAGCTGCTGACCACTGGGTACTCAAATACAGATTCCAGTAAATAGGTGACATCTCTTATGTCCAAAATGTAGCTCGTGGTCTCCATATGATTTTTCTTCCTGCCCACAGACTGCCTTGGCTACCTTTGTAGTTGATCTTAAATAATGTCTCCCCTGCCCATTGTCCTGAACTTTAGCGTCCACAGTCTCCTTATCCTCATCCTAAGTTTGCCTGATTCTGCCACAGTTAGCTCTTTCAGATCTTCCTTTTCACGATTCTTCCCTTGACTTTTAGTCTGTTTGCTCATATATCTCAATTGAATTACTGCAACTCCACCTTAGGTGGTTGGTCTGCTCCTTCTGGTCTTTGCAGTCTTTGACATTGCTGTCAGATTGCTTTCTACCTGAGTACTTCTGTTCCTTTCACAAACTCGGGATCCCCAGATGCCTGCAGAAAAGTATCTCATTTCTTCAATGACCATAAAATCAAAGGAAAGACAGTTGTTTATAAAATATCATAATGTCATTTAAGGATCTTGCTTTCATTTCCAGTCTTACTTCCTACTTTACTATCCATATAATGTGTCACAACAAACTTCTCCCCATTCCATAGACACGGCCCAGCCTTTTCACAGCTTCTTGCCTTCACACTTGTTTTTCTGTAAGAATCTTACCACTGTCCTGGATTCTGGCTCCCCATGTGAAGTCTGGGCTCTCTGTCCTCCTAGTATACTTTTGTGCCCACTTCTTCAAGAGCAATACCCAGTTCCGACCTCCCTCCCCCAGCCTTACAGGGCAAAGAGCTGGTCTTTTCTTCAGCTCTTGGTCCCTAATGTCAGGAATTGAGTTCAATCCCCATTAAGTCTTCACAGAAGAGGTGGGATTTGTAAACTGGTACCTAGAAGGTCTTAAGAAAGATTGGGGATATCTAGATAGAAGGGATATAGAAAGCTCACCCTGTAGTTCTAAGCTTTGGAACTGGTTTCCTTGTCACCTGCTTTCTTTAATTTCCTCATACTGATAAAGACTTTGAGCCTGACCAGTGAAACTTTAGGCATAGCATTGTCTGAGACACATGAAGGCATTAAAAATACATAGAGTAAATATGTTTTTCTCTTGGATTCCTGTATATGGATTACGACTATGAACTCACCTCTCCACCGGATCGGTGGTAGTATGCTCCATGCGTTATGCAGTCCAGCCCTCACCATCAGGTTGCTCTTTGGAGTCTTGTGGCTTCCTGAGCGGTCCTTCCCCAGCGCCAGAGGTCTTGTCTGCGGCTGTTTCTGTGTCTCTACTCCGTAATCGAAAATGTGCAGCATCTCTGATTTGTTCTCTTTTAAAATGATCTGACAGAGGGGATTTAGTATGCAGAATTAGTGTTTGTTGACTTGAATCTCCATTATTTTAAAGCTCTAAATGACAGAAGCTTGATGGCCCTGTCTACTCCCTGCTGTTCCTATCCCCCTTCACTTGGGGTTCATAATATCCTTATTCTCCAGTAATAGTCCGAATGAATTGGAAATAAGTCGCTGACTTGCTCCACTTTGCCATTTCTGCACTGTATGGGGTACCTTTAAGCCTGGCAAGTTGCTGCTGAGCCCAGCTCCTCCGACCGAGCCTGGCAGGCTTGACTTTGATGCATGGTGGAGTGCTGAGAAAGGAGAAGGCCAGTTTGAGCATCTGACTGAGCTCCACTAGGCCAGGTTTCTACCACTTCTAAACCTCTGGCCCTGCTTTATTTATTTATTAAAAAAAAAAAAAAAAGTTGGAAGGGAAGAGAAAATAAAGAATAGAAGAAAGGGGGCGCCTGGGTGGCTCAGTTGGTTAAGCGACTGCCTTCGGCTCAGGTCATGATCCTGGAGTCCTGGGATCGAGTCCCACATCGGACTCCCTGCTCGGCAGGGAGTCTGCTTCTCCCTCTGACCCTCCCCCCTCTCATGCTCTCTCTCTCTCTGTCATTCTTTCTCTCAAATAAATAAAATCTTAAAAAAAAAAAAGAATGGAAGAAAGGAAGGACGAAAATCACAGAAATGACTTGAGCACTGATTAGAAATTAGGTGAACAAGTTTTGGTGAAATGGTACCACATGCAGATGGAGAAGTTCTTTAGTTTTCTGGCTGAATCTCAACAGCTAAGAGATGTAATCTTAAGTATATGGTCTGAGTGTTCCTGAAGCCTTTGTTTCCTTATTTGTAAAAAGGGTACAGTGTTTTGACAGTCATGATTCTTCCAGTGTGATAGTAAAGGAATGGAAGCAGAGCACTGTGTTAGGAGTAACTTTCGGACGGGGCAGAAAAGAACTGTTTTAAGTTCCTTAGGATGGAAATACAAACTAGTATCTCAAATGCAGACTTCCAGCCTTGTCCACAGTTTATCAGCCCACATTACAGTGAAGAGGTAGGACATTTCTGTGACCTCAGAGGCAGGAGGAAGATAGGCAGCTGAAGATTGTATATGTTCATATTCTTACACCAGGGATGAATTCCTTTCTTTCATTGTTCCTTGTTTTCTTAAATTGTGAAATGTGAAGGAATCTATTTTCCATCCTCTAAAAAGATAATCTTAAAAAAAAAACAAAATCCAGAAGGCCTCAATTAGTCATCCTAATATCTCTAATCAGACTCAAACAACATTTACTGACAAATGTGTATTTCTCCTAGTAGAGACTCTGGGAGGGCCCCGTAAAGAAGCTGGCTTCACCTCACAGGATAGGTGGAAGGCAGAAAAACCCTGGGTGCCTGGACCCCCAGACCTGAAGTGCATCTTGTCCTAACTCCATGACCTTGGATGGGTTCTTTAATATTAGTCCTTATTTTCCTTATCTGTGAAAGGGGAGTGGACTGGCAATCCCAGAGATCTGGTTCCTTAACCTAGTAGTGAAGATGTTTTGCCCTGTTAGCACTAATTGACCTACCTAATCCTTTTTCATTTCTGAAAGTTTAATCTTTTGCTACCAAAAGTTTATTTCAAATGTCAATGAATGTGAATACCTGTGGTAGATAAAATGATAAGATTTGAGGAGGGTAGGTGTGTAAGTGTGTGATACACACACACACACACACACACCTGAGTCGTCTGACCACTGGGTGGTTCTTTATACTTACTAAGAGCATTGAATGCGAGAAGATTGTTGGGGGAACTATAATAGTTCTTTACCACCTCTGTGAAGCGGCTCCAATGGTCTCTTATTCACCAGTTTTCTCCGTCCTCAAGAGAAGGCTAGGAGATTGAATTCATTCTTTTCCTACTTGTGCTTCTGCTACTGAGTTGTAGGCAGAGCATCTTTTATATCTTTTCCTCTGAAATGTTTAAATTGTTACAGTTGGGGTTACAGTCTAGTTTCCTTTGGGGCAAGGGCCTCTTTTCTCCTTTCCTAGGACCTATGTCTTCAAATGATTTTCACCCTTTTGAGAGCTGGTGTTTGTTTCCTTCCATTATTCATCAATTCACTAAATTTTAAAATGATGGCTTTAGAAGCCAAATCCATCAGAATGCTTGATTCCTTGACATCAGCCGGGCACTTTTCCACACTTCCACATTGTCCACCAGTTTCTCTTCTTGCCAGTGGCGTTGCCAGCTATGTGGAAGAACAGCTGCATGTGGTTTGAATTCTCCATGTATGAAGTTTTTGAAGATGAAAGACAAAGATGGATCGTGTTGCTGCTCTTCAGTTTTTCTGGTTTGGTGGTCACTAATCATAGCTTTCCAAAGGGAAAATGGTAACAGGATCACTAAGTCTAAGTAGACTTAACTATTTTCTCTACGACTGAGAGAGTGAAAGTGGTATCGACATTTTACAGACACAAAGCCCCCCTTCCTTTCCTTCTCTCTCTCAACCCTCCTTGTTGTTTTCCTCCCTCCCTCAGTTTATTCTTCCTTTTCCCTTCCATCTCTCTGCCTTCCATTTTCCTTCCCCTTCCTCACAGGTGATTAGACCTTCAACATTCTTAGCTTATAGTAGCTCTCATTTTCCAGTACACACACCCCATCTGCCGTACTATCTGACTTGGCTGTTGCAGTGGATCCCTGGGACCTTTCTGGCCTTAAGAGGAAAAAAGTGATTTGCTAAATGTCATTTTTTCTTGTTTCTGTTCTTCCTCTCAGCAGCATGAAACTTGGTTCAGTACCAAGTTGATAGAACATTCACTTCTCTCTGAAGAAGGTCCTACTTAGTTTGCTTGATGGTTCCAATTTCTCCTCGGGCTTGGGTCCTCTTGGATGAACACAGAATTTTCCAGGATAGATAATACTGTGGTATATTTAAGACCCCTGAGTGCTTTAACTGTCATTTCTTACTGTTTTTGGAATAGAGAAAATATGAAGGAGGAAGCAACTGTCAGTTACTTTTTTTTGTCTGGATTTCCCTTCCCTGAAGGATTCTATCTAGCTGATGGGCCAGGGTATGGATGTCCTTGCTAGGTGCTCTGATGACACCTCAGCTTGGTGCTGCCCTAAGTACAAGTACCATGTGAGGTGCTTGAAAATTGTATCGGCTAAAAGAAGAGTAACAATTTGGATGACTTCAGAGTCATCCAAGCCTGTTTTCCTTGCATGGCACAGCCTCCTGGAATTCACATTCAGGTTTGTTTCTTCCTTGACTCCATGTCAGCATCCCTGCCCCCCCATCCTGTGTGTCCAGGGTGATGTGTAGTAGTGCAGCGTTGATGGCTTGCGTCCTCCTTTTTTTCCCCTTCCTTCAGAGACTGCGCTCTGCATTGATGCGATTTCCATGACAAAGCAAAGATACTTTTACTTATAGGATTTTTTAAATTTAATTTTTAAACAGGAAGACAGAATCTAAAACATTTTTGTGGTTTTATT
Source organism: Eumetopias jubatus (assembly GCF_037043125.1). Classification (NCBI taxonomy): domain Eukaryota; kingdom Metazoa; phylum Chordata; class Mammalia; order Carnivora; family Otariidae; genus Eumetopias; species Eumetopias jubatus. Next base: position 84,566,069 of record NW_028274820.1, read on the forward strand.
TAACATAACAAGTTCCTTACTTTAAAAAAAATAGATGTAGATATCATTTTTAGAAAGCACATATATGGATAAAGCAGTGATTCTTTTTTTATTTTCTCCTAAGGATTTTCACAGTCAAATCAAGAAACTAAATGCTTTGGTTGCTTCATTTGCTGAAATAGACACTTTAAAATCATTTGGCAAGAAAACCAATATGGAAACCTGGGATATTTTTTGACAGACTATTGTATAAAATAGGCAGACATTTAAATTAGTTCACATATCTTTTATCTTTTGGACACTTTTATTTACTAGAAAACTAGTATTATTCATTTAAGTTTTTCTCTCTTTGGTGCGGTATTCACATTTTATTTTAATTATTTTGAGTAGGTAATTGTTTCATTTGGTTCAAAACTCAAATGATAATAAAGGGTATACAGTTGGAGAGCTCCCTTTACCCTACCCTGGTCCTTTGCTGATTCACTTTCTTCTCAAACAACTGTTTTTACTACTTCCTTGTGATTCTTCCCGGAGATATCTTAGGCCAATATAGGCAGATGTTTATGGGTAGGTGGATATACTTCTCCCTTTTTACACAAACAGTTAAAATTTTGTATTTATGACCAAAAATAGTATCTTTGCGTTTGTATTTCACTTTTAACATGCTTAAAAGTACTAAATGATTGCTGTTGTTGATCTGCACAATTTAGGGAAAGCTTACACTTTTCCAGTGAAATTTCATCCTAGTTTTCTATGTGGCCATAATTTTCCTGCTTGAAAATGTAATTGTGAATTCTGCTAATATTGGTGATCTTGTCCCTTCTATCTTGGTTTTGATACTGAATTTTGTTTTTGCTGTTGCATTACAAATAACATTTACGGCCCATGTTGTCACAAAAGCAACACTAATTGTTCTAAAAAAAATTTTTTTTGGAAAAAAAAAACTAAAGCAAAAGGAAACAACCACCCAGCGGTAGCATCTGTTAATACTTGAGTGTATATATTCCAATCTTCTTTTTATGTATTTGGGTATTTGCATAATTTTCAACTTAGCTAGTAATTATATGGTACTTACTGTTTTGTAACCTTCACTATGATGGTTTCCCTGTGTCATTAGACTTCTACATGAGGTACTTTTATCATTTACTATCAAGTGAATGTTTAATCAATATCCTAATGCTGGCTATTTGGAGCAGTTTAGCATATGGACTTTGGAACCAAACAGACATGGGTTTGAATCTCTGGGGTAGCATTACCTAACTCAGGCCTGTCATGATGAGTATTAAGTGAGGTAATGTATGTTAAGCATTTAGTGCAATGCTCGGCATATCGTAAGAACTCAATCAATAATAGCAAACTACTGAGTCAGGGCTTGGGAAAATTAAGAACAGGGAGCAGTATATACTATGACAAATAAAATGACCTAGTTCTATTCTATGTCCTGATAAGGTTGATAGAGAAAGGGAACCAAAAAAGAAGCACTGGGGGGGGGTGCGGGGGGAGGAATAGAGAGGAATCCTTAGGAGGGACAGTAGCCAGCACTTTTATTTTCCTTAGGTCCTGTTGCCTTCAAAACCAGTCTAATAAGATTATAGTCTGTTGTTTGCCCTTCTTAAGATTGTCTTTTTGATCTCCCAAGCGCTTATTGGCCCTGACTTGGGTTGCCCAGTTTAGAGAGAAAGTGGGAGTGGGCCTGGGTAAGGAAGAGCTTGGAGAGAACTCTTAACATCCTGTTTTCCTTCTTTTTTGAGAATTCTGGTACATTTTTCACAGCCTGATAGAGTTCCTATGGGAACTGGCAGGAGATCTGAGAGAATTTAATTTACTGTGACCCAAAGGAAGGGAAATAAAGAGCCAAGTATGCCCCATCCAGCAATTCCCCCACCCCCTTTTTTCTGAAATCCCAAACTTGAAGCTCAGAATTGAGGTGTCTCCTCCTAAACTTACCTATCCAATCATACTGTTTGATCATTAGTTAGAAATAAACATTCGCTACCCTGCTTTCTAGCACCCCAAATGAAAGTTCAATTAACTAAATATTTCAAAATAGTATTTATTTGCAGCTTTGACACATTTACTCTTAAAGGCTGGACTGTTGAAGGGTAGTTAATTCAGATATTCATTAAATTTGAGGTAATGCTGTGAAGCAGGTTTGTTTCTAAGTCCATAGGCAGTACAGTTTGTTTACAGTACTGCACTGGATATACTTCAGGTGAGAGTTTTGTTATGATTTGTATTATAGAGTGATTTTTGGTTCCTCATATCTTAGCACTTAAACAATTAAGGATTTACCCTGGTGCTAAGTATGGGGTATATTGCAAACAAAATGAAGTAGAAATGCTGCTTTATTTATTTAATTTTATTTTTAATGTAGGCAAACTGGTTCTACAGATACAGTGTTATATTATACCGTCATTTTTCCATAGTGTCACTTGTGTTACCACTGATCCATAATGATGTCCTTTTTACAATTAAGAGCATATTAACCTAAATTTTAATTGAAATAAATGACCAGATTTTATTTATATCCTCAGCATTATTGTCATTTGTTGTCCCATAAAAATTATTTTTTTGAATTTGAATTTGTCATAGAAAGTTAGTTATAGAAAGTTTGAATTTGTCATAGAAAGATAGTTATAGAAAGCTTCATTTTTAGGAAAGTAGTGAGGTTTTACTTTGTTTTTATAAACATCTAAGCTAAGTTCCCCAATGTAATTAAATCTATTTCTCTCCTTGGTCGTTGGACACAGAACAAGTGTTAGATGCCACCTCTGAGATTGCCTTCATGTTATCTGAAACTTCCTAAGCCTTTTTCTTTTAAGGACTAAACCAACTTGGGTTTTTCCCTTTGGCTAGAGAGCCGAGAATGTGAATTCCCATCTTTATTCATTTTCACTGTGTTAATCACTTCATCTGGCTTTATTGTTACTCTGGTAGAACTGGCATTCCCACTGCTAGGAAAGGATGGATTCCTTTGTAGTTTCCACAGATAGAAATCTCTTCATGCATTCCCGTTTTTATTTAAGTTTGCTTTAAAAAATGAGGAACGGAGTGTCTTCGTTCCGGGGAGCCCTCACCGTCTTGGTGAGGTTTATCATCCTGTTCCTTTAGTTTCATAAATTTGAAAGCTTTTCAAACCTCTAGTGAATAACCCCGTTGACTTCCATCTTAGCTTGTGATTTGCCAAATTTTTTATCTGTGTTTTGGGCGGGGGAGGGGGAGTACGTTCTACAGTTACCATTGATTTGTCAGTTATTTTTGAAAATAAGAAGTTAGGAACATAGCACTGAATCCAGTCTCCCGTTACTGGTGACATACAGCTTACTGCCTTTCAGAAATGTAACTAACGTTACCTTAGATTATACCTTAACTATGATGATCTCTTGTTTTTCTTCTTTTGTTACTCTTTTTCCTGGTTATAAAAGCAGTGTATGTTCATTATATGTTTGGAAAGTATAAAGAAAAAATAAAAGTATTTCAAATTACTGTAAACCTTTTTTTTAACTTATATGTGTTTCTACTGGAATCAGTCTGTATGACCTTATTTTTTTCAATTTACTGTGTAACCCAAACAGCTCCCCAAATCCTTCAATTAACTTTTTTTTTTTTTTTGTGGGCAGCAAAGCAAGGTTTATTGAGCAATAGCAAAAGTGATAGTACAAAGCTCCCAAGGAGAGAGGATGCCCCAAGACGGTTGCCCTTCAATGAACTTCTAATGTAGTAATTTCAATGACTGTCATTTAATTCCATGATTGTATGATAATTTATTACGCCAGTTGATTCATCTTAATTTTTTAGACCTATGGCAGTGTGGTTTTATGTTTTAGTAAACAGGCTGTACTGTATAATAGAATCAAATAGATTCCCTGAGCATACAGAATCACACCTGGGAGGATCTAAAGTTTAGAAGAGTCGTTCCATGTCTATTAATTGATGGTATTGAGTATTTTTTTTAGGTAGAATTTGGTCATTTAAGAAGTGTACTAGTTTCCCCCCCCACCTTAGTCATGTGCATTTCATCTCACTCAGAAAGTCAACTTTGTGTTTCCTAGGATTTTAATTCTCTAATGGTAAATTTGCATTTTATTCCTTTTTTTCTTACATTTCTTTTAGCCTGGTTCTAATGCTTAATTTTTTTTTAAGATTTGACTTATATTTATTTGTCAGAGAGAGCGAGTGAGCACAAGCAGGGGGAGTGGCAGAGGCAGAGGGAGAAGCAGGCTCCCCGCTGAGCAGGGAGCCCGATGCAGGACTCCATCCCAGGACCCCCGGACCATGACCTGAGCGAAAGGCAGACGCTTAACCAACTGAGCCACCCAGGCGTCCCTAGTGCTTAATTTTTTAACCTTCCATTATCCTCTTCATTATTTAAAAACAACGTAGCAACAAAATAGTCTCTATAATTTTATTTTTGCTTTTCTTGTATTATAGATTAGTGGGGATAGCTTAAGCCGGGTAGGTTGGGAGGAACCAGTCAATAACAGAAGCTGGAGGCCTCGGTCTCTTAGCCATCTCATGAACTACCCTTCAGCCACCTGCTTTGTATCATCCATTTATTTTAAGAGTAGCTTCTTAAATGACTCAGACTTGGGAGATTTCAGGGCTGACCCTCCTAGACTGTCATTCTCTCTAGGCATGTAACAGGCTTAATTTACTGAAATGGCTTCGTGTTACTGTGGATTCCTTTTCTTGGACTCTCAGATTTTATTTGCTCTGATATTTAGGATCTCGTTGTAACACTTTCATTGAATTGCTGTTTAAATTCGGAGAATTCATATAACTCCACTGAATCTGCTTTCTCTTGTATAGTGTCATGTGTTTGCCTTATGGGATAACTGTGGTCCCTTTCCTTCTCATTTTAAATGGCATTCCTTTTACTTTATCGCTTAAAAGCTCAATCAACTAATTAAGAGTTGGAATTTAAAAAATGAATCTTTATATAATAAATATAAATCTTAATCATTTACAGGAGTAACTTACTATACAGATATATTTTCTCTTTCTACTCTTTGTAAGCTAGCCTAATTCCAGATTGTATGACTTTGCCATTTTATATTGCAGAAGGCCACTATTGCGTAATTTGGGGACATACTATTTAACCTGTCTGAGTAACTGTTGTTGATGTTCCTGTGTCTTCCTTCTGCTCCACAGCCCAGCCGCTTCCAAGCAGCTAAAAAAAGTATTCTCCCAATGTTCAAGAGAAGTAAAAATGAAGAAAGGAGTGGGGCTCTTGCTTTCAGATATTGATCAATTACTAATAAATTGTGGAATTAGTAAAAATTTGTTATATTCATTCTTTTCAGATTTGGGAGTTGCCTGTTAGATCAATACCAGTTAATTCACCTCTGTTCTCCCTGTTTGCTCCAGATCAGAGTATCTCAAACGTGCACTATTTCTTATTAATTATGGGATTTTTTTTAAGACTTTTGAATCCCATACTTATCATTGAATATTTTATTGATTTTGTTGCTAAATTATGTTTATCTTGATGTTTACTTGCAGGAATTTTAGCAGATGTCAGTCACTAAGAATACTCACTTCATTAGATAAGATAAAACATTTCAATTTTTAACCTTCTGTTGGTTATAACCATTTCTTTTGCAGATTATATTTATAAATGCATCACTTTATTTAAACTAAACCTACCTATGCATACTGGTTTATCTTTTACAGTGAAAATAAGGATCTTATTATGGACCAATCCTTTCTATTTCAGCACTTAATTAACCTGAAATTTCAGTGTTGTTCTTTAATATATTTAATGTGTTACTGTTTGGTTTGATTTCGTGTGTGTGTGTGTGTGTGTGTGTGTACATATATATGTAGCAATTTTGCTTGCTCTTTTTCTAATATACTAAGTTTGATTTCTATTTCCTATACCTAGTGGTTGTTCTGAGAGGTACTCTTTAAGTGATTGGGCTTTAGATGATTCTTTTGAGATTGTTTGAGAAGTCTCTCCTTAGGATAGTTTGCATGAAAATCTTGGCCAGTGGTTGCAATAAAGTTTTATTGCAATAAACCTCTATTGCTGATTTTCTAGTGTCATCTCGGTGGTTGTGTCAGGAGCTGCTAGAAGTTTTGGCTTCGTTCTTATTTCCCATGAAATTGCCTGAACTTGTGTGGTAATTCTGTATTTGACAGAATATTTTAAATATCATTACTGTCTTCTTAGGCTGGTCGTTCAATGAACAGATTAATTTATAACTCAAAAAATTATCTAATGAGTAAACCAACTGTGTCCTGTTTTTGAGATGACATCTCATGAGCAGAGAGAGACTTTTTTTAATAGCACAAGAACAAAAATTCTTCCCATGCTAAATTACGGATAGTTCACTGGGTGTTTCTGTTTATTCCTACACTACTATGCTGTGGAAGAATTTCTCGTTAGTTTTCCCTTGTGGACTCTAAGAGGTGGAGGCAGGAGAGCTACGGGTCAGCCGGTAGGAGAGAATCACATAGAAACACCACACGTGACACATCAGAGAGGGGTGCATCTCTCTGTGTACCACGGATGTCGTCAAACGGGCTGAGTAATGAAGATGAGGAGTCCTTGAATCCAGAAATATAGTCCAGTTCGTTTTAAGTGAGTTGAGTGTGTGCAAGAAAACTAGAGGCACACACAGCTGGTGAGAGGGTAAAAGCCTATTATAGGGATTGTAATTTTTGGAAGAATCTTTACATACTCTGTATCATTTTTTGGATCCTAAACAGTGGTGCTGTGCAGTTTGTCCTAACCAGAGGACCCATTGTGAGGAAGTTTGCATTCCTGTGAAGTAGCTGCTTGATTAGTTTATTATTTGGACCATCCCCTGAAACTTAGGCACCAAAAGACTTCTTCCTTCTTACGAAACAGTGGCTTTTTAAAAAAGATGGATTTGGTTGAGGTTCTCTGAACTGGATAGATTAAGAGATTAAAATAGTTATCTTATACGATTTGATTCTGAGGGCTTACTTGTGTTTGTTAATGATAAATCTTCTGCGTATGCCGTCAGTTGCTCTCTCAACTCATTCTCAAGGCACTTTATGGTATTATAAAAATAAGATTATTGCTATTATAATAAGATCTTATTAAAGTGGTTCTCCATGCACTTTCTCTTATTATGGCTTCGGTCTCAAAAGTATATCTTCACGGACAAATGAAATATGGTATACACACATAGCACACATACTCTGCCATAAAAGGACATCAAGTGCTGATCTGTGGAACAACCTGGATGAACATTACAAGCATTAGACCATGTGAGAGAAGACACAAAAGACCACTTACTGTACATTTCCATTTATGTGAAATGTCCAGAATAGGCAAACGCAAGGAGATAGTAGATTAATGGTTCCCCGGAGCCTGGGGGAAGGGGGGAATGGGGGAATGGGGAGTGACTGTTTAATGGATAAAGGGTTTCTTTTTGGGCGATGAAAGTGTTCTGGAATTAGATAATGGTGATGGTTTACAGCGTTGTGAATATACTAAAACCCACTAAATTGGTATACTTTAAAATGGTTACACTGGTGAATTTTATATAAATTTTATCTCAAAGATGAAAAGGTACATCTACATGTTGGTGGAATGGCTGCTGAATGAATCACGAGAAGCACTTGGTATTTGTTTCTTGATGCTGTTGCTGGTTGGCATTTGACCCAATGAGTTAAATAGTGGGTAGTAGGGGTGGCCTCTGAAATGTATGAGGAGTCCTCTCATTAAGGGAAATACATACTTACATACTTGCCCAGTGACTTGATAATTTATGGAAAGTGCTGTAGGATACCTATAAGTTCCCGTTTTTAGTGGGAATGCAAGACATTTGGTTAGCATGTGTGATTGATTCCATTCACTTTTTTATGTTCACCATGTTTTATCTAAACTTGGTTTTGAGAATCTCCGGCTCTCCTTTTTGGAAACTAGTTAACTAGATTGTTGCCTAGGTGTAGATAGCAAGCCTTATATTTTGAGATTCTCTGTTAGATACAGACTTGAATGTATGAGTTAGAGGTATAGTAGCGCAGTGACTGGTGGCAGTTTATTGGTACACCAAACAAATATCTTCCCATATTTGAGTATTTTCAGATTATTTGCTGCTATGAGACAGTGTTCCATTAGCACTAATTCTTGGCTCTTGATGTCACAGCCTTCGCTGAGCTCTGCAGTACATTATACTAAAAAAGGAAACCCCATGGGTTGACATCAGGTTTTATTGGCTATCCTGTGATGATTTAGGGAGACAGAATGAAGTCAGTTTGTTGCAGTGGGAAATGTGTGCTCCTTGTCTGCTCTACCAGTGGGAAGCAGGATCAGGGCATGAATTAGGGATGGGGCATAGCCCTTCAGACATTAGTAGCTGTTGGCCTTAGAACGAAAAAAAAGAACGGGTTAGCCTGCTGCAAAATCCTGGAGCTTAGTGAATGGTCAGTTGGTAGAGTGATATTTTGTGTCTTTCATCCACTGTTCCTCAGCTATATGAAGGGCTGCAGCTAGGTATAACAAACATAAACCGGTAGCATCAGACTTGTCAGTGACCGGCGTGCCAAAATGCAGTTCCTTGTTACGTGACAAGTAGAGAAGACATATGGCAGGCAGGTGGTGGCAGCTGCATCATTACCAGCTCACAGCAAGATTGGCAGTTCATTTGCAGATAGTGATGCCCACCTGCCATGGAAACAGTACACCACTGGGCACCCGGAAGCCCTCATGATCGTGTCCTTCTAACAGTGTTTAGCCTGCCCTGCATAATCCTTATTGGTTGGCAGACACTACTGAACAGTGACACTGGCCACAGCCTGGGAACTAGTGTGATGTAATATATATTCAGCATTGAAGTGTCTGGTTTGAGCAGGCCAGTTTGTTGTTGTTGTTGCTCTTAGTAAAGGTGCATGTTATCTTTTATATATTTTATCGCAACTAACCATTTCCTAAATTTAATCTTATTTTTCCTCTTCCAAATGTAACTTACAAATTTTAATCTCAGAAATTTATGGTGTGAAAAACTGAATGTACCCTATAATTGTAGGTATATTCCTACAGTTTGTTAGGTATATTCCTCTGGATTATCTTTCTATCTGTGTCCTGAATTTCCCCAAATAGAATTATATTGTATGTACCATTGCACATTTGCTTTCTTGTTTGGCCGTGTTTCCAAAGCAGAGTATATAGATCTCCATTGTTTTCAACAGCTATGGGATATTTACTGAGACGTGCTGGTAATATACTAGTGGAAAAAAAGAGCCATGGCCACTACCAACTTGGAACTCGTGGGCTGCTATGAGAGATAAACCACAACTTGTAATTATGCTTTTGTGCTAAACTACCATGAATGCAAAGGACAGAGGCCTTGCACATACATCTTTGTTTCTATGACTAAATTCCTTAAAGTGGAATTGCTGGGTCAAAAGACATCTACATAATAAGCGTTAGTACAGTTGTCAGTTTGACCTCCAAAGATGTTACACCAATTTAGGTGTCTGCCAACAGTGGGAAAATAGCACTTAGAGAAGCACATGAAAATTGAAGGCTCATTAGACAAAAGCATGGGCAGTAGTGATTAGATTCAACTGGAGAACCAGACGGAGGTGGAAAAATTGTAGTGGGATGCAATGAAAATTCCCCCAGAATCTACATCTACGCTTGACACATCTCTAAGGGAGGTCTGTTCCTCCTGGAGGAAATGTGTCTGAGCATAACACATCCAAAATTATTTGACAATTTTATAAGAAGTCAATGAGCTGTCGATTACTCTGTCTTACTCTATGCTGCTGAGAAATGGTGAAGCAGGTAACAGTTAGTTAGACTTGTGGTACCTAGACATGCAGCTTGAATTGGCTTTTCTTTGTAGGAATCAGAAAAATACATAAAGGTATTTCATATCCTGAGAGGGGTGGAATAATTTGTCCTCCACAACTGTCTGAGACTGCTCCTTTATTTAATAGGTTATTGGACATAACTTCTCATTATTATTGCCTTTGGGTAAACCTCTGTTTTCTGGGAATGTGATGGAAGTATCCTTTTGAGATTCTGGAGTTGGCTAGGTCTGAGATAAGAGTTGTCTGACCTTTGCCTGGCTCGTGCTGCCAAGTTATTGCCTAATGGAATGTGTGTGGGTAGAAAATCCTAAGCAAAAAAACAAACAAAAAACCCATGTTTAATGGTGGTAAAATACACATTATAAAAAATTTATAATCACAACCATTTTTAAGTGTACTGTGTGGTTGCATGGTAATATACTCAACACTACTAAATTCCAGAACTTTTCTGTCTTGCAAAACAAACGGTGTACCCATTTAACAACATCTCTCCATTCCCTCCTCTCTCTAGCCCCTATCAGCCAATATTCTGCTTTATTTCTTTGAGCTTGACTACTCTACATACCCCATTTAAATGGATTCATACAGTATTTCTTTTTGTGACTGGCTTATTTCACTTAGTGTAATGTCCTTGGGTTTCATCCAAGTAATAGCATGTGTCAGAGTGTCCTTCCTTTTTAAGACGACTAATATCCTATTGTATGAATATACCACATTTTGTTTATCCATTTATCCATCAGTGGACTTTTTGGTTGCTTCCACTTTTTGGTTATTGTGAGTAGTGCTACTGTGAACATGAGATACAAATATCTCTGACACCCTGCTTTTAATTTTTTTTTAAAATAATTTATTTATTTTTTACAGAGAGAGAGTGTGCGGAGCAGGGGGAGGGACAGAGGGAGAGGCAGAGAGAAAAACTTCAGCGGACTCCATGCTGAGTGGGGAGCCAGACGCGGGGCTTGATCCAACAACTCTGAGATCACAACCTGAGCCGAAACCGAGAGTTAAACGCTTAATTGACTGCGCCACCCAGGCACCCCTTCAATTGAAGATATCCAGAAGTAGAATTGCTGGTTCTTATAGTAGTTCTGTTTTTAAGTTTTTGAAGAACCTCAGCAATTTTTTACTTCATGTCTGTGATAAGTTAGCAGGGGAGACTGGGGCACTAGGAGTCTCGAAGACTTGTCTATATAGCTGCCCAAAGCTTAGCTGCATGAATTTAGGCAGTTAGGTATGCAAATAATGCATTTGACCTAGGTTTATCATCCATTTTTATGTTCACCTGGTTTCCAAATATGTATTTGTGGGCTGGAGAGCTGCCGATATGCATATAAACTATTTTTTGTTGTTGTTTTATTTTTGTTTTTGTTTTTTTAAACAGTGGCTGCATACAAACCAAGAGACCTGGATTTGGAGGTAGACACAGATGCAATGCAGGATGGTCTTTGATGAGTCTCTGTGTGTAGTTTCAGGCATTGACCTTAGGTGTTATTGCTCTGTGCCTTTGATCAAGGGACTTGGTTTCATTTAATAGGCCTCTATCTTCTCTGTGAAATAGAGGGAGATGGTGGTATTTCTAAAGGAAGAAAGACCTATGATGTTAACATCTGTTTATCTTGGAATCTTTTCTTAGCATCAAAACCAAGAATAATTTATATTATAAATACAGAAGAGCTGTATCCTTTGGCTATTTTTCTTTGTGCCATTGGCAGGCATTCCTTAAGAATTATTATATTTTTCTTCATAATTCTTCTTGGAGGTCATAATACACTTCTTTTAGTTCAGTTCACCATTCTAACTTTGGCCTTTAGTTAATTTACCTCAATATGTATTTCCTTTGTCTAAGTGCCAGCACACGGGCATGCTGGAGAAATGGGTGTGCTTTGAACGGTAGTGAATGCGGGATGGCTTTTCTATACGGGCTTTGCTCACCCAAGCAATACCTAGCCCCCAGAGCAATAAGGATTTATTGGAACACTTGACAAGGTGAATACGTTAGCCCCCACTTTATTGCTTAGGTTCTGTCGTTTGTCCTGTTGGTGAGTGGAGACATTTTCTTCATAGACTGGCATATATTTGCAGAGAAAATGTAACCTTTTGTTTTTACCCATGTCTTAATAATATCTCCTTTTCCCCCAGTAATTCTTCTTCTCGGATGCCATTAAGCAAATCCTCTTTCTTCATATCCCTGAGCCTTTCAGTTTTATTACTGCTGTTGTTTTAAAAACTGAGTGACATTGTGTGTCTTCTACACAAAGGCATAAGGATCTCTGTCTATTTGTGCTGCTTGTGTGGCTGGAACTCCTCCAGGGAGAGTTCTGGACGAAATGATTTAATTTCCCCTGACTGCTGCTGACCTTGGAAATTTTGGACACAGATGCCTGTGACTGACACTTGTACAGGGGAGAAAAAAGACCCTCATGCAACTTCCATCCTCTAGAAGAAAGCAGTGGGAGATGGTAGCTCTGATGAGGAGTAAGAAGAACCAGGGGTAGACACTGGGGACAGTTTCCGGTATTACTTGTGGGGCCTCAGCATTCTTCGTTAGGGACACTGTGGTATTACAATTAGGTATTGGGATGAGTTATATCGTGATATAGTAATGAATAAGATGATGGAGCATTCGTGCAAACGCAGATTATACTTTTTACATACATTTGCATGCTTGTAAGGGCTGAAGATTCTAGAGGATTAATGAAAATACTGGCAGCTGTGAGGTTATTTTCATATAGTGGTCTCTGTTTTTCTGTGGTCCCCATCAGATTTACTTGAAATATTTTCAGTTGTCAAAACTATTTTCAAAACTGTATATGTGCTGTTATTTACCGCATACATAAACTAAGGAATATTTTGAGACCATTTTAATGTTATGGTTGTCAAGCCACTACTTCTAGAAATCTTTACCAGTCTCTAATGGGTCCTTATATAAAATGTTTTCACATGTATTTGTGGATCTCATGCCTGTGTATGCTTTTAATTAAATATTTACCAAACTGAATGCTTACCAGGAAGCAGTGATGTCCACTTAAACGGATGCTTAATGTCAGTAGAGACTCTCAGCATCTCCACAGGCCCTGTGTTAAGCTGGATTTCTGCTTTTCCTCTCAAAACGGATAAAAGCATCTGCCCATCCAGCAGGGTGGTGGGGGGTAAGGAGTTCATTTTGTCAGAAATACATCAAATAAAAATGCTCCTTGTCTCTGTGCTTACAGCGGTTTGTAAGCACTATAGGTTAACATTCCATTGATCAAACTGGAATATGCTCAGAATAGTTCTAACTCTGTGGAGGAGTTGGGAAGGGTGATTGTAGATAGGGGAGAGCAACATAAATGTATGTGAATAAACAACCAGCCTTAGCACCTAATTACAGTGATTTCAAAGTGGCAGGGAGGGATGTTACGCAGTACAGCTAGGCTGGATTGGAGAGGTAGGAAGGGAGGATTTGTTTGTTTCCTTATCTTTGCAGTGTAGATGTATAATTTTTTGTCCATTATCTGTAAAATTGCTTAGGTTATCCAGTTTGGCCTTCTGTAAAAATTTTTTTAAGAAAGATCTGAGCTCAGCGATACCCTAATGAAACATAAATTTCAGCTTTTTGATTGTGGTTATATAATTAAATAGTTCACATCTACCAGTTGCTCATTTTTTTTCCTGGTAATATCAATCAATACTCAACAGAAGTATTAATCACCACTACAAAAGCAGATATTTCCTTAACCTGAATTTCTAGTCACCATCAATCTAGTAGAATAAATTCCAACCACTAAGGTAAAGAATTCTAGAATTATGTCAGCAAATCAAGGATAAATAAAACTCGGCCATTGAAATGATAGAAGTGATTGAAAAGTATCTTCATCAAATACAGAACGGAATATATTTTACAATGATAGTCATAAATTAAAGGTTTTTCCCTTTGTACAAATTTAGTCTCACATCCGAAATTGTTTTTAGGAACTGAAAGTTCCAAAGCTTTCTGGTCTATTCAGGTAACAGATTTTTTAAAAGAAAATGAAGGATAAACATTTTGTTTTTCATACCATGTTTGTTCCTATTTGGTTTCAGAGTGTTTACAGGGATTCATAAAATAGAAGATAACAAAGCTCCCAGGAAGAAATGGAGAAAGTTAGAATCACAATAGGTAGGATCATGTAATTGAGGATGAGGCTAAGACTCTTGTGCCTTAAGAGAGAGAGTCTAGGTGTCTGCGGTCCAGTGTGGTGACTAGAGCCGCATGTGGCTCCCAAGCACTTGAAAGGTGCATGGTCCAGATGGAGATGTGCTGGACCTGCAGAATGCACACCGGATTTCAGTGACTTCATATCAAAGTAAAAATAATCTCGGCGCCCCTGGGTGGCTCAGTCGTTAAGCGTCTGCTTTCGGCTCGGGTCATGATCCCAGGGTTCTGGGATCGAGCCCCACATCAGGCTCTCTGCTCTGCGGGAGGCCTGCTTCTCCCTCTCCCATTCCCCCTGCTTGTGTTCCCTCTCTCGCTGCGTCTCTGTCACATAAATAAAATCTTTAAAAAAAAATAATCTCTGTCTTTTTCATATTGGTTATTTGTTGATAAGATGTTTTGTATATTTTTAGTTAAATAGGAAATGTTATTAAAAATAATTTCATCTGTTTTCCCCTTTTTTAATGTTGCTACTAGAAAATATGAATGTACATATGTTGCTCTTAGTTGTGACTCATGGTCTTTTTGTGACCCCGTGCTGTCTAGGAGGAGGTAAGTTTGATGTCCTCTTGTGGGGGTGGAGTGGCTCCACAAGTGCTTGTATCTGAGTAGCTAGCTTGGCTGGGAGGTAAGCTGAGAGCGTGCCCAGAAGCAGGACCAAGAGGTGCCTCCTCAGCAGTTTGCTTTGAAGCTCATCCTATATCTGTGTGAATGGGTAATTAAAATTTGTTTGAAAATGTAAAAATATGAGATGTATATATTTTTAAATTAATACATAAGATGCTTTTTAGCAGGGAAGAAAGATTAAGCATACATAAATATTGAGGAGTATTATGGAAGGTACTATTTTGTCCAGACAAATGGAGACTTGGTCTCTTTGTTCATTGTCTTCCTAATTTAGTAAGGCAAGGAGTATCCTCTTAAAGTATCTATAGTTAACCTATTAATTAATTGAGATTATTCCCCACACTCTGCTTTAATTATCTTTGGTAAATAAAATCTTCAATAACTAGTACCTACAAAATTAATCTAGAAAATGTGTAAATAAATACTAAATAGTGTATCATTCTTTAAAATAAGCCCTACTTATCTCTAAGTTGGGATGAATATGTATGAAGTACATATTCTTGTTTGCTGTGGCTTCTTAAGGAGAAAAGTGTATTTAATTGAGTCTTTCTACTTAATGATTTCAGTAGTCTAATGATTTAAGTCAACATGCATCTTATTTATGCATATATGTATGTATTCATGTACTTATTTATCTCACATACACTTATTTAGCACTGACTTTGTGCCAGGTTCTCCTCCGAGAAAATCAGTACATGTTTATCTAAACATAACTGACACATAGAGCTTACTCTGAGTCTGGCCCTGTTCTAAATGCCTTGTGTTTATTAATGCATTTCTTCCTATAACTGTGAGATAGGCAGAGTTATCCATGTTAAACTGAAGCATAGAGGAGTTGGGTAACTTAATCCAAGTTCACACAGCTCTTACGTAGAATTGCTGGGAACCAAACCTTGCAGCCTGGTGGCTTGAGTCCATGCTCTTATTTAAGCTGCGTAAAATAGTTTGTTCTACTTACTTTTGTCTTCTGGGTGCATTAGCTGGACTTGCCCAGACGGCGATGTTGTCTTTCTGGGGTGCATAGAAGCTTTTCGTAACTACCTGGAATTCTGTCATGAGAGCGATGGGGGTCATTTAAGAGCTTATTTCCAGAGGCAGGGTATTTATTACAGCTCTTTGTGAATTTATGATTGGCCATGTGGAATAGTGGGTGGGATTATATGATAATTATGCAAAATAGCCTTACATAACAGCCCTAGTTATATTAATACTAAACTCAGGCTGTGACCTGGAAATGTTGTGGATATGCAGTTGTTTTTCCTCCCTTCCTTATCCTTTATACATGGTTCAGATTTTGTCATTTCGTCATTTCATTATCATCACTACCATAAAGTCTATGAAGTTCTTTGGTAGTTTGGCTTTTTGAGAGATCAGTTGGATGGAGAATATCCATCCATAGATCCTCAGAATTCTGTAGGTGTGGCCCAAAGCTATTCTGTTGAACTAAATTGCTTTCATGTTTTATAAGAGATTGTGATATAAATTTGGTCTTAAGCTTTCATTTTCATTTCTCTGAACGGTCCTTGAAAGTACCCTACAATCTAATGGACCAAGGACGAATCAAATTAGGTTGCCCCCATGCCCTTTTTTTTTCTTTGAAAATGTGTTTGAGAAACAAATAATATGGGAAATTACATGTATTTTGCTTGCTTAACCGGTTACAGGAATGGCTGTGATTAAAGCTCTATCATGATTTCAAAATACTCCTCTCCCCTCTCTTTTAAATAAATATATTTTTGTCAAATAAAACAGTGGAAAAGTCAACAACTTGACACAGTAGTCTTCAAAATTGAACCTTCTCATTTCAGAGGTGTCCTTTAGAATTTTATGTCTGAAAGGGCTCCTGATTACATATATCCATTCATGCAACAGATATTTGCTATATAGCTTCCTACTCCTGTACAGGCCCTGTGACAACAGTGTTAGTGAGTAAAAGGCATGACCTGCCTTCTCCTGGAGTTTATAATCTATGTGTTCCAATATACTGTAGTAAAGGTAAGGTAGGAATTACAAAGGCCTAAGAAAAACGCCATGTAATACACCATATTTGGCTATCTTGGAATTCGAAAGTTCAGTGACTGTAAAGTTCTAGTCTAGTGCTCTAAATTTTCCAGGTGAAAACGTGCGATCCAAAGTTGGGATGTGACTTTTTTGTGAGAGATAAGGAACCAAGCAAGAGCCCAGGGCAGCTCCTTTGGGTCATTGCTGTAAAGAGAGATCAAAGATCAGGCCCTTTGTGTTATGTACATGTAAAATACTTGTATACTAAACGTTCCAGGAGTATCTTTGCTTGATAAATGAGGAACCTATCTGCATTAACCTGCTACTTTTTATTTTTTTTCTTTAAACCTGCTACTTTTTAACTCCTACCATTCGGTATGTACTTAACCCACAAGCACAAAACTAAAGTTATGATTTATTCAAAGACCTTGCTAAGAGTTACAGTTTTAATTGAAATTATTTAAATTGTGGCTGTTTTTTAAGTGATCGACAAGTCAGTGATGAGTATTTAGAGATAGCTTCAAGGTACAGAAACAGATCTCAGAATCCACAGGAGAGGGACATAAATGCTAATTATAAATTGACTTTAATTCGTGGTTTGTCATGGCTGCCTGCAGGTGTGTGTCTTGGCTGTGGGCTGTTCTCAGGGCTTCATTTGTATTTGAGGTTTACTTTAATAATGTTGCCTCCCAAAAGAGCTCTTTTTTAATCTCTTACTTTCAGTTCTTTTCCTAGATAAAGGAAGAAAGGAATTGGGAGATGAATGTAATTATTGATTCTTTAGGTTATTGAAGATTAAAGTTTTGTTTGTTTGGTCTTCCCACTTATTTTCCTGAAAGTCAGTTTTGGGAATACAGTGCCTTTTGGCCTTCTGAACTGGAAGATGGACAGGTGTTCATTTTTGTTAATTATCATTACCCCCCCCACCATCATCACCACCACCATTACTCACATGGCCTTCTGGACAAATTAATGCTCTCTGTGTAGAGAGCTAATGTTACTCTGTGTATTTGCATTGAAGAACTGCTGTCCCACTCCTGTCTGCTGAGGTAGAGGCTTGGCTTTGGCAGGTGCAAGGTAACCTTGAGATTCGCTTAGTTTATTTTTAAGCAAGGATGAATGTTTCCATTGTAATAGAACTGTGGGCTTGAGCTTGTTAGGTGGATCAGGTGAGAACACAGATACATGGATCTCTTTCCTCACTTCCACATAATGTTTGACTTCCCACCAAATGCCCCCAATTTCACCATATTCTGTGGCTGTGCCCTTTTTAAACTTAGCCCTGAGTTCCTTTACATTCCATGGTATGGGCACCCTTGAGGTTTAGCTCCTGTACACTGCCGATTTCCTGTGTGATTTTGCCATGACTTAAACAGATATCCAGGGGCTCTCCTGGCTCTCTTCCTGCTTCTTATAAGTTAGTTGTAGGGCCTTGCCAGTGTACAGAGTTCCAGGGTGTGTCACTGCAGACATCTTGGGGACAAGATTTTCCTCTCCAAGAGATTTGAGTCAGCCATGCTTCTGTTTGTAGCCCCTCTCATTCCTTGTCCTGTCTTTGGCCTGTATTAACTGTGGCCAGCTGCATACAGGGAAACTATTAAAACCTCTCTGAAAGAAGGACTAGTTCTTCAACCCCATCCCCACTCCTAGTCTGATCATATCCCTCATAGGTACCCATCTCCTGAGCTTTGGACAAGTTGATGAGACCTAGCAATAATTCGGTATACACACCTGACTTTAGGGGCCTAAGGTGTATTCTCTTCTTGTCTGTCTTGTGTGACAACAGTACTTCTCATAAGAAATACTTATCTTCAGTCCTTATTTGGCTTTCTCTCTGGTAGGGCTCCCTGTTGCTTTTAAACCGTGATTAGATGGAGTGTTCAAATGAGTGATCTGACAATCCGAATTTTGAGGCAGCTGTCCTTTTCAAAATTTCTGTATTCATTTTTAAAATGAGTTTTTGAGGAACAGGCAGTTTGAAAGGATTTTAATCGTGCTCACCAGCACTGTGGCTGAACTTGATGTCTGTGCAATATGCTGTCTTTAAGCTGATCAGTGGGAACTAAAGACATGTTTAGAAAATGAGATTCTAGACTTTCTGACTATGAGGATGGCTTCAGGATGCTTGATCCAGTGTATTTTCTTCAATGCAGATATATAAACCTTGGCCATGGCCCAAACCAGGCATATACCTTAGTTCTGTAAAACAGACACTGCATGTTTATTAATGGATACCACATATTGTTTCTTCTTAAATGTTGTCATAAAGATCATTGCTCAGTATGTCCATATCCATATCATGTATATTAGGATTAGACAACTTTCTCATTTTAAGTCCCTAGCTTCCTAACCTGTTTGTACACATACCCTTTCTTCATTCGAAATTTAAAGTTTTTCTAGTCCATTCAATCCTTGTTTTGTTTCCCAAAACTTCCTAACTTCAACTGTATTGGTCCTGTGTGTAGTTAGCTGTGTCATTTTATCTACATACTGT
The DNA here is from genome assembly GCF_037043125.1 of Eumetopias jubatus. Lineage (NCBI taxonomy): Eukaryota > Metazoa > Chordata > Mammalia > Carnivora > Otariidae > Eumetopias > Eumetopias jubatus. The sequence continues at coordinate 84,585,136 of NW_028274820.1, forward strand.
GATACTTGTCCCGAGCATCCTTGTGACTGTCATCTTGTTTGTTCTCCTTGATGTTTCTTAACTTGGTTCTGGAACAGTTATGGTAGACTGAAATTACATGCAGTTTTTCTGTAGAGGCATTTCATATTAAAAAAAAAAAACAGATCTTCAGGGGAGTCTGAAAAGGTTAAAGAGCTGTTTTACATAATGTTATCTAGGACTCCTGCAGGAATATTGCCAACCTCTTTTCTGTCAAGTGTAATATCCGTGGGACCTTAAATGTTTGGCCATTTGTCTTTCTCTTTTGGTATCAGTCTTTTAATTTCTTTTTTTTATTTGGTAGAAAGACAGCAAGAGAGGGAACACAAGCATAGGGGAGTAGGAGAGGGAGAAGCAGGCCTCCTGCTGAGGAGGGAGCCTGATGCGGGACTCAATCCCAGGAGCCTGGGATCATGACCTGAGCCGAAGGCAGACGCTTAACGACTGACCCACCCAGGCGCCCCAGTCTTTTAAATTTTTAGAGCAGTTTTAGGTTCATAGCAAAACCGAACAGAAAATAAAGAGTTCCCATTTATGCCCTACCTCTCCACAAGCACAGCCTCCCCCACTGTCACCATCCCCCACCGGAGTGGTACATTTGTTACAATTGATGAACCTACATTGATATATCACCATTTAAAGTCCATAGTTAAATAGGGTTCACTCGGTGTTCTACTTTCTCTGGATTTTGAGAAATGTATGATGGCATGTGTCCATCGTGATTGTATGATACAGAATAGTTTCCCTTCCCTAAAAAATCCCCTGTGCTTTTCCTGTTCATCCCTCGCTTCTCCCCCTGACCCCCAGCAACTGCTGATCTCATTGTCCTTATAATTTTGCCTTTTCCAGAATGTCATATAATTGGAACCATACAATATGTCAGTTTTTTCCAGGTTGGCTTCTTTCTCTTAGCAATATGCATTTAAGATTCCTCTGTCTTTTTATGGCATGATAGCTCATTTCTTTTTAGTGCTGAATAATACTCCATTATCTGGATGTACCATGGTTTGTTTATATGTTCATCTACTGAAGGACACCTTAGTTGCTTCCAAATTTTGGCAGTTATGATTAAAGATGCTATGAACATGCATATCCAGGTTTTTATGTAGACATAAGTTTCAACTCATTTGGATAAAAACCCAGGCACGTGATTGTTGGAACGTATGGTAAAATAGGTTTAGTTTTATAAGAAACCACCAAACGGTCTTTCAGAGTAGCTATGCTGTTTTGTATTCACACCAACAGTGAGTGAGAGTCCTTGCTGCTCCACATCCACGTCAGCATTTGTTGTCAGCATTTAGATTTGGGCAATCCTAATGTAGTGGTGGCTCAGTAGTTTTATAATTCATATTTCCCCAGTGATACACAATGGAGAACATCGTTGCCATCTGAAGGTCTTCTTGGGTGAGATGTCTAGGTCTTCAGCCCATTTTTTAAATTGGTTGTTCATTTTCTTACTGTTTAATCTTAAGACTTCTTTGCATATTTTGGTTAGCAATCCTGTCAGATAAGGCTTTTGCAGATATTTTCCCCAGTCTCTGGTTCAGCTATCTTTCCATTGTTGTTTTTTAAAATGTTCAGCCCAGGGGCGCCTTGGCGGCTCAGTCGTTAGGCATCTTCCTTCGGCTCAGGTCATGATCCCAGGGTCCTGGGATCGAGCCCCACATCGGGCTCCCTGCTCCACGGGAAGCCTGCTTCTCCTTCTCCCACTCCCCCTGCTTGTGTTCCTGCTCTCGCTCTCTGTCAAATAAATAAATAAAATCTTTAAAAAAAAAAGTGTTCGGCCCAGAAAATCAAACTGGGTGAGGTGATCTTTCACAACTGGGCAGGCATACATGGCTGCTAGTGAGCTGTGTTACAGACTCTCAACCTTAACTTCCTTGATTCTTTATTTGCAGGTCAATGTGACTGTGGACTACATTAGACCAGCCAGCCCAGCCACAGAGACGGTGCCTGCCTTTTCAGAGCGGACATGTGCCACTGTCACCATTGGAGGAATGTGAGTGTTCTGGCCAGCAGGGACTCAGCCAGAGCTGCAAGTTGTCCTCAGTCACATCTCTCCTTTCTTTTCTCCCTGATTTGCTTTCTGTTGCTCTTAACACAGTGCTGCTTAATTATTATATCTGTGTAGCACTTTACATTTGCAAAGCATTTTATAATCATTCATTAGCTAATCATATTCTTTTATTGTTTAAGATTTACTGGGCTCTGTGTGCTTGGCAGTATGTAGCATACATTATTACTATTAATAATGCCATTTATTGTCAGGCCCTAGGTACTATCCAACATTAGGTGGAAAAATTATCTGCACATTCATTTAGGAAGTTCAATTATAGACTACCCCCCTCCCCCTCAAAAAAGGGAGGGCAGGGGAAGAAGAAGTGTTCATTGGACATTTTCTTTATACAGATGTATGTTTTCATTAGATGATGGGGCCTTTCTCTTTTGTGCTGGTCATATCCTGTTCTATTCCAAAGTCTCTTGGGAGCTTGGTTGATGAACAGTCTTTCAAGGGAGGTATCTGACGGGGAAGGAGGAAGCCTGCAGCCTGCTGGGCCATGCTTCCACAATGAATATTAAAAGTCAGTCCCCAGTAGCAGTTCTTACTCTGCGTAAAATATACCAACGTGATAATTGTTTCCATTTCTAGTTAACAATCTTAAATGCTGTTTGTTACCAAACTGGTATTTTTCTTCTCTTTTAAGAGGGCATAGTGGAGGAGAAGAAAAGAATAGGTTTCCCATCAAAACAGGGATTGTCTTATTGAAAGTACAATGGAGCCCATTAGGAGCAATACCTCTAAGCGACAGCGTGCCTCTGAAAGGAAAGAGAGGATCTTGCAGCTAATGTACCTTCCAGAAGCTCTCATACCAAAGAGGAACCTTTTCTGCTCGTTTGCTATCACACTTCGGCAATAACTATTTTTGGTCACTATTATCACTCCCTATATTTATGTAAACATTACCGTTCACACAACAGTTAAGAGACTTTGTGGAGAGGAACTCGATACAGGCTTTTGTTGTCACTACCTTAATACCATCACAAGTGACAGGCTTTATTAGAAGTAGAATCTTGACAAATCAGATAATATTTTTGACATGGGAAAGACTAGGACATATTTTGGTCATTTTCCTGTCTGTATAAGTTGCAATAATGATTAGTATCACTCTGTCACTACTTCTTAGGAGCTGGATGCATGCTACTCTATTATGGAGAGCTAGAAAGTTAGTATTCCTATATATTAAAATTTTAACTGTCACAAACAAGGAGTCATATCAGTAAATAACTGCTCCTGCTATCTAATATACTGGTACAAACAACAGTGTCACTACTGTAAAAATCTACGTCTTTATTTTTGTAGATGGTTTCCACCCATGTTTAACAGTCCATTAGAGTAGGTTATTTCATTTAGTTACCACTGAGGTATATTCTTAAAGTAAATTCACACTGCTTAAAATCTACATAACCTGAGTGTGTTACAGAGCTTTTTCTTTTTATAGGACAATTTGAAACAGCTAGTTTAAAAATTCCATAGTAGGGTGTTGTGGGCATGCTCCATGCCATGAAACCTTGAGGTTCTGACTTTGTTGATCTTGGCTTTGATGGAGATTACTCCTTCAGGCTACCATGCCTTTCTGCAAAGGTTAGGTGACTCTCTGTTCCAACCAAGGTTTTGGTCAGATTCTCAAGCCTTCTTCATAAGAAGGTATCAATCTTTTTTTCAATTTGGTTGGTTAATGCAAGTGGATGGGTCTTAATTGACAGCATTGACTATCTGTACTTTAGGTTCATGCCTGGGATGATAACCTTGACCTTTCTCTACCTCTCAGTTCTTGTAACTGGATTATAAGAAATACTATTTTTGTATGATTTGCCAAAGTATTTACAAGCGTATTGATTCTTCTAGATACCTAAATTGTCTCCTTGATTAGACCAGCCTAGCAGGGTGCCTGGGAAGCATCATGAGTTTCTTCATAGAGTTGTTTCTACTAAACTAGACTTTGTGAAACAACTGCTGGGCTGCCTTCAGGAGAAATAACTAAGATTTACGGATACTTTTGAGACAGACTCTCACTAGACCGTAAGCTCCCTAAAGACAGGGATTTTTGTCACTTAAATTCCCTGTTGTAGTCTTAGTATTCGGCATATGGTAGGAGTTTCAATAAATTTTTGAATTTTTTGTTTATTATATTGCAGGGTGTCCCTTTATGAAGCTTAACAGGGGATAGTGGGACACTTGTTTCTATTGAGCCCTGATTTTGTTGTTATGTAATCAATACTGGAGAAGTTGTATTGAATAGTTTTCCTTTTTTGTTTGGTTATTGGGACGTCCTTGCCAAAGATAGGCTGTTTCTGGAAGAAGAACATTTTAATGCTTCTTATGCTTTTTATGTTCCATTCGTACTCATACTTTCTCTTTACTTTCACTTTTGCCTTGATTTTGTTTTTATTCTTGTGAATTTTCTGTACTTTTGCAAATCATTCCAAATAATATTATAAAAAAGTTGAATGAGGGGCGCCTGGGGCTCAGTTGGTTAGGTGACTGCCTTTGGTTCAGGTCATGATCCTGGAGTCCCAGGATCGAGTCCCACATCAGGCTCCCTGCTCAGCGGGGAGTCTGCTTCTCCTTCTGACCCTCCCCCCTCATGTGCTCTCTCTCTCTCTCAAATAAATAAATAAAATCTTTAAAAAAAAAGTTAAATGAATAATGTTCAAATACTCAGCTTTACAGTCAGGATTTAGGTATACTAACAGCCTTTTTTCTGAGTGTAATGGTTAATTATTCAAAAACACTGTCTAGAGAAGGGATTTTTTTTTTAAATCTAAAATATTTTCATTTCATTTTAAACATAAAAATGTACAAATATTTCCAAATCTTTGATATATGGGCAGAGTAGGTCAGCTATTTGATAACCTGATAAATTGCATAACTTCCTCTTTAGAATAAGTACTTAAAAACACTAATTATGAAACCCTAGATTTTTGTGATTTACATCCCCCTCATTTATTTTGTAGCCATTTGAAAGCCATTCATCTTATTAAACCTTTTAGAAATATTCATCTGTTTTCATAAACACACATTTTTTATATACTCCTTTTTCAGTTATTAATAAAATATTTAATGGAGTACATAATTAAAAATAACAAGGACAACCAGTATAAATAGTTACGGGATCAGAAACAAATGGCTCAACAGGTTGGGACAGAAGTGCACAGGTATGTCTGAGTGGCCCTCATTCATTCTCATTGGCATTAGCTGAAATCCTGGAATGTACAGGTCAGGTCAGGGAAGGTCATTTAGGAGAGCTCCTATAGTAATGCATCACCTCTGAAAGATAGTCTTTGTTCAAGCTAGTAGAAATGTTGCAGAATTAAGAAGTCATCCAATCCAAATTATGCCTGTCAACCTCTGTAGGCCTACAACAAAATATGGGCATTTATAGCATCTAGAGGCTTTTCCTGTTCAAGAGATCAGCTGGGCTCCTCTAACTATGGAAGAGCGTCTCTCAAGCTGCTGAGAGGGGGAGGCAGATGAGGTGGAGTCTCTTGCAGTTATATCAGAGCAGATTTTTTGGTGTATTTCACATGTCAAACTGTGTGAATTGTATCCTCAATACGGTTCAGTCTAGTCCTTCTGTTTTTCTTTTTGGTGTAGGGGTGGGAGTTGAGTCACAGGATCTCTGTGAGGTACCTCTGGTGTGACAGTCTTCTGTTCTTATCTCTTGCCCTCTAGAGAATCAACGAAAACGAGGTTCATCATTCCTCTAATAGTTAAAATTTTTTTCTTGATTAACTTCACTGTAGAGTTGGCAAGAGTTGTTATCTGTTAATCAAAACAGTTTAAATAAAAAATAAAAAGATCAGACATAGAGTTGTTTCTCATTCTCTGGCTCCCGGGCTGGGAATTAGCTGAGCCTTTTAGGCTTGGTTTGTGACATGAAGCTGTCAAGATGGCACTTCCTGTTAATTACTTTTTATTGTATTTAAGACACTGAAATAACTCTTCTTGTGATTTAGTCTTCTATGTAATTAGCTTCAGTGATTAAAATCTCGTTCTTTCTTTATTGTCAGAGCCTTCTTGAGGAGTGAAAATTTTCTGGGGTGACCTTTTCTTGTGCTGGACTTCCCAATTACTTGAAGCTCCAATTTGGCAAACCCATATTTTAATGTATTAACTGGTTGCTCACTCTTTCTGCATGTCACCTTTTTAAAGAAAGGTGTTAAAATTTGTTCACATTTATAAGGGGACATCTAAAAAATACAACTTTAGGGTTAAGCCTCACGTACTCACATTCACATTTAGCGCCCCTCCAGCCCTGGAAAATTTTAACAGATCCAGCAGATACAGTATCACTTAAGGTATTTCCCCAGTATTTCTCCTGTGAAGTGTTTCGCAATGGTGGGAGACCATTGACATGACCTGTTTTTGGAAAGAATGGCATAGAGATGAAACTGTAGAACAGAAACAATTGGAAATGGCCTGTTTTTGTACAACGTCATATTTTGAGGGGGGGTGATTTTTTTTTTTCCTAACATTCTTTTTGAAACCATGTTTCCCTCTACTGCTTTCCTGCCTTGCCCTTTTGCTGTCTGCTCCTTTGATGCCCACACAAGTATGAGGCCTTGCTGCCAGAGGTATTGTCGAAGATCTTTTGGACTTGGGACATCTTAGTTACTACCTCTTTGTTCTAATGACAGTCATCCAGCAGCCTCAAAGCCATCCTTTTGAACTTTCTTTGTGTCTCTCTGGATTCTTCATAGATAGAGCTTGTCTTTTATTATATTTATGTAAACCAGGCAATCACACTTGCAAGGGATGAGACTTCTGCTTCTTTTTTCTTTTTCTCTGGTTCCAGTTCGCAGGAATACTTCTTTCCTAAAGTCTTCTATAAGTGACTGAAGCTTGAAGTCAGGTCTAGTCCTTCTAGAATAATCCTTTTTGAATCCTAGTTTGGTTTTTCTCAGCCACAGTAGGAATAAGTGTCCTACAGTCCCCAGCTTTTATAGCTTGAGTGTTTTTCTGTAGCTTTAAGGCTTTCACAATCAGACCAAACCTCCTATCTCTCAAGTCTTCAAATTTTAAAACATACTAATATCTGACTTTCAAGCTAAACATAGGAAAAAAAAGTGGCCTCTTGAAACCCAATTTTCTGGACCTAGTGTTCTTACTTAGAGCTGCCTGCAGCATCCTGAAGATACTCTTAGCACCTGAGGAAGTATGGAGACAATATTAATGTCACCGACTGGGCCCCTGCCTCCCACAGATGTTCCCATGGAAGCATAGATGTTAACTTCTTAGCCATGTCTGCTTTTTAATTTTTGGACAGTTATCTTTATAGCCTTAAAAATTCACACTACTAGTTTAAAAATGTTTAAACTGTATCTATTTGCTTCCTTATATAAAAGATGAATATTTTTTAATATTTTCACTATTACTTCCTTCCTTTAACCCCCAATTTTGTTATATTATTTAAGTTTTACTATTAGTGAACTTTATAAAATTCAGTTACTGTTTCTGATTAACTTTATAGAGTAATTCCCTCTCTGAAAGATAAGAAAGTTAGAATGCTACCTTTTTTGGACTCCTCTTTCCTTTTAAAAGTTTTTCTTCTGGAGCACCTGGGTCGCTCAGTCGGTTAAGTGTCTGACTTTCGATTTTGGCTCAGGTGGTGATCTCAGCTTCATGAGATTGAGCCCACCGCACCATCTGGCTCCGCACTCAGCTGAGAGTCTGCTTGAGATTCTCTCCCTCTCCCTCTGCACCCCTTCCCCTGCACTCTCTCTCGCTCTCTCTTAAATAAATAAAAGGTTTTTCTTCTGTTTCAAGATTTATTACATTACTCCTCTGTCAGTGTAATTGTCTTCTAAGCTTTGCTTGTGAGTTTAACCCAAAAAAAATTACCCTCCACCTCCACCCCATAGTAGTTCTAAGTTATTGTTGAACCAAGTATGATAGAGTGAGAAGACCTACAGAAAAAGAAATCCTATGTCATTTTATCCCCAGAGAAATGTTAAATTAATTCCCTGTATGTGTTTTTCTCTATGTGTGTATGTCTGTCTCTTTCTCCATTTTGTTTTTTTGTTTGTTTGTTTCGTTGTTGTTTTTATTTTATTTTTTTTTAAAGATTTTATTTATTTATTTGAGAGAGAGAGAGAGAATGAGAGAGAGCACGAGAGGGAAGAGGGTCAGAGGGAGAAGCAGACTCCCCGCTGAGCAGGGAGCCCGATGCGGGACTCGATCCCGGGACCCCCGGATCATGACCTGAGCCGAAGGCAGTCGCTTAACCAACTGAGCCACCCAGGCGCTCTCGTTGTTGTTTTTAAAATAGGCTCCACGCCCAGCATGGAGCCCAGCTTGGGGCTTAAACTCATGACCCTGAGATCAAGACCTGAACTGAGATCAAGAGTTGGATGCTTAACCAACTAAGCCACCCAGGCGCCCCCATTTGTACTTCTTCATATGCACCTGCCATTTGTATCTCAGTTCATTCTTTTTGTGGTATTTCCTTTTGATTTGGTGAAGAACCTTGATTTTACATGCATGGGTGTTCTGCATGTCTGAAAATATCTTCATTTTGCCTATATTCTTTGTTGTTAGTTCTACCTTCAAAATTATTTTCCCAAGAACTGTGAAGGCATGTTGTTGTATTGCTTCACCAATATTCATGAGAATTCTATCTCCACTCCTTTAAATTTCCATTTCTTTAACTTTTTTTTTTTTCCTGGCTCTGGAAGATTTTACAATTTTCTGTTTATCTTTGGTTTTCTGAAAATTTATTGAAATATTTCTAGGTGTGTCCTTTTTTGCTGCATATTCAGTGGGCCGAACACTCATGTCTTCAACTTGGAGATGTTTTTTTCTGTTACTTCCTGAATTATTTTCTTTCTCTCCCTTTTGCTTCTGACTCTGAAAATTCTATCAGTATTGTACCTTATGCTTTATATCTCTGTAAATTTACTTTTATTTTTTTTATAAGACTTTGCATTTTTGTTCTACATACAAGGAGCTGTCTTCAACTTTATCTTTCAGCTTGCTTCACCAGCCAGCCATGCATATTGAGTCATCTTCATTCATTCTCACTCTCTTACTCTCTCATCTCATTCATTCATTTACTCATTAGTTCATGTAAGTAGTTATAAAATGCCTGGTGTGTACTAAGCACTGTGTTAAGCATCAGGAATGTATTGGTAGTTCTAAAACTGAAATGATTTCTTCTATGAAATTTGCAGAGATGATTCTCTTAATCTAGCCCATTTTAATTGTTTTTTATTTCAGCACCCATATTTAAATTTTTTGTTCAAGTGTTTTAACAGCACCCTGTTCCTACTCCACAAATACAGTTCTTTCTCTGTCTGAGAATAGTATTTAAAAATTTAAAAATCATCTTCCATTGAATTATCCCCCATGACTAAATGTTCTGTTTGTTTTGTTTATTTTCTTTCATAAATCCTTAAATATTTGGGGAACCTTGATTTATATGTATGAAGAAAGGACCAGATTGGGGTTGGCATGGTGTCCCTCTGCAGTTTCTTTTTTTCTTTCTTTCTTTCTTTCTTTCTTTCTTTCTTTCTTTCTTTCTTTCTTTTCTTTTCTTTTCTTTTCTTTTCTCTTTTCTTTATTCTTTTCTTTTCTTTTCTTTTCTTCTGATTTTATTTATTTATTAATAGAGAGAGAGAATGAGAGAGAGAGAGCACATGAGGGGCGGAGGGTCAGAGGGAGAAGCAGACTCCCTGCTGAGCAAGGAGCCCGATGTGGAACTCCATCCAGGACTCCAGGATCATGACCTGAGCCAAAGGCAGTCGCTTAACCAACTGAGCCACCCAGGCACCCCCCTCTGCAATTTCTATGCCTGCTTCCCCAAGATGTCTCTGTCATGAAAGGGCATTGGTGAGCAGGCAGAATCAGAGGCAGCCTTCCTTGTGGGGTGCCTGAAGTGTTTGGACCTGGAACATAGAGGAAGCAAGCAAAGTTCAGACCCCACTAAATCTGTCAAAGCAAAGGCAGCATTCCTTTGCTGGTGACAAACTTACGTGTGCTTTACTGGAGTGGGGAGAGAAGGGGATGTGATGTGTTTGTCTGATTCAGTCTCAAATGCTGTGCCTCTGTGTTTCTTACAGACTACAACCTGCATCTAAGGTCCTTCCCCGGTTAAATCACCTACCCTCTGTTCTAAAACCATGAATTGTCCTATACATGACCTTGGTAATCTGGGGAATCTCACTGGCATAATGTTGAAGTTGTGTTGGTTTAGAAATGGTATTCTCAGATACTTTAAAATAGTGAATCGATAAGTAAGCCTTCTCCCAATTAAAGGTAGAGCTTTAGCAATAGAGAGACAGAAAAAGAAAAATCTCGGAATGTAAAGTTGAGAAATCTTCCTTTAGTGTAAGTCATGACTACTTAAGTGTCTTTCTGCTTTCTGCTTCGTTAACCCCAGTAGCACCCTGCTACGATAGTTGAAAAAGCTGTGAAGACACTTCCTCCAGTATTTAAACGGTGGATTAATGAAGAAGGCTACAGCCTGAGTTGGATTTTCTATTTTGATTAAAATTGTCTCTAGTAGAAACAAAACCCCTCTAGAAGGAGGAGAAAGCATGGGAGCCCTGTGATTTATGGCTACTCTGCCAGTAGAGGTTTAACTGTACCCCTGTTTTTATTAGGGTTGTTTTTGCTAGTACTTGGGCTACAAGTTCCATAGGGCCTAAGTAGTCTACCCATAATCCAGTTTTTCTTCTCAAGCCCTGTTTGTTTAGTGGTTTCTGGGTGGTTTTGTAGAATGTGAACTGTTCAGGAACACACATAGTATGTGATATAAGAAATGCCTGTGCTTGCTGGTAGATTATTTCTTGGCTATCTGCCAAGGGTCAAAACCCTCTGCTCTTAATAACTTTGTGGGAATCATAGGGACTGGAATGAGGCTGGCTGATCCAGCTCTTTTGAATGTGGGTCCTGATTAATTGCTCAAATGATATTCCCAAAGCCTCCTCGCTATGCTGCTTTTTATTTTGTCAATAAAGGCCCTTGAGGCACTGCCAATTCTCCACCAATCAGATCCATCTGCTTTCTGTCTTTCAGGATTTGTGCAAACTTTCTGATACGCTGTTAACACACTTTTTCTTGTTTGCTAGCACCATTAGGGCTCTATTCTTGTCCATATCTGTCTTTTCTGTCATTTCAGTGGGACCTTGTAAAGGATATCATGTGGACATAAGTTCTCAGTCTGCCATTCTGACCTCCCTCAAGCATTCTTTCTTTATTCTTTTGGATAATGCAATTGATGTGATAAGGAGAGGGGACATTTGACATGGTTACCAATAAGCAAAAATTCTGTGTCTTTTATATGCCATTTCTCAGCACCTTTCTCTTTACAATTCCTTTGACCAGCACAGTACAAAGTGGTAAGGTAAATAGGAATGGAGTTTTTGTAGATTCTGTTATCTCCCAGTCGTGATGCTGCCTTACAGGGGATTTGCTCTAGTTCATGCTGAGTGAATTGATTTTTTTTTTAAGTAATAAAAAAATTGTATATGCAACTAATGAATCGTTGAACACTACATCAAAAACTAATGATGAAGTATATGTTGACTAACTGAACATAATAAAAATAAATAAAATCACAAAAAAAATTGTAACGTTTTCAGAAGTTTTAGGAAATAAAGGGAAATTATCTATTGTTTAATCATGCTAATATAATAGCTTTTATGTGGGGGGTATTCCTTTTGAGTGCTGGTTATTTCTTGAGAATTGAATCTAGGAACAGGAAAATTGGCTACTTGACCTAGTGTTGACATGAAGTCTAAGGCAGGTTGTTGTTGGGTGTCTGATAAAAGTAGGCTTTAGAGATAAACAGACGTGATGTAAAACCTCAGCCCTGCTACCGGATAGCTGTGCAATCTTGAGCCTTAGTTTTTTCTTATGTAATTTAGATATAATAATCTCACATCTCATCGGGTGGTTGTGAGGATTAAATGTACTAATGCATTTAAATGTTCAGCATATTTACTAAGACCTAACAGTCAAGTTCTCACATCAGCTCCAAGCCTCTGAACTCAACTGGTTGCCATTGATGTAATTTCATATTTAGTGGCTTCTGTCCTTTCTCTCCTTTCTTTCTTTCTTTCTTTCTTTCTTTCTTTCTTTCTTTCTTTTTCTTTCTTTCTTTCTTTCTATTTTTTTTAAAGATTTTATTTATTTATTTGACAGAGAGAGAGACAGTGAGAGAAGGAACACAAGCAGAGGGAGTGGGAGAGGGAGAAGCAGGCTTCCCGCCGAGCAGGGAGCCCGATGCGGGGCTCGATCCCAGGACCCCGGGATCATGACCTGAGCCGAAGGCAGACGCTTAACGACTGAGCCACCCAGGCGCCCCTCTCTTTTCTTTTTTTAAAAGTTCATTTATTATTTATTTGAATAATCTCTACACCCAGCGTGGGGCTTGAACTCATGACCCGGAGATCAAGAATTGTATTCTCTACTGACTGAGCCAGCCAGCCCTGTCCTTTCTTTCTTTGTCCTCTCTCACACACTTCTGGCTATTTTTTTTTCATTCAAACTTCTTTTTAAGGATTTTTCTTGAATGTTTTTATATTTCATCCTCTTCTTAGTCTTAACATTCTTCCTGGCTAAGCTAATCCACTGATAAACTGCTACCTCACAGAATGTTCTAAGTATTAGAACTTAAGTATTAGCTTAAATAAGATATAGGAAATGCCTGGTATGTAGTAGTTGCCTGTAGGTTAATTAAAAAACAAAACAAAATGCCTCATTGGATTATGGCTTGGATTTTGTAGTAGGCCATTTTTTATTAAAGATTTATTTATGAGAGAGAGAGGTGGGGGAGGGGCAGAAGGAGAGGGAGACAAGCAGACTCCCTGTAGAGCGGGGGGAGCTTGATGTGGGGCCCGATCCCAGGACCCCAAGATCATGACCTGAGCTGAAATCAAGAGTCAGACATTCACCCGACTGAGCCACCCAGGCGCCCCTTTAGTAGTCCATTTTTATTGTTCCATGCCAGGCCCTTCAATTGGATTTATCTCTTTTCTCACTTTTTAAAAATTACCATGATGGCTAACTTATATCCATTTTTCCTCTAAATCTTTTTTTTTTTAAGATTTTATTTATTTATTTGACAGAGAGCGAGCACACAGGTAGGCAGAGCAGCAGGCACAGGGAGAGGGAGAAGCAGGCTCCCCACTGAGCAGAGAACCCGATGTGGGACTTAATCCCAGAACCCTGGGATCATGACCTGAGCCAAAGGCAGACGCTTAACCGACTGAGCCACCCAGGCGTCCCTCCTCTAATTCTTAAATATATACTATGTTAATACAGTAATGATTGATAAGTACTTGCATAAAGGTACAGGTGGTATTCATAAGTAAGTTTTCATGTTTCAAGAAGTTTAATGCACATACAGTTTATCCCTTAGTAAAAGTAATTTGTTGAAAACATCTTGAGGTACCTGGGTGGCTCAGTCGGTTTAGCGTCCAACTCCTGATCTCTGCTCAGGTCTTGATCTCAGGATCCTGCATTCAAGCCCCATACTGGGCTCCACACTAGGCATGGAGCCTACTTTAAAAAATTAATTAATTAAAAAAAAAATCCTTCAAAGCAAGAGGTGTGCTAACAAGCAATCTATCTGGATATAGTGCTAATAGTTAGTGATATGCCTATCTACATACCTGAAGTGGTTGAAAAGGCAGAGGACTACTAACCTTAAGTGTTTTAGGAAGTGCTATTACATGTCCCCCCACCCCCGAAGAGTTCTACTGAAAGTTGTATTTTTTTTTTTAAAGATTTTATTTATTTGACAGAGCACAAGCAGAGGAAGAGAGAGGGAGAAGCAGGCTCCCTGCTGAGCAAGGAGTGTGATGTGGGACTCAATCCCAGGACCCTGGGACCATGACCTGGGCTGAAGGCAGCTGCTTCACTGACTAAGCCACCCAGGCATCCCTGAAAGTTGTATTTTGTGAAACTTACTGAATGACCCTTTCTGTTGTGATGTCCTTGTGAATTTTGGTGCCATTAGTAAAAATGTTTACAAGTGGAACTTGGAGAGAGGAAATAGTTGGACCTTTGAAGTCAATGTGTATGATAGAATTTGGAGATGTTTAATAACAGCATGAACTTCCCAACAGATAAAGGAAACTTGGGACTGTCTTCTGTTAAGTTTCCAGTGTGGGTTTTACATGGAGCCTTTTAGATTTCTGATATACCTGCTTACGTATCAACTGTGACTCAGCAAACTATTGCCTTAGTGTGAGCTTCTATTGTGTTAAAATTGTGATGCATAAACCATCACATACTGGGTCGACAGCAAGGGGAATTCTGTTGTACTTCTTAGACCATCTCTTCTTCACCAACACCCCCCCCCATCACGTTAGCATTGATTGCAAAATCACTTTTTTTCTTTCAGAAGCAGCTATACAGAGCATTTATTCTTGTCACCACTTCCTCAAAAACCTCCCTCTGGAACTGTTCTTCACTTGTCACTTAGCAGAGCCTGTGGCTGTGGAGAGATCAGACCATTGAGTGAGGGTTGACCGCAAAGGCTCTGTAGTGGTTTACTATGTTTCAAAGCCAGGGACCAGAATAACCCTGCCCTCCCCAAAGAGTAGAAGAGAAGAAGAAATTTCAAAATCCTTAGCCTTTTTGTGGGGCTCATTTGTTGCTTATATTAGATCTAAGAATCATCTAGTGAAAAACTATTACGTCTTCTAATTCTTAGAGAAAAATGTTGACCACCAGAAGACTATTGGTTTTGACTTAGTTTTATAAGTGGAGACTCATTTCTAGAGCTTTTACTTGCAGAGATTCTGAAAGCAGTTAAGTCTAAAGCAGTTACATATTCTAAACCACAGCCACACTGACACTGGGCTTGGTCCAGTTGCTAATGGATTCTGGGGAATGAGAGCACCACTCTCCCGTTCCCGTGGTGCCCGCTGGCTGGGGTGTGGACTGTAAACTGTAACAGGACAGGTAGTGGAATTCTTTACTGGGCCCTTTTTTTCTTTCTGACCCATATGACAGAACTTCTCTTGAGCTTCCACCCTAAGAAGCAACCTGTGCCAAGATAATTTTCTTCTAATTTCTCTAAAATGATTGGATTTGCTAAAGGAACATAGAGTTAGTTACTCTGCCACTTAATAGTGACTTTAGAGCAGGATGACAACCTTCCAGAACCTAGGGTATTATTTTGAACTTCTTCCTCTAAACAAAGCATTGTTTATGTATCTCAACATTTGCATAGACTATAGAGGACTTGAAAATGACTCTCTGGGGCTACCTCATGCCCATTTTGGTCTTTACTAGACCTCTGCGATTTGGCTGGTTCTACTTTCACTGTCAGAGCAGATCATTCCAGATGCCATTATGTAATTTTCTGTCTTGGGGTGTGTGTTTGTGTGGGCGGGTGGTTTTGTTTTGTTTTTAAGTGGTGTTTAATGTCAGGCTAATAATAGACTGGGTACGTAGGCCTGGTTTTGTCATAATGGCCACGAGTTTGCTTATTTGTCCCTCTTCCCCTGAGAGGCGGAGAACTCCCCCTCCCCAAGTGATGCCTACATTTTGGAGGGGGCTCATCACAGCTGCCTAGAAAATGCCGCATGGCAACTGGCAGTTCTATTCTGAAGAGACAAAGATGAGGAATCTGAGGAATCTTCTCTCTGGTTGCTCTCACAACCTATCACTAGTCTTCCTGTGACCTAAATTGAACCAATAGGAATGAATTTGCTGTTCCTGAGCCAGTTCCAAAAATTGGTCTATGCTTAGGTTCTTGTTCTTTGGGGAGTGCCAGGTTCTTTAATACATTTATGATCCTGGGGCCTTAAGTTGTGTTAGGTCACTCTTGGCCCTTGAAATTTGGAAAAAGAGAATATATTAGTTGAACTTTTCTGTCTGGGTACTTTTCCTCAAAATTACATGATAGAACCACCTGGGACACTTAAAAAAAAATGGTGCCCCATATTTGAAATCTGGGTACCCATATTTATCCCCCCCCACTTTTTTAGGATTTTATTTGAGAGAACAAGCAAGGAGGGAGGCAAGCATGAGTGGGATGGTGATGAGGGTGGGTGAGGGAGAGGGAGAAGCAGACTCCTGCTGAGCCAGGGAGCCTGACGCACGGCTCCATCCCAGCATCTGGCCTGAGCTGAAGGCAGACGCTTAACCGACTAAGCCACCCAGGCACCCCCCCAATTTTTTTTTTTTTTTTTATTTGACAGAGAGGGACACAGCAAGAGAGGGAACACAAGCAGGCAGAGTGGGAGAGGGAGAAGCAGGCTTCCCACTGAGCAGGGAGCCCGATGCAGGGCTCGATCCCAGGACCCTGGGATCATGACCTGAGCTGAAGGCAGACGCTTAACGACTGAGCCACCCAGGCGCCCCCCCAATTTGTTCTTTTCAAATATTGTTCTTCACCCCTAGAGATTCTGGGTTTATTGGCCTGGCATTGGACCTGGCATTGGTGTTTTGAATGGTGATTCTAATGTGCAGCCAGTATTAATAAGCACTATGAAAAGAAGTCTAGAGGAAACAGGAAGCTCCAAAACCATCATTCTTCTCTCTTCTTTCTTCTCTCTTCTCAAATAAGTACAGATATAGGTAGTAGGAAGAATAAAAGAAACTTTACAAATGTATTTTTTCTCAGATCAGTTTTGTTCCCAAAGCATAGCCTTTTACCTCCATTAATTCTATCGTACCAGCTCTGTTTAGAGTACGTACAGAATGGCAGAGCAGTGAAGGGGCTAAAGGGGTAATGGTTATTTCTAGTGCTGCCTCCAGCATGTAACATGACCTTAGTAAGTCATTCACCCACCTCTTTTCCTAAGGCCCTTATCTGGCCTTTGTGAAGGAGAAAGTAACAAACAGTATTGCTAATATCCTTTAATCTCTTAGTATCTCTTTTTAGTAATCTAGAGTTTCTTTAAACCTCTTCTCAGGTTCTTAAGAAAGAGAACTTTAACTAGGGATGTGTTTCAGGGAGAGAGAAGTAGTAGCCGTGAAGCCAGAAGTTTGCCCATTGGCTTTAAAGTCTAGCCAGGGATTTTTTTTTTTCCCAGAACAATATACACCTTTATTACATGACTGAAGATAGAAGGGAAGAAGGTTTATTTGCCTTTCCGGGCTTTGATTTTCCTCAGGTAGAACTCTAGCTCCTTGCTCTCTAGCTTGTAGCCATCTGCTCAGCCACACTGGCCTGGTCTTGAAGCCATGCATGCATGAATCTTGCCTTACTGGAACTGCTCCTCCAGAAGATTGCTAATTTTGGCATTCTTTTTCCTTCCATTATATTTCTTAACTTTCCTTGATTGTTTTTTGTTTAAAATCTCTTCCTCTTTGGGAGCTGGCATGGCCCCCTTCTTGTGGCCCAGGGGGCAGTGCTTAGTGGGACTCCTGCCACTGTCGGTAAGGTGTGCCATCAGTGAGCACAATGCAGTTCTTCACCAGGGGCTTGGTGCTGACCAGTTTGTTGGCAGATGCATTGTAAACGACATCAATACTCCTTGTTTTGTGGGTTCAACACTCAGAGCCCCAGGAGAAGTTCCCCATGTCCAGCCTCAAGGCAGGGTACTTCATATTGCCTCCCCAAACACGGACTGTGTGTATGCAGCAGGGGCCAGTCTTAGTCTTGGCAGCGGGGTGTCCCACCTCATACTTCCTCTTCTTATGGTAGGGCTTTCTCTGCCCTTGGTCTTGTGGCACTTGTGCCATTTGTCCTGAGAGATGCCTAGGGCTCTTGGTGTTGGCTGTGAAAGAGCTAACCATGAATTTTTCCTTTTATGTAGCCCTCTCTCCCCAGGAATTTGATCATAAACACTAGATTTAGTTGGAAGTCTGTGGATTGGCAGAATCAGACTTTACCCAAGTAGCTAACTCTTAGTTATCCCTGCCAATTGACTTGCTGGCCTCATTGCCTTTCACCACTGGCAGACTTCAAGGTAAATTGTTTACCTGAGATAACAAGATACAACATTGGAAAGAGCTTTGAATTTATTTTTCTTTTTCTTTTAAGATTTTATTTATTTATTTGACAGAGAGAGAGAGAGAGAGAGCACACGGGCACAAGCAGGGGGGAGCAGGAGAGGGAGAAGCAGGCTCCCAGCCGAGCAGGGAGCCCAATGCGGGGCTCAATCCCCGGACCCTGGGATCGTGACCCGAGCCAAAGGTAGACACGCTTAACTGACTGAGCCACCCAGGTGGGCCCCAAGAGCTTCAACTTTAGACCTCTAATATTCCTTTTACCTCTATCTGTAATTATCAGATTCATAGATTTTTGACTAGTTGGTAACTGTGTTGTTGTTGTTTTAATTTTCTCCTTAAGAGGAAGTCTTTGGCAGTAGAAGGTATTGTTAATGTCTTTGTTATTGGTAGTGTTGTTGCTAACTAACCCAAACTTATCTTTTAAATACTTTGGGGACCAAAGAAATTCAAGTATAATCTATCTATTTGTTAGACTCAATAAATGCTAGTTATGGGGTTTATTAAAGACTCAAGTTGGTAGTTAAATATTTAAGAAGCCCTAGAATTAATTGTTTTCTTTTTGGGGGTGTAGATTGATGCATCTGAAATTAATGATGTATGTTTTGATGTTTGAGGGATAATTATTTGTCAGCCTTCAGTCTAAACAAATATCCTCAGGTGATTTGCTGTATTATCCTGATACCCTTCTAGATACTACCACATTTATGACCCTGGCTGTTCTCTTGCATACCTTTCTATTTTTATAAACAAGGCTTACATTCAGCTGGTATATACAAGAATGACAAACTGTAACCGGTGCCATATGTTAAATATTTTTAATATTATCCAATTATAACAGATAAGAATTCGCATTATATCACCTGGTCTTAGAGAATCCTTCAAAAATTGTTTTCAGGGAAAGATGTCAGTCTTGTCTCAGAGTAGCTTGGCAGAGAGGGGGAGAGTCAAGAATAAGAAGTATTCCTATTTTGGTTTGGAACCGGAACTATTTTCCATTACCTTGCCTGTACTGTTGAGCTTTGTGTGCTGAGGGGGTTTGGTTGTAAGTCCTTGCCTGTAAAGGGATTCTCTCAGCCAGAGCATCTACTTGGTGGCATTTGTTTTTCTAACTAGTGCACTGCCCCAGGATAGAAGAGTCACAAGTAAGTAGAAGCTGCTGGAGGCTCTGTTTTTCCTAGTCAGAAACTTGTGGAAACTGGAGTAGGTATAGATAGGTCAGAGCCTTGCCCACCTGAGCCAGTCCCATGTTTTTCACTGTTTTATCTTTAGAGTATTTGTTGAGGGCTTTTGTTTTTCACATTGATAGATTGTGTTCAACAATAAGGCAGTACTCATTGTGGATGAGAAGATAGTTCATTGGTATCAACTCACATTCTCTCTCAGACTTTAATCAGAATGTGGTTATTCTAGAGTTTTTCTAGATTAAACTTGTTTCCTGGGCATAAAGTGTTAATAGCACCTCTCCCGCAACACACACACACACAGACTGCACTCAAAATTTTAAAAAAAGAAGTAAAATCTGGCCAGTTCAGGACTCCCTTTCCATCTTACTGTCTTTAGGAAGTTATTCACCCCCAAATTCTGTTCCCTATGATTTTGAGATGATAATTTCTTATCCATGACATAACTTATATGTTACCCACTCTTTCTCCTGTAATAACAAAATTGCTGTGGTAGCCATCCAATCAGTTTTTTAAAAATTCAGGCAATTCATTTCTAAATTGGAACTTGTTTCTTTCTAATCAGCTTTGTAATGTATTACAGACATCACTCTCAGCATTGGCTACAGAACTGATTTAATGCTGGGTTTTAATGACTCCTTCATTAATCCTGGTATCCTGGGATTTATCACTCACTGGCCTTTGACCACTGGAAATGATGAAAACTTTGATTTCATGCATATTGGATAACACTGGCCTGTTGCCGCTGGAGCTGTGAATCTTGCCTCCACAGTGGCGTGTGTGATTGGGAGCGCTGCGGACAGGTGGCTGCTCTCCCAGGCCATGCTCCACTGCCGAAGGGGTGAACACAATGTCTTTATCAGCTCAGGGTGACCTCTTCCCAAGCCCTCTGGATTTGAAGTAGGAGTCTGCTCTTACAGCTTCATCTCCTGGACAGATCTTGTGAAGTCAGGCTCACCTTTTCAGCTATTTCCTGAAAAATGCTTGAGTTGAGAATGTGTATCTTCATGGCCGCACATAGAACATTTTTTTCCTTCTAGTAAAATAAATGTTATAGTAGGGAAACATGTTTAAGACTATCTAGGCCACCTCCCTCATTTTATGAACTAGGTGGCTGAGTCCAGGAGGAGTGACACAATTAGGCTAGGGTCAATGATAATGAAAACCAGCAAGAGTGATCACCAACACACAACGCTTACTATTTGCCGGGCAGAATCTAAGTATAGTCTCTTGTTTCTTGCTCACAACAGCTTCATGAAGTAACATTCATCCGGCTGCAAGTCCAGTTTTCCATGTGACTTTTCTCTGTACTGCCTGCCTGCTGCTGCCACAGAAATGACAGTGTTGGTTGCTTTCC